>NC_073262.2:77290000-77603750 GCF_029289425.2 Pan paniscus | reverse complement strand
TAGAGCAAAGAAATAATTTTACTGGATTAGGGGGAACCAGGGTTCTTAGGAGATATTAATGAATTAGGAGAATGGGACACAATTAGAAAGTATACTGTGGTATTAGTTTTGAATTGGTGGCATTAATATTAACTCATAGATTAAAAAAATTTTTTTTCTATCTCAGTCCAAGGAAAGGGCCTAGAAGCTCCAGTAAGAATGAGTATTTCCAGGGACTAGATTTTGGGTTCCAAATATGGTTTCCCACCAAAAGGAGGCAATGCTTTTTAGAGAAGTTCCTGATTTCTTAATGTGGGGCAAAGAGGTCCTGGAACATATTGTATTGGAAAGCAAGAACGTGCTCAAAAACTGATGGAAACATGTCAAAAAGGCACAGGAGCCTATTTGAAAGTTTCCTACCATCAAAACTTGAAACAATTTGAACATCTAAAAGAATAATGGTAGGTATGGATTATAACACATTATGTGAGAGAGAATTTCTAAGTCCATAATTATACTTTAAAATTAAAAAAAAACTCACTTTGTTACAAAGAGAAAAAATGGGGAAATATACAGTTGTTCTTTACAGAAGAAATGACACTTAAAATGTAGAAAAAATATAAAATTACAAAATCAGTAATTTGCACTAATGATTGACTCCAGGCAAGGATAATCAATCATTGGATGTTAAAACCATTGGATGAAAGGCTGTAGGTGAACAGGATATTTACATGGTCTCAAGGTATGACACCACCAATTATTTGTTAATTGCAAAGAGAAAAATATGCCTTTAAAGTGGAGAGATCTGGTGGTCAAACTTAGCATTACCTGTAGTGGGACAAACTGACATGTGTCTCCTGAAGTGATACAGTGAAACACACGGTATCACCTGTATAATATTTTTGCCAAAACTGTTTAACTTAAATCTAGTTATAAAGTACGAATCAGACAAATTCAGAATGTGTACCTTCCATAAGACATCTGCCCTGGGTTTATAAATAATGTCATTATCATTAAAAAAAAACAGTGGTGGGATGATATAAAATTAAAGGAGACTAAAGAGACATGGCCATCAGATTCAAGGACCTTGATCGGGTCCTCAACTTATATATATATTGTAAAGCAATAAATTTTGAGTACAATTGGATAAATTTGAGTATGGACTGTATTAGGTAATGTGGAATCATAATAACTTTCCTAGATGATACATTATTGAAAAATAATTACTTCTCGGCTGGGCGTGGTGGCTCACGCCTATAATCTCGGCACTTTGGGAGGCTAAGGCGGGTGGATCACGAGATCAGGAGATCAAGACTAGCCTGGCCAATGTGGTGAAATCCCATCTCTGCTAAAAACACAAAAAATTAGCCAGCCATGGTGGCATGCGCCTGTAGTCCCAGCTACTCAGGAGGCTGAGGCAGGAAAATTGCTTAAACCCAGGAGGCGGAGGTTGCAGTGAGCCAAGATCACACCACTGCACTCCAGCTTGGGCAACAGAGGAAGACTCTGTCTAAAAATAAATAAATAAATAAATAAAATTAATAAAATAATTATTTCTCTATTGATAAAAATGTTAAAATGGATTTTGTCATTGTGACTTCTGGTTTAAAACACAATATAGCTTTGAAAGTATATAATTAGTTAACAAAGAGAACCAATTTACAGAATTAGGCAGGAGTTTCATGGGATTGTCTTTTGAATGTCCAGTTGCAGTTTAGATATATGTAGATTTCCAGTCTGTGTATATGTAAGCATAGAATAAGTATGAGGTACTTGATTATTGCCTTTCATTGCTGCTCGCTGTGATCAAGGATGATTAAATAATTTGCATGTAATGGGAATTTTTAAAATGCTATTTAATAAAATGTTTCATTTTGTTTCATGTTCTGTTTACACATACTTTTTAAGTATGTGAGAAATTGAAAGTGAGAAATTGGCAGTACTTTGGAAAGTCCTGAAGTATTTATTAGTAAGACTATTATCTTTATTGAAAAATAGCTATATTATTCCTTTCTTAAAATAATTTGAGACCTCACAAATGAAGACATAATAAAAAGAATAAAGAAAAGTTGAGGGAATAAAAACAGCAAAATGCCAGTAGATTGCAGTGCTGATTGAGGCTCAATGTAATTGTGTGAAAAGTGTTTCACAGTTATAAAGTATATGAAACTCTGAAGGCCAGTATGATCCAGTTTTTTCCTGAATTAAATTGTTTTAAAAAAATTCATTTGGTGTGACATTAAGGTACGATAAATCAATGGAACTCACTTTTGAAGAGCTAAGCTGATGTGGTCACAGTAGATAGCTTTCTGGTGATTCACCTTGATGCAAAGACACAAGATAGAATAAGATACTGGATGAATTGATGGATGTTAGAGTCTCTGAAAATAATTCCCTTTTATTTACCTTTGCTCTGTGATTGATTGAATGCTGCCATTCCCTGAGGAACTAGACCATTTATTTGTATTCTCTCCTTTGGTTAAAAGCAGGCATGAAAGCATTGAAAAACCAGAAAAGCAAATTGTACAATTGACATTTTCCTACTTAAATTGAGCAATGTATTCATCATTTCCACTTTGCAATATAAAAAATGTTTATTGTATTAACTTTTCACAATATTTTGTGAAATATTTATGTTTTACAAAAATATAGATATAAATATTTTATGTTTGTTTATATTTAAAAATATTTATATTTTTTTCTCCAAAAAAATAGTCATGTTCTAATGACTAAATTGGTGGGCAAGGAATGCTGTTCAGAATGAAAGGATTTACTGTGACTGGCTCTCCTTGTACATTGAAACTATCCTTACATATTATTCACAACTTATAGTCTGTTACTTATTAACAGCTTATAGTCAGTTCCTTAAGTTTGACTGTTTAATAAGGATTAAATATGTGTGCATACAATAAATGTCTTTACTTTGGAAATTAGTGGTGATAATTTGTTTCTATATTTGACCGTTCTCTAGGTTGTTCAATGTTTTTCTGTTTTTCCCAGGTGATAACTAAATGACAGTTACTAAATAGGCATAAGTGGTCTTTCTTTAAAGAAATGAAATTCATACATAATATTATTATAATGATTAGATTTACAAATAGAGACATGGGAAGTATTTATAAGCCACTAATGCTAATGGTTTGCTTATTCTATTTAGTTAAATATCTGTATAACAATTAAGTAACTTGAATATCCATTAGAAATGAAAGTAAAGGATTAAGTAGTGGGATAGAGTTGATCTAAAAATACTTTTCGAAGGAAGCAAGTTTCAGAGTTAGGCTTGATGAAATGATTAGTGATTGGTTTGGAAGAACTAAAGATTATTGAGAATCATGAGCTGTAAGGATAAAGATGTACTCAAGTACCATTTGATGTTCACCCTTAAGTATTTAACTGTGGGCCAGATGTGGTAGTGTGGTGGTGTGCACCTGTAATTCCAGCTACTTGGGAGGTTGATGGGGGAGGATCACTTGAGCCTAGGAGTTCTTGAGCCTGTCTCTTAAAAAAATTTTTTTTTAGCTGAGGAATTAGATTTGGGCTACTGTGTTAGTCCATTTTGTACTGTTATAAAGGAATACCTGAGGCTGGGCAATGTATTTTAAAAAGAGGTTTATTTTTGGCCCATTGTTCTGCAGAATGTACAAGAAGAAACACAGTGCCAGCATTTGCTTCTACTGAGGCTTCACGAAGCTCACAGTCATGGTGGAAGGCAGAGGGGGAGCTGGCATATCACATGGTAACTGAAGGAGCAAGAAATATTAATAGGATGAGGTGCCAGGCTTTTTAGCAATCAGATTTCATGGTAACTAAGAGAGTAAGAACTCACTCATTACTGTGGGAAGGGCACCAAGATATTCATGAAGGATCCGCTCCTGTGACCGAAACACCTCCCACCAGGCTCTGTCCCCAACATTGGGGATCACATTTCAACATGGGATTTGGAGGGAACAAACACCCAAACCACATCAGACACTGTATGTTGTTTCTCCACTGAAATGTTGACAGAAAAAGAGAAAAGTCAATACAATTGATAAGTTGATAGTTTTTAAAAAGTAGTAATTATTATTTATGGGTGCTAATTGTAATTTTTTAAATGGATCCAGTGACTTTGTCTTTCGGAATTATGCTTACTTACAATGATAGGAAAGGGAGCACTGGCCGTATTTGTTTGCATGTGCACATTTCCATTCCATTTTCTTCTAATGATAGTATTGTATCACAGCTTACAAATTCAGTAACTATGCCAGGCTCAAAGGGAACATACATTTAGTGACTAGCCATGTGTGTGTGACCTTTCTTTTGTGGTCTACCCCTTGTTTTGGTGATGAATTCTGTGTTCTGCTCTTAGGTGAATTTCTGTTAGCATTTTGAAACCAAATGTGTAGCACCTTATTTCAAAACCTGAATTATCAACTATTAAAACAATCATAAACTATTAGTGGCAGAACTCTAAAATGCAAAATATCTAGCAATAATAAATAATTTGACAGAAAATCAAATTATAACTAATGCTTTTTTCCTAATTCCAGAAAATCTTGCCAGTTGCTATTGTGGACACTAAAATATAAATGATTTTTTTATTAAAGGTTATTGTTGAGATCAATTTTGAAATTCAGATATAAATAATCCTTCTTAAAGGAAGAAGATGACCAGGCCACAACTAATTAATTTAGGCAGGCTTTAAAAACCAAGCACATACTTAAAAGCTTGAAAATTATTCTTAATAATGTTGCTACATGATACAGTTGTATCTTATGGGAGAGTTAATTCTGAAGTTAGCACGTAAAGTGAAAGTCTTATATAGTCAGAATTACCCCTGGAAATTCCTTATCACCCATAAAGTAATGGTACATATTTTTGTGTATACAACTCTGTCATTTATAGGTATATATAAATATATGATTTATTCAGTGAAATGCAGTATATAAAAAATGTAAAATATATACTATCATTTTCAATTGTGTAAAAATGGTTTTATTTCATGTTAAGCACTTGGTTGAATTCAAGTAAATGTGTATCTATATATGTGTGCGTGTGCATGTATGTAGACACAAGTGACTGAGTAGACACAAGTATAAATTACATAGGTATAAGCTATATCTATTACATAGGTATAAAATCTATCTAATTCAGATAGAGATATGAGAGAAGCTCCATATCTTTTGTTCACTGATATTAATACAGTGTATTTGGCACTGGACCATTATTAAACATGGACCCTCAAAGTGGACGCACTTTTTCCCCTGCTATCCACACAGTGGGAAATGTAGTGATGATTTTTTTTAAACATATAAAGCCAAATTTCTATTCCCTGTGACACATTTTTCAAGTTAGTGTTGCAGGGAGTTGGATAGCATTTTTGAGTACAGGTGCACATTATAGTAACAATGAGGTTGTCTTTCTCTAGGCTAAATGGGTAAAGTAGACTGAGGCTGGACAAAATGTACTGAAACACAAGTCAGTGCTATTAGTGTAATGAGAAATGTAGATAAAATTACACAATTTACACTGTATTCAAATTCTAACTACAATACCAATTAGAGTAATACTGAGTATGTATTTTGGTAGCACATGTTTTATTTTTATTTACTTTTAATATATTTTTTAGAGACAGAATCTTGCTGTGTTGCCTGGGCTGGAGTGCAGTGGCCCAATTTTAGCTCACTGTGGCTTTGCATTGCCAGGCTCAAGTGATCCTTCTACCTCAGCCTCCTGAGTAGCTGGGACTGCACGTGTGCACCGCCGTGCCTGGCTTTTTTGTTTTGTTTTGTTTTCTTGTAGAGACAAGGTCTTACTATGTTCCCCAGGCTTGTCTTGAACTCCTGGGCTCAAGCGATCCTCCTGCCTCAGCCTCCCAAAGTGCTGGGATTACAGGCGTGAGCCACCGTGCCAGGCCAACACATGTTTTAAAAATGTTTTTCTAAAGACCTACTTATAGAAGTAGGAAATTGACTGTAATCATTTTACTCACCTGTCTCCCCCAAGCAGATTATGTTCAGCACCTAGGTATGCTGACTGGTGTGTAGTATAGGTTGTTAAATGCTTATAGGGTGGAATGAATGAATGAGATATCTTTGTCTAATTTATTTTTCAATACAATGTTCTTATAATATGGCTTACAAAATGTGTGCATTAATACCTATATCTGTTAGAGATGCTCTGGTTCTTTCTGTCACATGTATGTATTTGTTCATTCAATCAGCATTCTTGGAGGGGCTACCATCTGCCAGGCCCTCAGGTTTCAAGTCAAATAAAGCAAGATCCCTCTCCTGAAGGAGCTTCCAGTCTAGGTGGGGAATGGAGCAGTAGCTCAACCTTTACTTAGCGCAGAAGCGCAGAGTTGGTAGTACTTACCTTGATACATATGTATGCAGCTCCTCTGGCCAAGGGCAGAGTACTTGTGGGGAGAGTGGTAAAAGATAAGTCCGGAAAGCTAACCAGGCATTAGTAATAAAGGGTTCTATGTCCTAAGCTTAGAGTTTAGACTATAGAAGTGAAAGTATTTTAAGCAGGAGAAAAACGTGATTGATTAGGCTTAGGAAGAACATCTGGCTGCAGGGAAGAGGATGGATATTTTAGAGACAAAAAGACTGGTTTAGGAGGCTATTACAGTAGTCCTTGTGATAAGTGAAAAGAACCTACAAGACACTGGTTCTGAGAATAGTCAAGAGGGATTAGGAAAGGGGAATATTTAAAGCAGTAGAATTCTCAGGACTTGCTGACAAGATGGTCATGGGTTGCATGAGAGGGAGTCTAGTAGATTTTCAGGAACCAGTCAACTCTCCTAATCTTCTCTCATGTCATACTTGCTTGGCAAAACTGCAACCCTATTGCTATCTCTGCCTACTCTGCACATTCTGCCAAGTAACAGTATGGCTGGAGGAAAATGAAATATTTCGGAATTTCTGAACTTCAAGTTGGTACTTAATGCTCCCTGTACTGCCTTTATTCATGTCATGCCCTTTCTCTCTTCTCAAACCTCTAATACAGGGGTCCCCGGCCCCTGTGCCACAGACTGGTACCGTCTTGTGGCCTGTTAGGAACTGGGCCGCACAGCAGGAGGTGAGCAGTAGGCAAGTGAGCAAGTGAAGCTTCATCTGTGTCTATAGCTACTCCCCATTGCTCACATTACTGCCTGAGCTCTGCCTCCTGTCAGATCAGTAGTGGCATTAGATTCTCATAGGAGTGTGACACCTATTGTGAACTGCCCATGCAAGGGATCTAGGTTGTGCACTTCTTAAGAAAATCTAATGCCTGATGATCTGTCACTGTCTCCCATTACCCCCAGATGAGACTGTCTAGTTGCAAGAAAACAAGCTCAGGGCTCCCACTGATTCTACATTATGGTGAGTTGTATAATTATTTCATTATATATTACAATGTAATAATAATAGAAATAAAGTACACACTAAATGTAATGTGCGTGAATCATTCCAAAACCATCCCCTCACCTCTGACCCCGGTCTGTAGAAAAATTGAAAAATTGTCTCCCACGAAACTGGTCCCTGGTGCCAAAAAGGTTGGGGACCACTGCTCTGATACCTTACTCCCTCTCCTAATTTTCAGCTCATAATTTTGTATCCTACTTTACTCCTGCTTAAAGCCATCAGAAGAGAACTTTCACAAACTTCCACCGTCACATCCACCCAACCATCGGTATTTGTGTCTGTATGTTCTGCATTCTTGCTTATCCTCATAGGTGATAGCTAGCTCTTCACTACACTAAACCTCACTTCCTCTCTAAATGCTTAAGGACATAATCCTAGCAATTTTCTCCTTTCCTCCACCATCAACAGCTTTTCCCTTTCTGCAAGATCATTTTCGTCAGCCCACAAATATCCTATTATTTCTCCTGTCTTAAAAAGTTCTCTTGACCCTGCTTTCTCCATTTGCCTCGCTCAATTTCTTTGCTTTCTTTTGTAGAAAATATTTCAAAGTGTTGTCTGTACTTGCTGTCTGCACTCAGAACTTTACCCACTGCCACTCCAAGCAGAACTGCTTTGGTAAGGTCAGCACTGACTTCCCCATACATACAAATCTAGCAGTTTTTTTTTTTCTCTCATCATCCCATTAGGAGCATCTGATACAAGTGATGACTTTCTCCTCCTTGATACATTTTTCTCACTTTGTTTCCAGGATACTACATTCTTTTATTTTTTCTCTTGCCCCCACAGTCCATTTCTCTGGTGCTGCTTCAACCTGATCTCTTGATTTTGGGGTGCCCCCAAATCCTCTCCTCTTTTCTTCTCTACCTATATTTACTTTATTATGATCTTACCAGTTTCAGGTTTTAATGTAACTTACATTTCTTTATATGTCCAGTCCTTTCTCCCAAACTCCTATATACATATATATATACACACATATATATCCAGTTTCCTACTCTACATCCCCTCTCATATGTCTAATAGACATCTCAAACAGAAATAGCCTGTTCAAAACAGAACTGAGCTTCACCTTCCTCCCCAACCTTCTATTACCACAGCCTTCCAGATCTCAATTGATGGCAGTTACTTAATTCCAGTTTCCCAGATCAAAATCAGGAAGTCATATTGGGTCTATCTTCGGAATATGTCCAGAATCCTAACTGTATTAGTCTGTTCTCACATTGCTATAAAGAAATGCCTGAGACTGGGTAATACATAGAGAAAAGAGGTGTTTAATTGGCTCATAGTTCCACAGGCTGTACAGGAAGCATGGCTAGGGAGGCCTCAGGAAACTTTTATTCATGGTGGAAGGCAAAGCCAGGCAGGCATCTTCACATGGCCATAGCAGGAGGAAGACAGAGAGAGGGCAGGTGCCACACACTTGAACAACCAAATCTCGTGAGAACTCTAACACAAAAACAGCACCAAAGAGGGAAATCCACCCCCATAATCCAGTCACCTCCCACCAGTCCCCACCTCCAACATTGGGGATTTCAATTCAACATGACATTTGGGTGGAGACACAGATCTAAACCATATCACTAACTTTTAGTGGTAACCTGTTTCATGGCTACCAAGCAAGGATGAACTGTGGAAACTGTGAGATACTCAGCAAAATCCAGTCTTCCTTTCTTTGAAAACCTGGGTAGCCTAAATTTTCCCAGCCTCTTGTAGATACTTAGTCAATTTCACAGTTTTCTCTAGGGGAACAGACATTAACTTCAATGCTAGACCCATTAAAACTTTTTGCCAACTTAAATCCTGCTTGCATTCAGATAAAAACATCTCCACAAGGAGATGGTATATCTACAAAATGGAGGGGATATGGATGTAGGACAGTTGTCTTGCCAACTTGAGTACATATACAGGAATGTTATATAAACGAGAAATAAACTTCTGTTGTGTCTAGTTATTATATATTAAGGTTGATTTGTCATAGTGACTTATCCTACCTTAACACACAGTAATCCCTCAGGAGGGTAACTGAGCTAGTTCTTAACTGATCTTTCCCCTTATAGTCTATTCCCAGCACAGAGTAATCTTTTTGAAACCACAGTCAGCTCATGTCACTCTTCTGCTCAGAACTCTCCATTGGCTTTCCCTGCCACTCAGAGTAAAAGCCAAACCTTCACAATGCCTTATAAGGTCCTCTCTAACTCATCTCTTACTGCTTCCTTGCCTCCTCTTCCCTGCCCCCATTCTGCTTCAGCCTGACCAGTCTTCATGCTCCTCAGATACAGCAGGTGTGATCCTTTCTCAGCCCTCCCGCTGACTTCTCTTTCTGGAATGTTCTCTCTGATACACTCTTGGCTCATTCGTTCATATGCTTCAAATCTTCCCAGCGAGGCCCATTGTGACCACTATATTAGGAATTATACTTTATCATCTCCCCAGCATTCCCAGTCTTTTCCTGTTCTACTTTGTCTTGTCTTCACAACACTTTTCATTTTGTTACATACTATGTAGTTCACTTATTTATTATTGTTTACTGCTGTTTTCCCTTACTAGAATAGAGGCTCTATGCAGGTAGCAATTTTGGTCTGTTTTGTTTATCAGTATTTCCCAGGTTCCTGGAACAGTGCTTGACACATAGTAGGTGCTTAATAAAGACTTGTTAATTGAATGGATGGGAGGTACAATGTGCTTGTTTTATTCTTAGTCCTTTTTAGAGGACATATTCTGTTAGGTGGGAGCATTGAGTTTGGCACAGGAGTGGGAGGAAAACACTCTAATTGAAATTAGAGTTTGGCCACTGCTTGCACTACGTGCTCACACAGCCTATAGTGCAACTTTTGGTTCCAAAAAAATAAAGACTCACATGCTCATATATCTTGGTGTTGTGATAATCTGTTATTTAACACTTATAATATGCTTTGCAGATAGAAGCATTTTATATGAATGCTGAGTGATAGCTGCGAATTATTGAAACCAACCATTTATTTAAAAATCATCCTATCACTCAAAGGCTATTTTTTTTTTTTGCCATATATTTCTTTTGAAGTGGTCTTTTAGTGCTATCTTTTGCTCCTGTTTAAAATTCAGCTATAGGCCTGGCGCAGTGGCTCATGCCTATAATCCCAGCACTTTGGGAGGCCGAGGCGGGCGGATCACGAGGTCAGGAGTTCGAGACCATCCTGGCTAACATAGTGAAACCATGTCTCTACTGAAAATACAAAAAAAATTAGCCTGGCGTAGGTGGTGCATGCCTGTAGTCCCAGCTACTTGGGAGGCTGAGGCAGGAGAATGGCATAAAACCCAAGAGGCAGAGCTTGCGGTGAGCTGAGATTGCACCACTGCACTCCAGCCTGGGAGGCAGAGCGAGACTCCGTCTCAAAAAAAAAAAAAAAATCAGCTATAGTAAATTCCTATAATTGTTTGTTACCTAGGCATCCGTCTTGAATATTAAGTTGGACTTTTTCATACCAGAAACAGGGCTTAGTCACCCTTGACACAGTTTCTAATTCCTACCTCCTGCCAGTTTCTTAATGTTGCCGATCCAGATATTTGCCTTATGCAGACTCCTTTGTTGACCTCCCTTTGGGCCAGCTAGGTACAACCTACTTGACTTGCCCCCCAACCCCCATACCCTGCATGGGCTGCCCAGATATGTCTCATTGACCACCTCTGAGTGACAGCATGACTCCACGGAGCTCATGCCTGCTTTTTGTAAGCCCACCGGTAACACCCTGAGCCGTAATAAAGTGCTTTGATCTCTTCCTTTCTCTCTTGTGATCCCACCTGCTGGTTGCATGTGCAAGTGGCCTCACTTTTCTGGCATTTTGAGGTGTGCTGTCCTCTTCTTTGCAATAATCACCAAGTAATAAACTGCTTCTGTTATGTCATGCACTTTGCTTTTTTGTTTCCTTCTCTGTGTCTCACCTGACATATCCATACCTGACTCTCCTCCTGGTCAGGGCTCTCCTAGAAAGTGGCTATCTTGGGAGAAATAAATTGGACACAGGTCAGACAAGAGCCACAAGTATATCTGCTGGTGTAAAAAAGTTTCCTGTGACACCTCGTCATGGGTCAGACACTTAGGCATTAGGCCATCGACTGGATAAAAAAGTATCCTGTTAAAGACAAACTATACGCATCCGTGACCACTTCCCCTGGAACCCTGTTAGGGCAGGGCTTGAATTTATAGCCAGTCTCCAGAGAGAGACTCCAACACTAAGAGGAAAACACACCATCAGAGTTCACAAACAAGTAGTAAGATATGCACTGGAGTAAAAATCTGTAATATCCTAATGTAGATGCACATTTGTAAAACTGAAGATCACGATGACAATTCCAAAAGGAACTTCTTCACCAGTTAATTATTAAATAAATAGATTGGTAGTTTCCACACCTTAACCACTACTGGTTACTTGAATCTAAGGTAGGAAAATAGTGAATACAAAGAAGTTTGAATTATGAAACTTATGTATTATCCTTTTCCAATGCAGTCTGATTTTTTGAAAACTGAAAACCAAAAAACTAATCTTAAGAAGCTGAGTTTTTCGCAAAGGGTTTTCTCAAATATTTTTCCTTTTTTTTTTGAAATAGAGTCTCACTCTGTCACCCAGGTTGGAGTGCAGTGGCACGATCTCAGCTCACTGCAACCTCCAACTCCCGAGTTCAAGTGATTCTTATGCCTCAGCCTCCCGAGTAGCTGAGACTACAGGCACTTGCCACCATGCATGGCTAATTTTTGTATTTTTAGTAGAGGCTGGGTTTCACCATGTTGACCAGGCTGGTCTTGAACTTCTGACTTCAGGTGATCCGCCCACCTTGGCCTCCCAAAGGGCTGGGACTACAGGCATCAGCCACCATGTCTGGCCTTCGCAAGTTATTAAGTAGTATTTGTAGAGTATTAAAAAACAACTTTGTAAATATTCGTTATTGAATTAGTAAAATTTGATCGTAGATAGTGAGCTAACTTATTTGGCATGCTGAAGGTTAATGGTTTTCTTTGAGAAAATGTAAAACAATGGAAAACAAGCTGCATTTCTAGTACTGGTAACTAGAATGCTGTAGCACTGGGTAGGAAGGCAGGTATCTGAAAGTTTATCTTACTACAAATGGAGTAATAAAAGTAAAACAATCTGTGTAAGTTTCATAACATATCTGATTCTCATTTTCCTGATTTTTTTCCCTGTAAGTCACTTCCAACTCTATGTAGGTCTTTGATAAGTATTCCTCCACTTTGCTGGTACTCAGTTTTTTTCTTGAAGATTTTGTAAGTTTAAACTTTATTGATTTGTTGAAGCTTAGCTATTACCATATTGATATTTTCTATGGCTTAAAGTGCAGTGAGAAAAATAATTTAGAAAACATAGTGAAAATATGTGTTTCAATGGAAAACTGCCTTGTCTACATGCAGCACATTTTCTCAGGTTATCTGATTCTAGCCTTTCCTTGGCTTTGGCCTATTTTAAACTCTGTAACTTGTAGATAACTGGTAGTAATGCATTTATAGACATGTATATTTTGCCTTGTCCAGCAAAGGTTCAGTCATATACCTCTCCCATGCATACCATTGTGGAAAAACTCATTTTGCCCTTATTTGCACATTCATTTCAAAATTTCTAATCTATAAATGTGTCTGTTCTTCAGATTATCTTTTGAAGTGGTTATATCATCTGCCTGATCCCCTCATTGATTAATGCTTACAATTAAACTTTTAACATGTTTATTTTTATATCTGTATGAGTCATGATTTTCATTTGTGAATTATCTTTAAACAGCGGTTAGATCCCTTACTTTGATTTTTTCACTTAAATGTAACTGTATCTTAATATGATGAATAATTTATAAGAAACTTGTAAAGTTTGTTATTCAATTCTAATTTTGACTTAAAATATGATAGCAGTGTATATATAGAATTACTATGATTATTTTCCTAAGCCACGAGGCAGTGGCAGTGGCTTCTGTTTCTCTTCCTCCCTGCCCTTCCTCCTTCCTTACTTTATAGTATAAGAAATTAGAATAGATCCAAAGCTAGAGTTGAATGCTGACCGACTTACTAGCCTTTAATTCGGAATATACCTCTGTAGATAGCAAATATCAAATGCATATTGTTCTCCTTTTCCCCTTCTACTTCTCCAGACAACTGAGCCATTTTGAAGTACAATGCAGAACCAAATCTTCAGTTGAGAATACTTATTTTTTAACATATAATCTTTATATACATATTCTCTAGACTGTTACCTGAAAAAAAAGTACTATTTTGCCAGTGTAGTCATATTATTTTCATGTATGTAATGTGCTAGCTTTTAAGAAGCATCATATAGACTTCCAGACTAGGTTTAAAATGCTAAATTGCCTGCCTATGTGTATCATTTTTCACAGGGTGAACAAAGGAGATAATGATTCCTTTGACTTCTGACCCAATGACTACCACTGTAGGCAAGAACAACGTTAAACATTTTTGAAATTTTATAAATGTTTTAGTGGCATTACCTGCAGAATTTTATTGTTGTGGTTTTTTTGGGGGTTTTTTTTTTTTTTGGACTACTGTCTTGAACTGTAGCCATGGAAAAGTTTCCTTACTAAAAGAAATAATCAGGAATAAAAAAAAGAAATAACATTGTTGGGGAGAAGAGAAGGGAATTAACATTTATAATACTTTTATTGCTTATTTCTAGTGTTTTCAGATTTCCTGTGGAGAGCAAAATACTTCTACATTAAAAAAGCTTTTATTGTCTTTGTTGAAAATAAGATACAAGAAGTAGACTTTAATTTGAAAAAATATAATGTAGTGAATTAGATTAAAATGTTTATGTATGAGGAAAATAGGCCCTGCATGGTGGCTCATGCCTGTAATCATAACGCTTTGGGAGGCCAAGGCAAGAGGATTGCCTGAGCCCAGGAGTTCAAGACCAGTCTAGGCAATGTGGCAAAATCCTGTGTAAACCAAAAGTATCTGAGGCAGGTCTTAATTAATTTAGAAAGTTTATTTTGACAGAGTTAAGGATGCATGCTCGGGAGGCAGGAGTCTGTGCCTTTCTCTAAAGATGATTGTGAGGGCATCATTATTTAAAGGGTAAAGGGCAGATATTGGGGAAGGAGGAAGGAATTTGAAAAAGGTGTGGGTAGGCCGGGCGCGGTGGCTCAAGCCTGTAATCTCAGGACTTTGGAAGGCCGAGGCAGGCAGATCACGAGGTCAGGAGATCGAGACTATCCTGGCTAACACGGTGAAACCCCGTCTCTACTAAAAATACAAAAAAATTAGCTGGGCGTGGTGGCGGGCGCCTTTAGTCCCAGCTACTCGGGAGGCTGAGGCAGGAGAATGGCGTGAACCTGGGAGGCGGAGCTTGCAGTGAGCCGAGATCATGCCACTGCACTCCAGCCTGGGCAACAGAGCAAGACTCCGTCTAAAAAAAAAAAAAAAATGGTGTGGGTAGATAAGAGACAAATGGTTGCATTCTTGAGTCTTTGATCAGACTTTCACCAAATAAACAATTTACCTTGTGAGGGGAGATAGGGAAATACTCACTTAGGCCTTTGTCTAGCTCAGTGAATCTGCATTTTTCCATCAGAGGAAGCAGTCAGATATGCATTTGTCTCAGGTTGGCACAGGGATGACTTGGAGTTCTGTCCTTTGTCCAGTACTTGTGAAAGTGAGCTATCAATTTACATTGCCAGGGTGAAAGTCAACAGAATAAAATTGGAGGCAGGTTTGCTTGATGCAGTTCTCAGCTTGACTTTTCCCTTTGGCTTAGTGATTTGGGGGTCCTGATAATTTATTTTTCTTTCACACCCATCTCTGCAAAATTTAAAAAATAATCAGCTTGATGTGGTGGCATGTGCCTGTAGTCCCAGCTACTCAGGGGCCTGAGGTAGGAGGATTGCTTGAGCCCCAGAATTCAAGGTTGCAATGAGCTGTGATCATCACTGCACTCCAGCCTGGGTGACAGAGCAAGACCTTGTCTCACAAAAGAAAAAAAAAAAAAAATGAAAGTAGTTCATTGTTTATAAAACTGCACAGTAAATGTTAATTTAATGAATTTCATTGATATTTTAAACATTGTAAAATGATTGATCTGCTGTTCAGTTATTTATTGAATTCCTATATTGTACTATGTATTTTATGCCACATTCAATAATGGTAGATAAACTTAAAGTTTTTTTCTCCAGTGAAATAGCATATAACATTTATGCAAACCATGCTATTGTTAACAGAAAAACCAAACACTGTAAAATATTTAAAAATTCATTCTGAGCCAATATGAGTAACAGGGCCCAGAGAACATTCTCAAGAGCTTGTGAGAAAATGTGCCTGAGGCAGTTGGGTTAGTTCAGTTTTATACATTTTAAGGAGACAGAAATTATGGGTAAAATCATAAATCCATACATGGAAGAACATTGGTTCAGCCTAAAGAGGTGTTATATCTTGAAGTGTTACAGTCATAGGTGGATTCAGATATTTTTTGATTGGCAATTGGTTGAAAGACTTAAACTTTGCTTAAAGACTTGAAGTCGGTAGAAAGAAATGCTTGAGTTAAGGTAGAGGGAGTTGTGGAGACCAAGGTTCTTGTTCTTGTTATGTAGATGAAGCCTCTGGGTAGCAGCCTTTGGAGAGAAAAGATGGTAAATGTCTCTTTTAGACCTTAAAGGTGTCACATTCTTGTTTAATCACTCCTAGATCCAGGAAAGACCTAGAAAGGGAAGGCCTGGCTATATGAATGGAAATTCTCCACAGTTGCAAATTCCCCCACAAGGGATGGCTTTGCGGGGCCTTTTCAAAATATGTCAAAGAAATATATTTTGGGATAAAATATTTGTATCTCCTTTAGAATCTGCTATCTGTCATATGATACTATACCAGACTTGGATTGGAATTTGGTATCTTATTGCCACAGTCTGTGTTGTCAGCCTTATAATCTCTATTTCAATGTTAATGCTGGTCAGTTGTGCCTAAACACCAAAAGGTGGGGGTATGAGGAGGCTTGTCCAACCTCTCTTCCCATCATGGCTAGGAATTCAATTTTTCAGGTTTCTTTGGGGCCCTGTTGGCCAAGAGGGAGTCCATTTAGTTGGTTGGAGACCTTAGGATTTTTGTTTGTTTGTTTATGTGGTAAAACATTTTATAGGCACCTTTTATTTTCAGTTAGAAATCATTTTTCTTCTCTTCACTTCTCATTTTTCCTACCCATTTTATGTTATCAATGAAAAAATGTTAACCACTAAATACAGAAAATTGGAGAAAGCAAAGCATATAATTCAATACAAGTACTCTTTTAAAAACATATCTTAGTCACATTGAGTTCAACCAGTTTTAATCTGTAAATAGTTTCCTATTATTATTAATTTATAAAACTTAGAAACAAGCATATAAATGTTTGTGTAAGCATAAAGATGTTTTTCCTATAGCATGTAACACTTGAAGTTCCTCATTTGATGTATTTGCAAGTAAACTAATTTGGGGTTATTAATAATCATTTTTATATTACAAATTCCTTAATTTAATTATCCAAGTACTGTTATATTGTCTCTGAGTTTGAAAAGACGATTCCAAATCACCACTGAATTAATCATACCTTAGATCTCAGCAAAACATCTAAATGCTATTGTAGAGGAAGAAAAACTTCTCTACCCTATTAGATTCAGTAGCTGGGATTTTTGGACTATACTGACAAAAGGCAGATTAACAGGAGAAAAGGTTTATTTCACATGCACATGGAGAGGGGGATCTCACAGAAAAGAAGTGAAAACACCAAGGAGGCAGTTAGACTTGGGGGTTATATACCATTTTAACAAAGGGTGATAGAGATAAGAGACTAGACAAAGAAAAAGGGATTTGGGCTTGGCAGGTGGTAAGTTGTGGGAAGGAAATATGTGATAAATAAGAATTTTTAGTAAGATTTGTTATGCAGACTCAGGTCATCTCAGGAGATAAGAATTGTCTCTGGAGTTGGTTTCCTCTTCCTAGTATGGTAGAAGAGTACATCTTTGCATATGGAAATTTTCTTTACAAATGTAAATTTCTTTTACAAAAGGGAATTTATGCTATGTTTTTAGACAGAAAGGGGGAGTACAGAAAGTGTCTATGTTTGATGTTTCTAAATTGCCTTCAGTTTAAAATAATTCTTATGCCAATGTAGCATGTTTTAGGGTAGTATATTGTGATCCCCTTTACTATCTAGACATGAGAGAAAAAAAATCTCAAGTTTTGATTGACATTTCAATTATAAAAATACAGGAAAGATGAAATTGGTGTGTGAATTTTATTTTTGATATAGTGCTTATTATATATAAAAATACTCTTAATTATCAGTGCTTACCTAATTTCCTTTAATTCAAAATTATTTTGGGTAAAGCAAATAATTATTTAGTAATGTAAGACCATAATCAATTGTTTTCTGAAGATGATTACTTAGGCAGTTAATGGAAGCAGATTATGGACTTACTGTAAGACTATTGAATAAATAATCAGTATTTGTCTTGGATTGGGAAATGTAATGGATTGCCACACCATTTGCAGCCACCAATCTCACTACTGTCACACTTCTTTGTACTTGTCCAGGATTTTCCTTGATAAGTAGAGTATTTTCAAAAACTCTCCTTTAACCTCAGTGCCATATACCTTCAACTACCTGCAAAGATCTCATGATTTGAAGGAAAGGTCGTGATCTCTTCTCAAAATGTTGGGGGACCGCATTCTAATGTGTCTCAAGCTTCGATATTAGGTTACACAAAAGCTAATCTTAATTTATATTGTTGGCTGGGTGCAGTGGCTCACGCCTGTAATCCCAGCACTTTGGGAGGCCAAGGTGAGTGGATCACAAGGCCAGGAGATGGAGACCATCCTGGCTAACACGGTGAAACCCCGTCTCTACTAAAAATACAAAAAATTAGCCAGGCATGGTGGCGGGCGCCTGTAGTCCCAGCTACTCGGGAGGCTGAGGCAGGAGAATGGCGTGAACCCAGGAGGCGGAGCTTGCAGTGAGCCGAGATCAAGCCGCTGCACTCTAGCCTGGGTGACAGAGCGAGACTCCGTCTCAAAAAAAAAAAAAAAAAAAAATTATATTGTTAAAGGCGATATTAGGTATATAATTAATGTACGAATACATTTTTCTTTAAGAGTTATGATATTATGGTCAAGATTGAAATTCCTTTTATACCTTTTCCTTGGCCCCCTCAGGTCTGTTCTCCACCCACTTTCCTTGAGGTAACAATTTGAATTTGGTATGCATACTTCCAGATCTCTATTTATGCCATAAATACATATTACGTGTGTATGTGCTTTTTCCTAAACGGTGTCATTCTGTATTGTTATTTCATAATTTATATTTGTATTCAATCGTTTGTCTTAATGATTTTGCCATGTTAGTCTCGATAGATCTACATTATTCCTTCAAACTGTGTATATTATTTACATTATAAATCAGGTTAGTTATTGCCCTATTGGTGTATATTTAAAATATTTCTTTTTTTATGTATGTATGAGTGAATGAATGAATAAATGAATGACAGGGTCTTACTCTGTCACTCAGGCTGAGAGTGCAGTGATGTGATCATGGCTCACTGCAGCCTCAACCTCCTGGGCTCAGGCAGTCCTCTCATCTCAGCCTCCTGAGTAGCTAGGACTACAGGCATGTGCCACCACCAAAAAAATATTTTAAAATATTTTGTAGAGATAGGGGTCTTGCTGTGTTGCCAGGCTAGACTTGAGCTTGTGGCCTCAAGCAGTTCTCCTACCTTGGTCTCTCAAAGTGCTGGGATTACAGGTATGAGCCACCATGCCTGACTAACCCATTTTAAAAATGACTATGAACAGTGCATATGAGAACATTCTTATTCATGTTTTCATGTGTACATGTGCATGTATATCTTCATTTAGAGTAAATACTGAGCATTTCACATTTTTAGTTGGAAAGGACACTGCTAAATGGTTCTTTTGAGTAACATTTTATCATGTAATGCTATAGAAAATTAATTATCTAAGACTTAAACATTGAAGTTTCATCTTCGTAAGCAAAGGTTTATTCTCAAGCAGTTGCCTGACCCCACTCTGTAAGCTCTGTACTAAAACTAGAATAGCCATCATCTGTAGCTGTAGGAGCCAGCTGACATATTCTTAGTACACTGAGTTTTATAAGCAGAGAAATTATTATGGAACAAGGCCAAATCAGGTGGAACTTACTTCGGGAAGATAATAAATAACCTGACTACAACCTCACAGATAACAGAAGATTCATGAGGGATAAAGTATTATTTAAGTATATGATATGGTTTGGCTGTGTCCTCACCCAAATCTTATCTTGAATTGTGGTTCCCATAATTCCCATGTGTTGGGCGAGGGACCCAGTGGGAGGTAATTGAATCATGGGAGCAGTTACCTTCATGGAGTTCTCGTGATAGTGAGTGAGTTCTCACGAGATCTGATGGTTTTATAAGGGGCTTTTCCCTCTTTTGCTTGGCACTTCTCCTTGTTACTGCCATATGAAGAAGGACCTGTTTGCTTCCCCTTCTGCCATAATTGTAAGTTTCCTGAAACCTCCCCAGCCATGCGGAACTGTGAGTTAATTAAACCTCTTTCCTTTATAAATTACCCAGTTTCATCATGTATGCCTTTATTAACAGTGTGAGGATGGACTAATACAGTATAATTTTAATGAAAAGTTAAAATCATGACTCTCCTATAGATATGAAAATGAACACATATTAAAAATTATTTTACTCATAAAATATGAGAGAAGTAGGCAGATGTTATAATCGGTTGAAAGGAAAACTCCAAAAACTCTTACATGGAGTCAAGGAATATTGAGATGAATTGCACATGGAGACAAAACTAGTTTTTCCACTCGGAGAGAGGGTAGGGAAAAAGTCAGTTCAACCGCCAATATGCAGGAAAAAATGTATCTATTAGTTACCTACAACTTAGGCAGTACCAAAATAGCTCAGACAAAAGGCACTGGCCTAGAATCTGATAAGCCAGTAGGGTATGTTATAGTTTAGGTGTCCCCAATCCCCAGGCCATGGACCAGTACCACTCTGTGGCCTGTTAGGAACCAGGCTGCACAGCAGGAGGTGAATGGTAGGTGAGCCAGCGAAGCTTCAACTACAGCCGCTCCCCATTGCCCACATTATTGCCTGAGCTCCGCCTCCTCTCAGATCGGCGGCCATATTAGACTCATGGGAACGCGAACCCTATTGTGAACTGCACATGCAAGGGACCTAGGTTGCATGCCCCTTATGAGAATCCAATGCTTGATGATCTGTCACTGTCTCCCATCACCCCCAGATGGGGCCGTCTAGTTGCAGGAAAACAAGCTCAGGGCTCCTACTGATTCTACATTATGGTGAGTATATAATAATAATAGAAATAAAGTGCACAGTAAGTGCAATGTGCTTGAATCATCCTGAAACCATACCCCCACTCCTGCCCTGGTCCATGGAAAAATTGTCTTCCGCAAAACCAGTCCCTGGTGCCAAAAATGTTGGGGATCACTGCTATAGATGGTGCATAATTTTTTATTGCATCATCTTTTATGCAAAAACTTTTATGCAAAAGTTTTTCTATGCTGTGAGTAACTATATCAAGTTTGCTGAAAACAGTATCAGACTTGATATTGGCACTCAAGCTGTATGCAGAACTAAGGGAGAAGATCACTGAAAAGATAGGCTTTGAGTTGCTTTGGGAACTGCCATATTTAACCAAATTCAAATGAGTCAGTGTCAAATAAACAGAGGGCTTGTTCCCTTTTTGCCATTTTTGAGTAAGAATCCTAATTGTGCCTTGAGCCCCACCACTTGAACAAGTAACCTTGAATAAGTTATGTAATCTCTCCGATGCTCAGTTTCTCCACTACCATGATTCTGCAATCTCACTAGTTGGTGTATACCCAAAGGAAAGGAAATTAATATGTTGATGAAATATCTGCACTCCCATGTTCCTTGCAGCATTATTCATAGTATTCAAGATATGGAACCAACCTAAGTGTTCATCAGTGAATGAATGGATAAAAAAATGTGGTGTATATATACATAATGGAATACTGTATATTCCATTTCAGTATACAATGGAATACTGTTTATTTCAAATTGAATACCAAAGGAAGTCCTGTCATTTGCAACAACACGGATGAACTTAGAGGACCTTATGTTAAGTGAAACAAAGCAGGCCCAGAAAGACAAATACTGCATGATCTCACTTGTGGAATCTAAACATGTTGAATTCGTAGTAGCAAGAAGTAGAATAGTGGTTATCGGGGCAGAGGGAAGGAGAAGGAAAGAACGTGGTTGGGGTGGGAATTCAGGAGATATTGGTTAAAGGATACAAAATTTCATTTAGGTTGGAGGAATATGTTCAAAAGAGCTGTTGTACAACTTAGTGACTATAGTTAATAACAATGTATTATATACTTGAAAATTGCTGAGGGTAAATTTTATGTGTTCTAACCACAAAAAAAAAAAACGTATGTGAAGTAATGTGTGTGTTAATTAGCTTATTTTAGCCATTCCACAATATATACAAATATCAAAACATCATGCCATATACCATAATACATTCACACACCCCTTTTATTTGTTAGTTATAAGTACATTTGAAAGAAAAGGTGAATTTTGCCCAGAAAAATAAATAAAATGAGGATGATAATACTGTTTCATAAAGACAAAGTAGAATAATTCCTATCTTATTTTGAGGATTCAATGATCTTTAAATGTAACTAAAACACATAGTAAATAGCAAGAGCTCAATAACATAGTACATGGTGTCATCAAAGTACCTACTAGGGAAAAGCTTTTTTGCTGTTCCTATGATTTTGTAGTCGGAGTTGGCATCTTGTCATTCAGGACTCACTTTAAATGTCATCTCAGAGAGAGCTTTGCTAACCACCCAGCTTAATAAGTACCTCAGCTTAATAAGTACCTCACTAGTCTTCCCTTTTGTTACCCACTCCTATTTTCATTATAGTACTTACTCTTACTTTCTATTTTCTTTTTAAAGCTTCTTTATTGTCTGTCTGTCACTATTAGAATGTAAGTTCCAAAAGAATTTTGGTCTTATACAGTAATGTGTCCCTGCAGGTAGAACAATGCCTGTCACATATTTGCTGTTCAGTGAGTGTATTTTGAATGCTGTCTATCTTCCTGTGAAAATTCCTGGGCATTTATCTTGCTGGGGCTTTTCTTAGCTATAGCCAACACACATGCCCTGATAAGCTGTGGTGAGGGAAGAGATGATGGGACAACAGAAGGGTAAGAGTATATGGAAATGCTAACAGAATGGAGAGTCTGGAGCAAGAAGGAGAGGAATAGCAGGGGAGGATGGGGGAGAAAGCTGCAATTGAGTGTGTCACAATTGTGGCTATATGTTTTGGGGTGTTGTATTTTACTCTTGAATAAAGTGAAATTTTTTTCAGCTCGTTAAATTCTAGAAACTAAAGATAGTTTAGTCCAACTACATATACAGCATTTTATAAATAAGAAATAGGTCTGGAGAGATGAAGTGACCAGTCCAAATGGCACAGGTAACTTGCTGGTAGAACTGGGACTCCATACTCTGTTATTTGAATTCTTTTTTTTAATATATGCTTTACTTTGTCACATGCACAAAATGTTGAGTTATGTTCTGCACATTTGCATTTTTACAAATATGCCTGTTTTTTTGCTTTCCCGATAGGTGGAAAACAGACCAAAGTATTATGGAAGAGAGTAAGTATGGATTATTAGAAAACGTTTTATAGATTGGCATATGTAAGACAGACAGGGTAAATGGATGCTTTTAAATGAAAGCAAGATGAAGTATTCAAGTTTGGTGGAGTTGCATTTATTTCTTAAAAATTTCAAATGTGATCTAATTGGTGAACAATATAGACAATAAAGACAAGTATAAATAAGAAAATAACATGGGAAAATGTACATGCAATAATGTTAAGGATGCAAACCGTACAAGTAAGTAATCTTAGATGTATATGAGGAAAATGTACATATTTGTGTTTTTGTGTACATATATATTAGGTATATAGATACATATATACACACACATGTATGTACAGTGGGATGTGGGTGATTTATTCTATATATTTTTATTTTTCAGATTTTCTTAAATAGTATGTATTATCTTTATTATGAGAAAAATATAATAATTCATGCTACTCAGAAACAACTAATGTTAACAGTTTGAAGTATTACTATCTGAAGAAATGTTTTCCTAATGGATATGAACCAAATTGAGATATTATACATATCATTTTATAGCCCGATTGTTCCATTTAAAATTGACAATGAGCATTTTTCTGTTTTGTGAAAAATGCAATGATTTTTAAAGTCCTTAATTTTTCAGGTTATTGAAAAACAGAAATGTAGCACTTTGGGGAAAAGAATAAAAATCACTCATAATCTCATCATTCCTCAAAATTGTTTGTTTTTTATGACTGGAGATCATATCAGATAAAAGTATACATTATAAATATTTTTAAATTATTTAAAATTCTTTATGTTTTCAAGACTTAGAAATGGATTACAGATGCACACCTATGAGTTGAGGAAAGGGTGATTTCAAAATTAAGGTTGTATTGTAATTTATATAGTCATTCTGCTTTTGGTATAATAGGTTGCTTTTAAACTATACTATTGGAAGTAACACCATATCATATGAAACATCTCAGTACGTGGGGTCTTGGGGGTTAGAAATTTTTGATCAACTTGTGCAAATAATTTTAAAATTCTTTAAATATATTGTCAAGTTTTGTTTCAGAATTTGTTTTCTTTAGTTTGATTTTCTTTTAAGTTAATTGAATTTTTTTTTTTTTTAAGATGGAGTTTCGCTTTTGTCGCCCAGGCTGGAGTGCAATGGTGCGATCTCGGTTCACTATAACCTCCACCTCCCGGGTTCAAGCGATTCTCCTGCCTCAGCCTCCCAGGTAACTGGGATTACAGGTGCCCGCCACTATGCCTCGTTAATTTTTTGTGTTTTTAGGACAGACGGGGTTTCACCGTGTTGGTCAGGCTGGTCTTGAACTCTTGACCTCAGGTGATCCACCCATCTCAGCTTCCCAAAGTGTTGGGATTATAGGCGTGAGCCACCGCACCCGGCCTGCAATGAGGTTTTAAAAATTACAAAACCTCCTGGGTTCAGGCAGTTCTCCCACCTCAGCCTCCCGAGTAGCTGGGACTACAGGCAACTGCCACCACACCCAGCTAACTTTTTGTGTTTTTAGTGGAGACGGGGTTTCACCATGTTGGGCAGGCTAGTCTCTAACTCCTGACCTCAGTTGATCCACCCACCTCGACTTTCCAAAGTGCTGGCATTACAGGCGTGAGCTACTGCGCCCAGCCAGTTAATTGAATTTTTAAACAGATAGATAACTATATTTTACCAACTGTATTATTTGATATTATGTAAAGTTAAAATATATACCAACGTGCTAAATAGCAAGGGATAGGTTACCATCTCCTTGCCTGCAGCAGATTCAAAGCATTAGCCTTTGGACCTAGTTCTCAAAGATTGGGAAATTTATGGAGATAAGAAATTTAGGAGCCCATTGTAAACCTAGCTGTCATGATTTGAACATGCCTACTGTGAACTGTTTGAAGACTTAAATTGAGAGACTGAACCATCCCTATCAAGAAAAACTCCAGAAAATTTCCTCTTGCCCCTAGTAATGTTCCTGAATTATTAAGGTGCCATTTCAACGCCTTTTAAATGTATCATTCCAAATTCAAGTGACTATTGTTTCTTTAGTACCAGTAAAAGCTGCAAAATTTCTTTTGAGCAATGAGTCATTGCAGTTATTGTAGGGGAGGAAAGACTTTCCCTCTACCCTCCTATGTTTGAGAGCTGGGTCTATGAAATAAACAATAGGCAGATTAACAGGAGAGAAGGTATACAAATTTATTAATTTTTAATACTACTTGCACAGGGGCATCACAGAAAAAAATAAAGTGAATCCCACTCCAAAAAGTGAGATTTGAGAGTTTGTATGCCATCATAACAGGGGAATGGGAGGGAAGTTTCTGGCCATTTACGGGAAGGTAAATGATAGTTTGTGACAGAGTTTGTATGAGTGTGTTGTCGACTTTTAGTCTTCTCTCCTCCATAAGAGTCAGTCTTCCCCGGTTGCTGAAACTCATGGGAGGACATTGGTAACAGTTGAGTTCCTTTTGGATGATCTATCTTTAGGTAGATAGGGAGAGTCAGAGAAAGCCTGTGTCTGCATTTGATGTTTTTGAAGTGCCTTTAGCTCAAAATACTCGATACAGCAAAGTGGCATATTTTGGGGTGACATGTCCTGAATTCCTTCATTATCTTTGAGTTATAGAAGGACATATAGGTTCTTTGTAAATTGTAAATCGCTATAAAAATGTAAGGTGGCTTTTTATTTTTAATATGTGTCACAACTGACATTTTTTTCAGTGTTTTATGCCAGATTGTTATAGGTTCATCTGTGTTTGTGTAAAGAGCATGTTATTTGTGTTTATTTTTTCTCTATTTTTCTATGTTAATCAAAGATAAGGTTTTAGCAGGGAATGAAAACAAGTATTATAGTTGTTTGCTTTGGGCTTGAGTGTTCAGTAATGCAGATTATGCACATTATTGGGCAATCATGCCAATTAAGGACAACCCAGGGTCCTGGAAAATTGCCAACATAGACTCAGCCAAAATTTTGGAGCAGTGCTACTAATGGGAAGAAAGGAAAATAGGATACATTTCTGTGGTTTTTTTTTTTTCTTTTCTTTAGCAAGCCATATGGTTAAATGGATACGTAAGAAAGGAATTGTCCTCTTGAGAGAGGTGGTTGATCTTCCCTTAGGTGGATGTGAATTTTGATTCCATGGTTGTTAACTGGATTGGGTAGTACTTTGGTGCTGTTCTTATCACCACAGAGAAGCTGGCTGGGGGCCAGGTCCAGAGAAACACAAGCATAGTTAAACCCAAGTGCTTCCCTTCCATTATGTGGCAGTACTTTGTCTTGAAAACAACAAGAGAAGGTGGTGGTGGTGGGACGTTGTTTTATCTTGTTTTATTGAAAAATGTAGAAAGCACAGTTTCTGAATAGACTTTGTTTCTTAGGTTTCATGGCATGATCTCCAGAGAAGCAGCCGACCAGCTCTTGATTGTGGCTGAGGGGAGCTACCTCATCCGGGAGAGCCAGCGGCAGCCAGGGACCTACACTTTGGCTTTAAGGTTGGTCATGGGCCTGCAATTACTACTGTGCTTTATTTAAAACTCTCTTAATATAGGGCTTTAAATTTTAAAAGCATCCAGCATGTAATTGAATTGGTTCTTGTTTTCTTGGGATCTAATTACCATTTTAATAGCTTTGAGACCCTTTAAAAATTCCTCGTGAATGGTAACACTCAGTAATTAAGAATAGAAAAACTTTTTTTTTTTTTTTTTTTTTAAATGGAATCTCACTGTGTTGCCAGGCTGGAGTGCAGTGGCACGATCTCGGCTCACTGCAACCCCCTCTGCTTCCGGGTTCAAGCTATTCTCCTGCCTCAGCCTCCCGAGTAGCTGGGATTACAGACGTGTGCCACTACGCCCAGCTAATTTTTGCATTTTTAGTAGAGACGGGGTTTCACCATGTTGGCCAGGATGGTCTCGATCTCTTGACTTCGTGTCACCCACTTTGGCCTCCCAAAGTGCTGGGATTATAGGCGTGAACTACCACACCCGGCCTGAAAAGCTTTTAAAGCATTTTGTGGTAGCTGCTTCCTTCCATTCCATCTTACCCCTTCTTTCCTGTTTGTCTTGCTTGTCGGCTTCCGTCAATTTCTTGAATAAGGAAAGAGATCAAGAGAAAAGATCTTCATAACTCATAAAGCTAAAGTCAGTGCCATTTCTCTTAGGTTGCCTTTTGGTTGGAACAGTTTTTCTTGGGAGCTCTTGGCTCTTCCCTATCAGCTGAGCTTCACTTAGTGTTTTGGCTTACAGTACAGTGCCCAGAAACAAATACTCCTGCTAACCCTGCAATAATAACCCAACTTGTAAGAACAATAATACAAGAGCATACTTATCCACTGGACTTACCTTATGCCAGGCCTCTTACCTCATTTAATCCTCGCAACAACTCTATGTATTGTTATTACCCCCATTTTACAGATGAGGAAACAGAAGACCTGGATGGAGATTGAGTAACTTGATGAAGGTCACACATTTAATAACTTGTGCTGCTGCTATTTGGACCCAGATTGTCTGACTTCGGGGTCTTTGCTCTTAATCATTCTACATTGCTGCCTCACCAAAGGCTTGGAATATTTATCCGTTGTCTTTGTTCATCCCTTTATTTGTTCATTCATATATACATTCATCTATTTGGAAAAGACTTAAAAGCAGAGACTTCTGAAGACAGAGGTCAAATATATGAAATTTCTTTTGGTAGTCACAAATAGAGGATAGAAAGTTGATGTTAATGTTTAGGACTAACATGTCTAATTCCTTCTCCAATCACTTATACCTGTGTGAGCGAGCAGGGCCTGCTCTGATTCCTGTCCACAAGATTTGATATTAATCTTTCTATTAAATAGAATGAATACAATTCAGTATTATTTCATACTGAATGCTGAAATAATTGAATACTTGGAGAATAGAGCTTGTCACAGGAGTTCATGGAAATTTGCTTTTTATGGTAAATTATAAAGTGTAAATTCCACTTCAATTACTTAATTATACTGTTTTTTTCAGGTTTAAATTGTGGTATACAGGAAAAAAATTCTGGTATGGCAATTCAAATACCTATTCAATTTACCATTAATTGAATTAGAAGACTGATTTGGGGCAAATCACAGAATTTCTTGAAGTTGGTTTCTTCATCTTTCTACTCCTAACATATTATAATTCTAGAATTCTTCACCACCTTATTTCCGAATAGTCTGGTCATCTGATTATCTATGGTAAACAGCCTTGATGTAAACGGTCCAGAATAAGGAAGGAAGAAGGTGAGGTAAAATGAGAAACAGAAGCCTCTCTTTCTTTCCTTTTGGTTGCCATTTCCCCTGCATTTCTCCAGGATCACATGGAAGTTATAAAACTTTAATTTGAACTCAGTTTTTCCTAACTACAAAATTCAAGTACTTTCACCACATTACCACATTGCCTGTCATCTTATATCTGTCACACAGTTTTCACCAGCTGATACCAGCAAATACTTGAAGGCTAAGGATTTAGCTTGGAGAAAAGTAGCACCCAGACCTTCATATCTCTTTCTCATTCCTGCCTTCTTGCACTCTCCCATTCTACTCATGGCTTTACATTTATAATCACTTCCCATTCACTTTGGCCCAGTAAATCTTGATGGAAATGTTTCAAATTAATATCTCTGGGGTAACTTACAGTCTTTCTTTTGTTACTGAAAATTGCCATAAAATCATTACTTGGAAAAGAAATAATAGTGAGTAAAAAGGGGCTGTAATGGTCATAGATAGAGGAATTTTACTCACAATATACCTTGAGTAATTTATGTGCCCAAATATGATTGACATTTTCCTTGTTTTAAACTTGATGTATGGCTAGGAAGTGTTAAGCAAAGTCTGAAATAGAAGTTGCACTGATATATGTATTATTCTTATCTGATACTCCCATTTCAACTGGTGATTCTCCCAGTTCACATCAATTTGTTTTTAACATACATGTAATCCATTAAGGGGTAGCCAGTTTGTCTATTTTATACCCATCAGTGTTATTTATGCATTTACTGTGTCAACTAGGGGCTCTAAAATTAGGAATAAGTCCTTGAACTTGATTCCTCATAGGCACCTCAATCTCAGTATATCTCAAACTGAACTCAACACTTTTCTCCCCAATGTGCTGTGATATCTATATTTCCTTTATTAGCTGGTCACATTATTATTCAGTCAATTCCATAAGACAGAAACTAAGAAATTATTTTCAGTTTTTCTTTTAGGTGTATTTTATTGTATTTGTAAGGCCTGGCACTATTCATCCAGAGGCCCCTACCTTACATTATACTACACACCATACTTCGTATCAAATACATATTTTCTGCTGTGAAAATTGTGTAAGGATTTTATGTAAATTGCTTTTGAAATTAACTTTAGTTTTATAATTTTCTTTTTTTGTGTTTTGGAGCCATACCTTTCTTTTCATATTTCATATTTTTTATATTTCCGTATTTTTCACTTTTCTTGGACCCTGGCAAGCCCTGGGTGCTGTACCTGTATGATAATGATTAAGAGGACTTTTTCTTTGTTGCTCATCTCACACAGCCGAAACCAACGATCTTATTTCTTAAGTATTTCTCAAAATTACCTCTCCTTTTCAACTCTAAGCCACTTTCTGGACTAGTTAAGTAACTGCCTAAGAAATGTCTGTGTGTCCAGCCTTATCCTTCCCAGTACTATAAATGATCTGCGTGAAAATCTGATGGTGTGATCAGCAAGGTTGTAAGGTTTAAGTAGGGCACAGAGTTTCAAAGAACACACCTCCCTCATGCATTGGCATCTCTCCTGCACTTAAAGGACACTAGCCCTCCACTGAGGATCCTAATGAATGCTATGAGGTGCTGTTTAGGGGAGTGTGTATTGTATGTGTGCTGTCACACTACCAACTTTCTGCAGTCAGAAAAGAAGTTTTCACCATGTGGCATGACAGGTTTTCTATGGGTGAGATATTTTTTGCTCTTCATTTGCATCTTCTTCCATGCCCCATCTCAGCCTAAATTTTAGGCTGAGCCTTGTCTGGCTTTTCTACCTATGCTCCATCTCTTGACTCAGGAAAAATGATTTTTACTCTGAAAGTTTGTCACACAAGGGAAGCATATAGACAGACATTTGCGTGTTCAGAGTGTGTAGTTGAAAAGAAGATGCTAGCCAGGCACTTGGTTATGACTCATGAAGTGTTTCAAAGTGATTCTCGGATTTTCTGTATGCTGATTTTGACAACATTTGTATTCGTTGTAGTTTAATGAGATATGGCGAATATCAGTTACAAGTAACCTAAAATAATTTAAGAGGTTTGATTGAAAACACATGGCTTTCATCATTTTAGAACTAATTATTTAAAAGATATGTTTTATAAGACACTCTAGTTTTTCTCACTAAAATAAAAAAATGCTAGGTTGAGTTTGGACATTTTCTATGGGCCATTTTTCTGGTTTACTATTCCTGACTTCTGCTGTTTGTGATCTGCTGTTAGACCCATTCGTTGAGTTTTTAATGTCAAATACTATGTTATTTAGTTCCAGAATTTTCATTTGATTTTTGGAAATAGTGAAATTTAAGAAGGTGAAAAACCTTGTGGAGAGCTAATATGAGTGAATATATGAAATGATCTTTTAAATATTTGATATCTACTTTCTCATTGTCACCACTGTCCTGGATAAAAACCCAAACAATTTATGGGTATAAATGCAATCATAACCCATTCAGAACTAATTTTTTTCTTGCTATTTTTATCTAAACATTTTATTTTTGGGGGGATTGCTGTAAATGCCAAAAGGCCTTTACTAACTCAACAAATTTGTATCATTTTTATCCTAATGGCTGTTTACTTTTCCTGCCTTAACAAAAATAATGCAAATAGGTGAACTATAGCCTAAAATTAGGATCTTACTATTATTTCTCCTAAGTCATCCATGTATTGCAGAGTACATTTGTTTAGACTCTGTCCAAGAGTTTTCTTGGAAATTAAAAAAAAAAAATTCTTTATCAACGTTGGACATTTAATATGGCATAAAACTAAAGTTATGCATTAACTTTGACTTATTAGTGGGCTGTCTGTCAATGTTGGTTCCCTTTGACATAAAATACTTCTTTTTCACAATGACTTAACCTGCTAAATTTGTTCACTTTTACTAAGAAAAATAAACATTGTATGTATTTCACTAAAACTACAGAAGAAAACTGGAAAAAGAAACATTTAAAATGTTAACAACTTAAACAGGAACACTTTCTATGTAATGCATAGATTGAAAGGATAGAGGAAAATCAGAGAGAATAAGGAATTAAGATTTAAAAAGAAAACTCTCAGAAAATAGTTGCAGTTACCCATTCTCACTGTTAGAACTTTGGAAATGAAGTTGTAGTATAGACTTTAGAATTAGACAAACCTGAGTTCTAGTTTCCTGCCTTATTTTGTATATTTAACCTTTTCAAGCTTTAGTTTCCTATTTATAAAACAGGGATAATAATTCCAGTATATCGCAAAAGGGACCCTTTAAAATTCTGTTATTAGCAGCATCCCACTTTCAAGAATCATATTCTTTATCCATTGAGATGCTTTCAGCCACAAGTATTACCTGACATTCAAAATAAGCAAACTCTACTCACTTAGACATAAGTTATTTAAGGTAATATCTCACATACTAAGTTCAGAAATGTAATAATAGCATGGATGGTCAGTATTCTAGTGATGTTATGAAGGACTTGTGATCTTTCTGTTTGTATTCATGGCTAGTCACAGCATCAGCTTCAGTCTAAGGTTGGTTTTCCTTGCGTCAAAAGATGGCTGCCAGTGCAATCAGAATTGTAAGATTTCTTGTTTATGCCCAGCAGGAGAGTGTAAGGGAACCTCTCTTCTCTCTTGCAGTATGCATCCTTTCCTTCAGGTTGATAGGGCTAACATGAGTCTGCCTTTCCCATTCTTGGACCAGCAACATCTCGGGGAAATGCATGTACTGATTGCTTGTCTAACCTAGCATCTGCTCTTAGAACAGGGAAATGGGTCAGCTTGTTCTGGAAGGTAAGGCTTTGGAAGGAAGAATGAATGACCAAACAAAATCTGGTTTTCTTTTCTTGTTTTAAGTGAAGGAAGAAGGTTGGAGGAAGGGAGGGAACGTGTATACCAGTTAGATAGTTAACTATAGCCAAGTACAGGCTGTACTTAGAAAGCAGTTTCTTTGTTAGGCAGATCAACCCATGGTGTAATTTTTCAAATATTTTAGCTCTGGTCAATCTCTTACTAAAGTTGTATATCTAATTTTAGCTTTAGTAAATACTGTAGTAAGAAAACCAGGTGTGAGTTCCAAAGACAGTTTTATGTGAGGGCAGGTGTCAAAGAGTTTTGTAAAATGTGTTTTGATAATGTTCTTTTGCCTATAATATTGTAGAAATTTGATTTGAAATGTTTTCCAAACTGACTTTAGGTCAGCATTTTAAAGGTGATATGGAAAACCTAATTATATTAATAATTTTAGCATAATGAAACCCATAGATTTTTTATTAATATCCAAAAATATTTATCCCTGGTATGTCACTAATATGTGTCAAGGCCTTTTCATGGAAATTGGAGGGGCTTGCTCTTCACTGTTAAATTGGACAATTGAAATAATTCTCCAGATTCTGAATTATTAAAAAGAGCAGCATTTATTGAGCTTCTATATCGTGCCAGATACTATTCAAGTGGGTCAAGAAAGAAGACATTGAAGCTAGCTCTTAAAGGTAGACTGGCTTACCAAGTAAAAGGGTAGAATATGATGAAAAACAAGTATTTTGCGAAGAAGAAATGGTGCCGGAATGTAGAACAGCATGGAGCATTTCGTGTATGGCAGTCTGCTGAGGGACTGGGAGTATGGGAAATTTTAGCACTTAGTGTGCCAGGAGAGCCTAGAATTTCATGCTTAAGAATTTGGGCTTTATCTGTAGGAAATGGGAGTCATTGAAGGCTTTTAGTAGAAGACAATAGGGTTACATTTATGATTTAGAAAGATCATTGCTGGAGGAATTAGAATGCTGAGTGGAAAGGGTGGTAGGAACTATGTTTTACCAGAATTATTTGGATAATTAATTTAGTAAGCAGTTTTTCTTTGACTATGGAGAACTGATATTTAAAAGGGCTTCTGTATCCTTACAGATTTTAAAGGGTTCACTTTGAAGAGAACTTGTTAACTCCAAATTTGGCAACTCCAGAGACATTTCTGTTAATCTGACTCATTTTAGCTTCTCTAAATTGGGAGAAGAACAAAGTGACATGTGCAAGAGTCTTGATAATCCCCAAACCCTGTATCTGGATATTTCAGGGCATATTTGGACATATTCCAGAGAATGCCTTATACCTACAATACTTGGCACTTTCCTGTTGATTTTATGCTGACAATAACGTAAGAACTATTTGGAAAAATTTTAGTAATTGAGAACAAATGATAAACACTGAAAAAACATGATGTTTGGGAAAATTATATTTTCTTTTAAAAATATGTCACATTTCATAAATTCAGAAACATAAAACTTTTATCAATCTGAAAAATAAAATTTATTATACAGAATAGTATGTATAGTATCATACTACTTATATAAAATTTCGTACCTATGGGTACTTAAATAGAAAGGTGTCTAAAAGAATGATCACCAAAATGTTTGATGTTTATCTCTTAGTGACTAACTTAAACATGATTGTTACTTCTTTGTATTTTTTGAGTTACCTGATTTTTTTTTTTTTTACAGTTACCTGATTTTTTTTTTTACATGTATCATTTTACAAACAGAAAAAAAAAAAAAACCCAAAAGAGCTATTTTTATTTTGAGAAGAAATGAAGACATTAGTTGCAACGTTGGGTCAAAACAAAAGATAATACCTCCTAAATCTCCAAAGATTTGACACTAAACAGAATGTATCAATTTATTTAAATAATTCCTTGGAAGAAGGATTGGTCAGCCCTGGGGCAATAGAAAGAAAAGTCATAGAGGCCTCTGTTCCATCCAAGGTCTATACGGGAGGGGAGTCTTGACCAGCATTGGCAGTGCTGTCTCTGGCATGGAGAGGAGAAAGGAGCCACATGGGTCTGTCTGCCATTAAACGTAATCAATTGAATTTTTTTTCCAGCAGTAGTTCCCAGAGCCTATGAGTATTGTTAATAACAAACTCATTTGATCATGAGACCCCCTTTTCATGGACTTTCTCAGTGGAACACACTTTGAGAAATGTTCCATTCAACAGTTGATCCCTCATTTCCTCTTGCTCTGGACCTCATGCTCACCAAGCAGCCTTCTGATTAATGACTTCCCGTGTTGTCTGTCTACAGAGTGAGAAAACTTAAAATATATAGGCTGAGTGTTCAGAGCCTTTGAGTTATTATTTCTCATTTTCAATTAACAAATTAAGATTAAATGCTGGGACTACCAGGAGGAAAAGACGGAAGAAAATCTACAAGGTTTCTTCTGTTTGGTAAATTCAGATAAACATGCACTCCCCAGTCCTCATTTTTTCCCCCCTTTTAAAAAGACACCCTTTTTTGATCAATGAACCTAAAATGACTGCTTGCTAAAGTGTTAACTTGTTAGAGAAAAAAATGTTAAGGGTTAATTGCCTCACCGATTCTTTTTCTTCCTGTTTTCTCATTTTTTTCCTGGACCAAAAAAGACTGCCTTCTATTCAAAGAGTGTTATGAAACATCTACTGAAGGCAACCAAGCACTGTTTCTGTGTATTATAAAATTGCATCTTTTTTTTTTCTTACTCTGTTTGCAAGCATGGCTTTTGCATGTTCTCATATCTTACTTTTTAAAAACTGTTTCTTCAGTTATATAGCATAGCAATTCACCTATTTCAAGTGTACAGTTCAGTGGTTTTTGGTACATTCACAAAATTATGACATAATCAATTTTAGAACATTTAATCCCCCTGAAAAGAACCTCTACATCCATTTGCCCTCACTTTCTGTTTCTCAGCTCTCCCAGCCCTAGGCAACCACTAATCTACTTTTGTCTCTATTGATGTAAACAACCTAGACATTTCATATAAATGACATTATATATGTTCGTGACTGACATTTTTCCCTTAGCATAATGTTTTCAAAGTTTATCCGTGTTGTAGCATGTATAAGTACTTTGTTCCTTTTTACTAATGAATAATATTAGAAAAATATTCCAGTAGTTGATGGACATTTGAGTTGTTTCTACTTTTTGGCTATTATGAATAATACTGCTGTAAATAATGTTATTATGAATAAAATTGTGTACAAGTTTTTGTATAAACATATGTTTTTATTTCTTTTGGGTATATACCTAGGAGTGAAGTTGCTGGGTCATATTGTAACTCAAAAGTAACCTTTTGAGGAATCATGGAATGGTTTTCCAAAGTGGTTATATCATTATAGTCCCACCAGCAGTGTATGAAGTTTCCAGTTTCTTCACATCCTTTTCAACACTTGTTATATCTCTTTGATTATAGACATCCTAGTATATGTGAAGTGCTATCTCATTAAGGATTGATTTGCACCTTACTCTTGAATGGTATTTCATTTAAAAACATTTTTATCTGGCCGGGCGCGGTGGCTCACACCTGTAATCCCAGCACTTTGGGAGGCCAAAGCGGGTAGATCACGAGGTCAGGAGATCGAGACCATCCTGGCTAACACGGTGAAACCCTGTCTCTACTAAAAAAATACAAAAAATTAGCCGGGCATGGTAGCTGTAGTCCCAGCTTCTCAGGAGGCTGAGGCAGGAGAATGGCATGAACCCGGGAGGTGGAGTTTGCAGTGAGCCTAGATTTCGCCACTGCACTCCAGCCTGGGCAACAGAGCGAGACTCCGTCTCAGAGAAAAAAAAAAAATTTTTTTTTTTATCCTCAGCATGGTTTTTATTCACTAGTATTCTGTCTATTCAAACTTCAATTATCTCTCAAAAGTATGCATACATAGCAGTGGATTTAAAGTAGAAGGTAGAGAAAGCCAAAAAGCTGATTTCAAGATATTTTTGGCTTTTGTATTTTTAAGGCATTGTATAAAGCAAATTTTATTATTTCATTTAAGGGTAGAGTTGAGTTTCAAGTACATTTTGGGGCTAATAGAAACTTGTACATAAAGAGGATGACTGTCTCTCTAGTTATCTACTTTGCAAAGAAGAACTAGAATCTCGTGTGTATCTGCTTTAAGGTACAGTGGAAGACATGCTAGATTCTCTTTAAGATCTGTTTTTTAGTAACTAGATACAGTCCTAGCCTATGTTGATAATGTGATTCCTTTTCTGTGAATGATTTGGAGTCACCAAATTTTTTTTAATGGACTTAACAGTTTTATAAATATAATATTAGCTAACATTTCCAAATCTTTACTCTTCCAGGCATTATGGTAAATATGTGAATTATCTTTTAGATAACCCAAACTTTTTCTGGCACCCATACAAGGTGATAATGTGTGGTACATTAAGGTAAATGCATGAGATTGATCATGGCCCAGTGTGACTGGCTCAAGGACTTCAATGTATCAGACACTCTTTGGCCTCTGAAAGGGCTGGGCAGGTTTGCTGTCTTGTAACCCGTAACCTCTGTTCTTGGCAACAGGTTGGAAAATTAAGTTTTATCTATAAAATAAGACCATGTGGTAGATACTATTTTTCCCCCATTTTACAGAAGAGAAAACCAAGGCTTAACTTGCTCAAGAACAAACAGCAATAAAACTGAGAAATGTAACTTGTTTAAAAACAATATCCGGCCGGGCACGGTGGCTCATGCCTGTAATCGCAGCACTTTAGGAGGCCAAGGTGGGCAGATTACCTGAGGTTGGGAGTTTGAGACCAGCCCGAACAACATGGAGAAACCCCGTCTCTACTAAAAGTACAAAATTAGCCAGGTGTGGTGGTGCATGCCTGTAATCCCAGCTACTTGGGAGGCTGAGGCAGGAGAATCCCTTGAACCTGGGAGGTGGAGGTTGTGGTGAGCCGAGATCGCACCATTGCACTCAAGCCTGGGCAACGAGTGAAACTCCATCTCAAACAAACAAACAAACAAAAAATTCAAAAACAGTCATAAAACATGCAGCACTTTATCTAAGTTGACAAGAGGTATGACACAAGAGTAAACTCTTAGTTTTTATTTTTTTAATTTATTTTTTATTATTTATTTATTTATTTTTTGAGACGGAGTTTTGCTCTTGTTGCTCAGGCTGGAGTGCAATGGCACAATCTTGTGCCACAACTTCCACCTCCCGGGTTCAAGCGATTCTCCTGCCTCAGCCTCCCGAGTAGCTGGGACTACAGGCATGCGCCACCATGCCCAGCTAATTTTGTATTTTTTAGTAGAGACGGGGTTTCTCCATGTTGGTCAGGCTGGTCTCGAACTCCCAACCACAGGTGATCCACCTGCCTCAGCCTCCGAAAGTGCCGGGATTACAGGCATGAGCCACCGTGCCCAGCCTACTCTTAGTTTTTAAATCAATGCCATTTTAGTAATTAAGATTTTAAAGTTATCAACACATTACTATTTTTATAAACAGATATACCTTTGTTTAAAGCCTTTAAAGATAAAGTTTATTCCAACTTATTCTCAAGGGTTAACTTTCCACCCCCGTAGTCTCAAAAGAAAAAAGCCAAATTAAGTGCATTTGAAGTTTAATAATTTAAACAAAAATCCCATTATAAGATCACTTGGTAATTATTTGTACTTATAAAAATAATTTTATGGTAACTTTGTGTAACTTATCAAAGTAAAACAGCAATAATTCTTTATAAAAATAAGCGTATTTGCATGTGTAATTTATTATATTTCTATTATAAAAGCAGCACATAGATATGGTTAAAAAATTTTGAAATAAAAGTGTTTAGAATGATAAATTATAGTACTTTCCCACCGTGACATACTTCTAGTTCCACTCCCTAGAGATAACACCATTCACAATTACTTTCTATCCTTCCAGAAACTGGTCATGCATAAAATATACTTCTGTTTTTATGGCATATGTGCATATTGTGTTTTATTTTAAATGAAAATCATTAAGGAGTGGCTAACTGTAACAGCAAAGATGATCTCTAGTCTTTGCAGAGGTTTGCCCTATTGTCTGCCTGACTATATAGTTATGCAATAAACAGCTAATGCCTGACAAAAGCCATCATTACCTTGTTTATTTAGTTTTAGCTAATTGGTAGTTTAAGATCATGTTGAGCCAGATTCTGTGAGTTTAGCTTCAGTGCCTATGAGGAGGTTGATGATCAGTGATAGAATGGACAACCAGATAGTCAAAAAGGACTCATCTGTGTTCTGTAAATGCAGTTGTTATTTAATTTATTGTGGCTTTGAGTTTAGAATACTGATAAAATTCTATTAAGCAAGGGATTTCTGTGAGAGGGTAATACAATCTTTACAGTTCTGAAGATTTTGTGTGAAGAAACTATTGCTGCTATCTTAGAAAATGATAAAATGCACTGAAGTAAAAAATGTAATTTTGCTAATGATTGAAAACACCCAACAATTCCTAATTGAATCTCAAAACATTAGGTTGACTTATAAAGTGAGCTTGGCCAAAGAGTTCCTGAGTAAAGCCAGAGAATCATAGTAGATACTGATAAAGGGGCTTTTGCAGTTTTAAAATATGAAAATTGGTTGAAAGCATTTTTCATGTTAAAGAAGAAGGATCAAAAGGAACTGGGGAAGGATTATGCTGCTAGTAGGCGTTGACGTGTAATGTACTGTGTGTTCTTTTGATCTGATAGCTCATGATAGGTTCAGTTGGTTACCATGGTTTCATTCCATTTCCTGCAAACCTTCTTGTTGTGCTATTTGGAATAAGTGAAAAATAATGTTCTGTAGAACATTTTTCAAAACTGTTTTTCTCCTCTTAGTTTAGATTATGAATCATTTTATGGGAAAATTTTAAGATATAAGAGTAAGTGATAACACATGATGACAGTAACATTTAGTTCTGCAGTATTAGAAAATTAATATTGATGAAGGGGATAGCACAATTTATTTAAAAATATAATATATTATCAGTGCTAAAAAGCTTTTTAAAAACATTGATATAATAATTCCAGTTTATGTGAGGTACCCTTGCTCAGGTGTTCCTTAATAAAACAAACCATAGAAAGTAATTGATGTGACACAGTAGGAAATGGGTAGTTTAACATAAGGCATCCCTTACTTGAAAAAATTGATGTGTTCCTGAAAATGTGTTGCAAATTGAACTGTATTGTAAAAGCACAAGAGGAGATAGCTGTTCAAAAAGATCAGCATTTTTTCCCTGACAAATATACGATACAAAAAATATTTTAAAATGTAGGAAAACACAAAAGCAAAAAGCACCCCAATTCTACTATCCAGAAATAATCACTGTTAAAACTGTGTTGTATGAAATTCTAGCATTTTCCCGAGTTATACAGAAATGACTTTATACAAGGTACACTATATTATGGTATGCTTTTTTTCAGTTAGCTGTGTATCATGAATATTTTCCATGTTGATAAATATATGAGAAGTTTGCTATTTGAATTAATTCTTCATAAGGTTAAGTTTCACCTCCCCTTTTTAAAAATTCTGATTTTCACTTACATTTACTTATTTAAATGTAGGTCTATCAGTAACTTTGTTTTTATTACCACGTGTACTATATATAAAATGCAGAAAAGTAGGAAAAGGAAAATATTACCTATAATCTCATGGCCATCAAAGACAAACATTATTTTTTGGCATTTATTAAATGTATTTTTGTTGTTCTCCCTGTTGCTTTGTTTTTAGAAAATTGCAGTATCCTTCTAGGTGCTGGAGATACAAGGAAAAACAAAACAGTCAAGATCCCTGGCCTTATGGAGCTTAACAGTTTATTAGGTAGAGAGAGGATTAGACTTTAATGAATTGTCCCACAAATGCCAAACTAAAAACTGAGGCAAGTGCTGTGGAAGGAAAGCAAGGGAGCTATGAGTGCATAAAGGAGGATCTGATCTAAACCCGGAGTCTCACTCTAAGTCTAAATTGCAGTCAGGGAAGGCTTTTCTGAGAAAGGAAAGTCTGATTTGAGAACTGAAGCGTTGTGAGAGTGATCTAAGGAAAGAGAGTGAGTGAGAGGGCAAAGAGAAAGAAACTAGAAGCCCGACCAGCATGTCCATGCAAGAGCTGCAGTGCACATCTCTGAACTGAAAGAAGAGGGTGGCCGGGAGCACAGTGAGTTGGAGAGGGAAGAAGTGAGGCTGCACATCTGCTTCTTGTAGGCCCGGTTAAGAATTTTGCTTTTTATTCTAAGAGCTGGGCTGTGACATAACCCAAGCTTGAATTTCCTTTTGGGTTCTGAAGAATAAACAGCTGAAGTAGATCAATAGTGGATGAACACAAGAAAGTTACTTGTTACCTTTTCTCTTAGTAACCTCTTCATGTCCATTGCCCTATATATTTTGTGTATAGTATTTATGCAACCATTTATTGTATTTACCATGCAAGCTTTCTCTATTTTTGTTGGTCTTTGACATAATTTAATTTTTCCTGGTTACACTTCAGTGAATCTTTTTCTAAGTGAAAATTTTATTTTATAAAATTTATTCCATTTTTCTTTGCCCTAGATAGCACACCTCCACAGGATATTTGATAGTTATTTTTTTTTTTTTTTTGAGATGGAGTTTCGCTCTTTTTGCCCAGGCTGGGGTGCAATGGCGTGATCTCAGCTCACTGCAACCTCTGCTTCCTGGGTTCAAGCGATTCTCCTGTCTCACCCTCCCGTGTAGCTGGGCATACAGGCACCTGCCACCACGCCCGGCTAATTTTGTATTTTTAGTAGAGACACAGTTTCACCATGTTGGCCAGGTTGGTCTCGAACTCCTGACCTCAGGTGATCCACCCGCCTTGGCCTCCCAAAGTACTGGGATTACAGGCGTGAGCCACTGTGCCTGGCCTTGATGGTTACGTTTTAAAAATTTTTATGAGACAGGGTCTTGCTCTGTTGTCTAGCCTGGAGTGTGATCATAGCTCACTGTAGCGTGGAACTCCTCAGCTGAAGTGATCCTCCTGCCTCAGCCTCCCAAGTAGCTAGGCCTACAGGCACATATCACCACACCTGGCTAATTTTTTCATTTTTGTGTAGAGACAGGGTGCCACCAGGCTGGTCTTGAACTCCTAGCCTTCTCCTGAACTCCTGGCCCGAGAAGCAATCCTCCCTTCTCGGGGTCCCAGAGTGCTGTGATTGTAGTTGTGAGTCACTGCCCCTGGCCTTGGTAGTTACATTTACTGTCTTCTAGATTTCATGGTGTGTTTTATACATGTAACTTGTTTATCCACCAATAATTTATTTTGATATTCGATAAATATTTTCCCAACTGTATTGTATTTAATACTTTCTTCAAAATATTAATAGGTACACAGAAGTAAAGTAGAATATATTTGGGGATTGTTGCATACTGTATCCCTGTCCTGGTGATATTTCTAAAGACTCTGAGAAGTTCTGCAGTGAAACAAAATGAACATACATATACACATAAAAACTGACAGTTTGTTATTTCCCTAACTTTTTTGAAAACAGATAACACTAATGCCTCACAGAGTACCATATGGTAAAATTCTAAGATTTGTTTGCTAATGGCTAAGCAGTGGTTCAAATTCAATCTGGGTGACCTTTCCACCCCTCTTCCCAATTTTGGGGAATTATTCTTAACATCTTATTGATGTCAACTCTACTTTGGAATTTGACAAGCTACTCAAAATTGAGGTTACATTTATTTTTCCTGTCCTTAATTTTAGTCAAAAAGACATGGCTAAGCACATAGATCAGGTGTTGGCAAACTTTTTCTGTAAAGGATCCTATAGTAAATATTTTAGGCATTGCAGGCCAATTGAGAATATTATGTTATATAGATGCTTGTGTAGCCATTTAAAAGGTAACCACTGAAAAATTTAAAACCAGTGTTTAGCTTATTGGTGATACAATAATAGGCAGTGGCCTAGATTTGGCTCTAGAGCTAAAGTTTGGCAACCCCTGTCTGTTACTGCTACCATCTTTGGCAAATCTTTGACCTCTTTACACAATCTAGAGTTGACATATATACTGAGTCACAGACACAGGGACAAGAAGATATTCACAGGATGTAAGTGTTTTTATTTTCACTTTGCTTTTGTTGTTCACATATAATTGCTACTATTTTTATTGATTATTTTTAAACTTACCTATACTGTGACTCTTTCTAATTCATATGTATCGTGTCTGTCTTCTCCTGAGTGCCCTACCTTTTCAGTTACCAAAGTTTTTCTTAGACTAGGCTTCTTACAGCACTTTTTCATTCAAAAAGAATCTACTGGTATAAATGTATATAAAAAAGGAACTGAGAAGGTAACAAGGCTGTATGGGGGTCTAGGAACCAAAGGAGCCCGTCCTACTGGCAGCCAAGGAGTTTTAAAGCTCTGTGACTCCCTCAGGATTTTCTTGGAATTTTCTAAGCAAGCCCAATCCCCATAAAAATAACTAAAATTGTACTCTTTATTTTTCCTATATCATTGTAACAGACAAACAAAAGCATATTTTGGGGTGGCAATACTAGGTAATCGAGAATATTTTAGGGACTTCCTGTTTATACTTTTTTTAGTTTATTAATTTTGTTATTATGGTAGAATTCTTAGACAAGAATTTTCTGCCACTGTTGGGGAGAAAGTTAACATAGGATCACCTTTTTAAAAATTTATAGTATTATGCCCAGACAGACATGATCTTGTAGAAAAAAAATCTTAAAATAATGAAATTATTCTATCTTTGCAGTAGGGAATGAGAACTGGAATTAGGTTTGACTACAAGTAACTGGATAAGAAGCGACAATTTCTTTGTTTTTTTGAGACGGAGTCTCGCTCTGTCGCCCAGGCTGGAGTGCAGTGGCGCGATCTTGGGTCACTGGAACCTCTGCTTCCCGGGTTCAAGTGATTCTCCTGCCTCAGCCTCCTGAGTAGCTGGGACTACAGGTGTGCGCCACCAAGCCCAGCTTTTTTTTTTTTTTTTTTTTTTCAGTAGAGACGGGATTTCACCATGTTGGCCAGGATGGTCTCAATCTCCTGACCTCGTGATCCGCCCGCCTTGGCTTCCCAAAGTTCTGGGATTACAGGCGTGAGCCACTGCACCTGGCCAGAAGTGACAATTTCTTACCCAAAATAGTTGTTTGTTTTTCTCCCATGTTCAAAGTATTGGGAGTGAGTTCAAGGCTGGTGTGGCTTTCCACAAGGTGAGAGGCCCTGACTAGTTCCATTTTGTTGCTTTTCCTGTGTGTGGCACCCAAATTTATCTCGTGGTAGCTGCAAGGCACCAGACTTTATATGCACATTCCAGTTAATGAGACGGCAGAGGGGTGAAGATACCATTTGGATTTATTCTCATTTGTCACTCCTACCAGTAAGGTAAAATAAGCTGAGAAATGTAGTAGTTAGTCTAGGGAGCCATGTTCATACCTGAAAATCAGGATGCTATCACTGAGGAAAAAGAGAGAAATGGATATTGGGAGGCTGTCAGCAGTCTCTGCGGCAGAAATAAAAGATGGATTTCTGTCAGATTTAGGAGCAAGTCACTCAGTTGGAGAAATACTTTAAGTGGGTTCTTTCCTTCTCCCTGCCTCTTTTTTTCACCACAGGCCTTTTTTTATTGATAGTCCCAGAAGAGAATAGATTGTAAATCAGTTCTAAGGAACCTATTCTTTCTGTGTTGTCTGAACTGTCTTGCTTAGCCAGCTTTCATTTTCATTGTGTTTATTTTTGTGTTTTCTATCAAGTTATGAGTTTGCTTGTTTTCAAAATAAAAGTACATACATATATGGGTAGCTTAACTAGCCACTAGACGGGCTGATGAAACTCTACATTGCTTTTTTGATCTACTACAGGAGGCGGGGGGAATACTTTATTACATGGAGCTAAACTTTGGGGTATTTTGATTTTTTTTTTTTAACTATCCTGCCAATAGAATGAACACGTCTAAGACCTATCTGAAAATATACATGTTTATATATACGTATATATACACACACACACACACACAAGCACACAGAGATTTATTTTATCTGTTGATAATTCTGTTGTGATCTTAAGGCAAATGTTGATCTTTCGTCGTTTATGCTGACAGCCGTTCAAGGACAGGCTTCTGCTCTGCCAAAATACAAAAGAATAAATGCATTTCTCTTACATTATAATGTGCCAAACAATAAAAATTCAGTAAGTGTACACAACAAGATATTGCTTAATTCAGGAATAATCATCTTTTCAGTCTTTAAAATCAGTACATTTCAGAAACTGGAACATCCATTTTGAATAAGAAAGAGCATAAGGTTGCAAATGGTTATCCAGCATTTTATACCCAAATTTTGCCAGAACACACAGAGAATACACCAATTTTAGAATTTGCCAGAATCTATCAATAGAAGGTGGGAGGGGAAATCCCTTTCTTCCTTTGCTTCCCTCCTCTCTGTGCTCTTTCACATTTAATTATAAGCTATTTCACTAAATTTATATATATGATTTGAATGTTGATATATTTACAGTATAGGTAAAAAGGTAATTTATATCATTAGATAATAGATGTATATTATATACATATGGTGGTGATATTCATTAACCAACAAATACAAATTTTGAGGATTTGTTGATAAACAGAATTAAGTACAGTGGTGTTGGAAACAGGAAAACTAGAAGCACCAACACCCATAACCATTGAAGGTTAAATGTTAAATGTAGTCATTATCTGAATTTACTCATTTACTTTGCAGATTAAGAGGATGAATATGATATATACAAAATGTGGGCTTCTGTGTAGTGCTGTCTGTATGTCTTTCTAAAAATTGTGTAAAAGCATGATGTGACAAACTGTGAGTTGGACTGACATCATGATTTTCAGCACAAATACATGTATTGGTTACTAAAATACTTTCATTGAAAGATATATATTAAGTTCATATAGTTATCTACCCAATTAAACTGTCCTCTCTATCCCAGCCAAATGTCACCATATGCTTTTTAGAAAACCGTGATTTAATTGTGTTTAGATTTTAAGAAATTAGCAAAGCTCAGGAAGAGGTGACAGACTGGTAACATGCCTTGAAAACAGTATGAAATAAAATAGGAACTTGATTAAGAAGAGGGAGGAGAATACAGATAAAGATGTGAAGCAAAGAGGTTTGTGTTTTCTCTTTTATAAGTGTAATCTTTAGCATATCTAATACATAGAGAAGTTAATGCGTTATGTAGCAGTATTCAGTTCTATCTCAGGAATACAAACCAGGCTCTTTATACTATACTGGGGCTTATAATGAACATATGTAGATCTTATATATAAAGGAGTTTTTTAAAAAATTTTAGATTTGGCCTTCGTGACTTCTCATTTTCCAACTTCTATAATTTAAAAAAATTGAAGCCCAAAATTATTAAGAACTTTATAAATGTCATATAAGCATACATAGATGTGGATTTAGAGTCAGTGTAGGTGTTTTGGGTGTTCTTAATTAATTGGTCCAAAGTCACTTTCCTCTTTTATCAGAAATGTTTCAGTGTCTTGATTTTAATCACATTCATTTCTCTCCTCTGCTCACTGAAACTGCTGATGAACCTTCAACTCTCTGTGAACAGTTTTTTGTGAGTTGAACTGAGGAGAAAATGGAAACTTTCCATGTGTAATTAATACTTATAGTAGAATCTGAAGGAATTGAGATTTCAGAAACCTACTTTGCTATGAATAGCATAATTTTTCAGATGGCCCATTCAGTTTTTAGATTAAGGGTAATAATTACTTCTGTTGTCTTGCATGAAGAGATATGTTTGGATTTACAGAGGGAAGGGCAGTTATTAACTTGTCTCAATGGGTTATCTTTTTGGTTCTCCTAATCTGTACCCCTGTTTTTGTGAACTTGCTTATTTATCTTTTTTAACTTAATAATTTTTAAGTGCAGTTACAGTATTGTTAACTCTATGCACATTGTTGTACAACAGCTCTCCAGAACTTTTTCCTCTTGTGTGACTGAAAATCTATACCCATTGAACAACTCCCCATTTCCCTTCCTCCTACCCAATAGCAGCCACCATTCTACTTTTTGTTTACATGATTTTGACTGCTCTAGATATCCGTATAAGTGGATCCTTTTTATGATTGGCTTATTTTGCTTAACATAATGTCCTCACGGTTCATCCGTGTTGTAGCATATGAAAGGATTTCCTTCATTTTAAAAGCTGAATAATACTCCATTGTGTGTGTGTATGTGTGTGTGTGTGTGTGTATATATATACACACACACATATATATACTCCTGTATATAACCACATATGTATACACAGTAGTCCTCTCTTATCTGCAGTGTATACATTCAAGACCCCAGTGGATGCCTGAAACTGTGGATAGTACTAAACCCTTTGTGTGTGTGTGTGTGTGTGTGTGTATGCGTGTGTGTGTATATACTATGTTTTTCCAGCTGATAATGACCTACTAAGTGACTAACAGGTGGGTAGCTTATACAAAATGGATATGCTGGTTAAAGGGACAGTTCATGTCCTGGGAGAGACAGAGAGTGAAGGGGCAAGATTTCATCATGCTATTCAGAATGGCACACAATGTAAGACATGTGAATTATTTATTTCTAAATTTTCCATTTAATATTTTCAGACCGTGGTTGACCATAGGTAACTGAAACCACAGAAAACAAAACCATGTATAAGGTGGACTACTGTACCACATTTTCTTTATCCACTCATCCATCAATGGACATCTTGGTTGCTTTCACATCTTGGTTATTGTGAACAATGCTGCAGTGAATATGGGTGTGCAAGTATCTTCAAGATCCTGTTTTCTATCCTTTTGAATAGATATGCGGAAGTCAGATTGCTGGGTCATATAATAGTTCTATTTTTAATTTTGTGAGGAACCTCCATACTGTTTTTCATAGTGTTTTTCACCGTTTTCTAGTCTCACCAACTGTACACAAGCATTCCATTTTCTCCACATCCTCACCATTTGTTATTTTCTGTTTTTTTTTGGTAGTGGCCATTTTAATGGGCATGGAGTGATATCTCATTATGGTTTTGATTTGCATTTCCCTGATGATTAGTGATGTTGGACATCTTTTCATATGCTTGTTTGTCATTTGTATATCTTTGGAGAAATGTCTGTTCCTTTGGCCAGTTTTTAATTGGGTTATTACTACTTTTTGGTTATTGAGTTATAGGGGTTCTTTATATATTTTATATATTCTGGATATTAGCCCCATATCTGATAATATGGTTTAAAAATATTTCCTCCCATTCCCTAGGTTACCTTTTCACTCTGTTGATTGTTGCCTTCATTGTGCAGAAGTTTTTTGTGCTGTCATGCCATTTGTCTGTTTTTGCTCTTGTTACTTGTGCTTTTGGTGTCATATCCAAGAAATTACTGCCCATTCCAATGTCATGAAGTTTTTCCCCTATGTTTTCTTCTAGGAGTTCTGTTGTTTCAGGTCTTCTATTTAGGTCTTTAATACATTTTGAGTTGATGTTTGTACATGGTGTATACAGATGATTCCTTTGCATATAAATATCTAGATTTCCCAACACTGTTTGTTGAAGAGACTATCCTTTTCCTGTTGTGTAGTCTTGGTACTCTTGTTAAAGATCATTTGACCATACACATGACAGTTTATATCTGAGCTCTCTGTTCTCTTTCATTGGTCTATGTCCAAAACCATACAGTTTTGATTACTGTAGCTTTGTAGCTTTGTTATATGCTTTGAAATGAGGATATTTGAGGCATCCAGCCTTGTTTGTCTTTCTCAAGATCGTTTTGGCCATTTGTGGTCTTTTGAGATTTCATATGAGTTTCAGAATCTTTTTTCTACTTCTGCAAAAATTCTATGGAGGTTTTAGTAGGGATTGCTTTAGTGTCTAGATTGCTTTAGTGTCTAGATTGCTTTGGATAGTATGGACATTTTTAACAATATTAAGTTTTCTAACCTGTAAACATGAATGTCTTCGCATTTATTTGTGTCTTCTTCAATTTCTTTCAGTAATGTTTTGTAGTTTTTAGTATACAAGTCTTTTGCCTTCTAAGTTTATTTCTAAGTATTTTATTCTTTTTGATACTCTTGTAAATGGAGTTGTTTTCTTAGTTACGCTTTCAGATTGTTCATTGTTACTACATAGAAATATAGCTGATTTTTCCATGTTGATGTTTGTATCCTGCAATTTTACTAAATTCATTTATTGGTTCTAATAGTTTTCTTGTGGAGTCTTTAAGGTTTTCTACATAAGAGATGATGTCATCTGTGAACAGAGGTAATTTTACTTGTTCCTTTGCAATTTGGATGCTTTTAATTTCTTTTTCTTACCTAATTGCTCTGCCAAGAACTTCCAGTACTAGGTTGAACAGAAGTGGTGAGAGTGGCCATCCTTGCCTTGTTCCTGATCTTAGAGGAAGAGCTTTCAGTTTTTCAGCATTAAATTTGATATAAGGTGAGGGCTTTTTATCTGTGACCCTTGTTATACTGAGGTAATTTCCTTCTATTCCCAGTTTGTTGAGTGGTGTTTTTTGTATTTTAAATGCAAGGGTGCTGAATTTAGTTAGATACTTGTCCTGCATCAATTGAGGTGATCATGTGGTTTTTGCCCTTCATTTTGTCAATGTAGTATATTACATTTATATTTTGTATAGTGACTCATTCTTGCATCCCCGGGGTAAATTTCACGTGGTCATGTTATGTATGTAATTCTTTTAATGTGCTGTTTAATTTGGTTCACTAGGTTGGTGAGGATTTTTGTTTCAATATTCATCAAGGATATTGGTCTATAGTTTTCTTGTAGTAATCTTTGTCTGGCTTTGGTATCACAGTAATGCTAGCATCATAAAATGAGTTTGGAAATATTCCTTCCTGTCTTAGTCTGTTTGTGCTGCTGTAACAAAATACAGCAGACTGGGTAATATATAGACAATTGATGTTTATTTCTCATACTACTGGCATCTGGTAAATCCAAGACCACGGTGTTAGCACATTTAGTGTCTGGTGAGGGCCCAGACTATGCTTCCAAGATGGCAATCTGAACACTGTGTTCTCACATTGTGAAAGGAACAGAAGGGAAAAAGGGCCAAACCCTGGGTGAAGCCTCTTTTATAAAGGCTTTAATTCCATTTACAAAGTGATTGTTTCATAAAGGCCCCACCTCTTAATACCACTGCATTGGAGATAAAGTTTCAACATTAATTTTGCAGGGGACACAAACATTCAAATAATAACACTTCCTCTTCAAATTTTTAGAAGAGTTTGAGAAGGAATGGCAATTATTCTTTTTTAAATGTTTGGTAGAGTTTTTCACTGAAGCCATCTGGTCCTGGCCTTTTCTTTATTGGGAAGCTGTTGACTACTGATTCGATGTCCTTGCTAGTTACAGGTCTGTTCAGATTTTCTGTTTCTTTATAATTCAGTCTTGGTAGGTTATATGTTTATGTGAATTAATTCATTTTTAGGTTATCCAGTTTGTTGACATACAATTATTCATAGTAATTTCTTTTACTTTTTATTTTTGTGGCATCAGTTGTAATGTTTCTTGTTTCACTTCTGATTTGAGTCTTTGCTATATTTTTCTTAATGGCTTGTCAATTTTGTTGATCTTTTTAAAAAACTAACTCATAGTTGGTTTTTTTTCCTCTGTTGTTTTTCTAGTGTCTATTTTGTTTATTTCAGCTCTAATCACTGCTATTACCTTCCTTTTGCTAACTTTGAGTTTTATTGGTCCTTTTTTCCCCCTAGTTCCTTGAGGTGCAAAATTATTTGATTGAGATCTTTCTTTTTTAATGTAGGTATTTACCACTGTAAACTGCCTCTTAGTTCTGCTCTTGCTGCATCCCAAAAGTACGTTGTGTTTTTCTTTCCTTTTTTTCTTTTTTTTTTTTTTTTTGAGATGGAGTCTCGCTCTGTCACCTAGGCTGGAATGCAATGGCATGATCTCGGCTCACTGCAACTTCCACCTCCCGGGTTTGAGCAATTCTGTACCTCAGCCTCCTGAGTAGCTGGGATTACAAGTGCCCACCACCACGCCCAGCTAATTTTTGTATTTTTAGTAGAGACGGGGTTTCACCATCTTGGCCAGGCTGGTCTTGAACTCCGGACCTCATGATCCACCCATCTCAGCCTCCCAAAGTGCTGGGATTACAGGCATGAGCCACCGCTCCCGGCCTATTTTCATTTGTCTCAAGATATTTTCTAGTTTTGCTTGTGATTTCTTCTTTGACCCATAGTTTTTCCAAGAGTATATTATTTGATTTCCACATATTTGTGAATTTTTTAGTTTTTCTTTTTCCTTTTTTTTTTTTTTTTTTTTTTTTTGAGATGGAGTCTTGCTCTGTCGCCCAAGCTGGAGTGCAGTGGCACTATCTCGGCTCACTGCAAGCTCCGCCTCCCAGGTTCACACCATTCTCCTGCCTCAGCCTCCCAAGTAGCTGGGATCACAGGCGCCCACTACCACACCCAGCTAATTTTTTGTGTGTGTTTTTAGTAGAGACAGGGTTTCACCGTGTTAGCCTACCGTGTTAGTTTTTCTACTGCTATTGATATCTGGTTTCACTTCATTGTGATCAGAAAAGATACTTGGTATGATTTAAGCCTTCTTAAATTTTTTAAGACTTGTTTTGAGGCCTAACACATGATCTAACCTGGAGAATATTCCACGTATATGTGAGAAGAATGTGCATTCTTCTGCTGTTTGGTGGAGTGTTCTGTATGTGCCTATTAGGTTCAGTTGGGGTATAATGCTGTTTAAGTCCCCCTATTCCTTGTTGATTGTCTGTCTGGTTTTTCTATTCATTATTAAAGTAGGGTATTGAAATTTCCTGCTATTATGTTACTATGAATTTCTCCTTTCAATTCTGTCAGTGTTAGCTTTGTATATTTGGGTGCTCTAATAGGTGCGTATATATTTTTTCTTCTTCTTCTTCTTCTTTGAGATGGTCTTGCTGTATTGCCCACGCTGGTCTCGAACTTCTGGGCTTAAACGATGCTTCTGCCTCAGCCTCTTGAGTAGCTGGGACTAGGGCAGGTACATGCTACTGTAGCTGGCTAAGTGCCTATAGCCTTATATTTATACTTACTATATCTTCCTGGTGAATTGACCCTTTTATTATCATGTAATGTCCTTCTTTGCCTCTTGTAACAGCTTTTTACTTAGCAAAAGTCTATTTTCCATGATACAAGTATGGTCACCTGCCTTCCTTTGGTTACCATTTGCATGGAGTATCTTTGTCCACCCTTTCACTCTTGGCTTGTGTGTTTTTACATCTAAGGTGAATCTTTTGTAGACAGTGTATAGTTGCATTTTGCTTGTATATTTATTCAGCCACTCTCTATCTTTCAATTGGAGAGTTTAATCCATTTACATTTAAACTAATTATGGATAATGGAGGACTTACTATTGCCATTTTGTTAATTGTTTTTTGCTTATCTTATAGCTATTGTCTCTCTTCTCTGGTTGCTTTCATTTTTGTTTCATTGATTTTTTTATTGATATGGTTTGATTCCCTTCTCATTTTCTTTTGTGTATTTCATATATATACATACACACATGCACACACACACACATATTTATTTATTCTGGTTAGAATTCTTCAAGCTTCTTAAATTTGGATTTCTATTTCCTTTCCTCAAACTTGGGATATTTCTTCAAATTAGCTCTGCTGCTTTTTCTCTTTCTGGAATTCCCATAATGCATATATTGATACACTTTGTAGTATCCCATAAGTCCCTTAGGATTTCTTCACTTTTTTTGGTTCATTTTTCTCTTTATTCTTTGAGGTCAATAATTTCAAATGACCTGTCTTTAAGTTTGCTGATTCTTTCTTCTGCTTTATAAAGTCTGCTGTTGAATCCCTTTTTAATCTATTTATTGTATTCTTCAGCTATAGAATTTATTGGTTTCTTTTTTATAGTTTCTGTGTCTTTGTTGATTTTATTTTGTCATGCATTTTTTTCTTGATATTGTTCAGTTGCTTATCTGTGCTGTCTTGTAGATCATTGAATTTCTTTTAGACACTTATTTTGAATTCTTTTTCAGATATTTCATAGATATCCATTTATTTGGGTTTAGTTTCAGGAGATTAATTTTGTTCCATTGATTGTGCTATTTCCTTGTTTCTTCATATGCTTATAAGTTCATTCTTGTTTTTAGCTGAGTGTGTTTGAAAAAAAAACCACCTTTTCCAGCCTTTATGGACTGGTTTCATACAGGAGAAAACCTTTATGAATTAACCTGTGTAGAGATTCTAGGGGCCTCTAAAACCTTTTAGGGGAGATGTGTTTTCTCTGGGCTTGTGTGTGTAATTTCCCAGTTAGAGAGATTTGCTGGTTTCTTTTTCAGGAGCTTTTAATCTCTTGCTCCCTCTGGTATCCGTGAGTAGTTTTGCAGGTTCTTGGTCTACAGCAGCAAGCTGTCCCACTCTCTCCTGAATCAAGTGAGATGTTAGTCCCTTGAATAGCTTCCTGAAAAGTTGGAACACCATATTCATACTCCACTCTTCTCCCTCCCACCTTTTGTGGATTCACACCGGGCTGCACTGGCTTCTCTGTGGCACCATAAGACCTCTTTTGCTGCTGCAAACCATCCTTACATTACCAGTTCCATTAGTGCTTTGAGTGAGTGCCCTGAGGCAAGAGGAAAAACAATCCTTCAAGAAACCCTCTAAAAAGCCAACATTGCATGCATGTTCCACTCTTCTCCCCACTGCTCTCCCCCATCACCCAGAAGCTGCAAGAAGAGCTTAGCTGTGCAGCTTGGGGAAGAGGTTATTGTGGATAAAGTGAAATGGCTCTTCTTACCTTTCAATGCACCTCTTCTGGGCTTTGCACTTACCTGGAGTACTGCAACTTCTTAACTGGTTTCTGAAGTTCTCTTAAAGGTATTTTGATTTGTTGATATATTACCCTTATCTTACTAAATGCACTGAATGTTTGTTTTGATTTGTCTCCCCTCAAAACCCCATATTGCCCTTTTTTCCTTGAGTGTAGCAGAACAGATCTATGAATGCTTCACGTTATCCCCAGGCTACAATCGCCGCCTTATGGTTCTTGTCATCCTTCCGAGTGAGTGTTTCTCCCTCCTCTTGTTCCCCATCTGCTCTTATTTCAGACAATTGTGTAGGTTTTGGCTCAGCTTCTGCTCTCAATTGTGGTCATTCTCCAAGATGCAGATTGACCTTTCCTGCTAGGACTTTCAAAATTTTGCCAAGGGTTCCAATAACTGTTTGCTGCCAGGTTTTTAGGTTCACTAGAAAAAGAAAAAATGTATTTATGACTCAAGTGTTTTGATTTTTAGAGATGGTACCTAATGTACAAGGTTATATATTTGAGTCTCTATTGAATATGTTTTTTTCCTGGTGCTTTTGATCATATAGTTATTAATTTATTTTCTGAAAATATCTTCACATATTCTATAAATATACCTAAGTGCAGGCACTACCTATAGTAAATATTTATAAGTCTATCTGTCTTTAAAAATGAACTAAGGTCCTCCAGGGCAGAAATGAAGTCTTGTACATCTTGATTTCCTTAAACCTTTTGCAGTGGTTGGCATATACTGGGCTTATTTAGTAGAATTGCATTGAATAATAAATTAGACTTAGAACGCTTTTCTGTGATACAGTTCTTTGCATAAATAGGAAACTGCAGAAATGTATTTTTCATTCCGTTTACCACTCTTGTCTTAGGATCTCTTAAGTAGACAAATATTCATGATTTCTTTGTTATGTTGCTCTAAAAGATACATAGCCTAATTATGGGGCTTTTGATAATCTTTTTGGCCCTGTGATTTTAAATAAATATAGGTGGTTGATTATTCAGAACATGCCTTGCAGTCAGACAGTCCTGGATGCAAATTCTTTTTTACATTTTCTATATGACTTTGGGCAAGTTACTTTATCTCCCTAAGTTTCAGTTTCCTTATCTATAAGATGAGGATGTAATAATAGTAATACCTCCTAGAGACACTGGAGGGATTATTTGAGTTAATACATACATAGTGCCTAGGATATAACACTCAAAAAGTATTAGATAGTATTATTAAAATAAACACAGAGATACATTCTGTATTACACTTTAAGCCTTTTGCTTATTAGCCATTACAAATCAACAAGTAGTAACTATTGTTATGTTGATAATTCTTTTTTTCATCTAATAGGTTGATTATATCTGATGCCTAATATCTTCATTAGAGAGAAAAAGCTAATTAACCCCAGAAACTAAGTAGCAAATACAAATATGGTTTATTGCTTTTCCATAGTCAGAAATCCTAGTCTAGTTGTATTTAAAGTCTGATAAGAAGAATCGCCATCAGCTTAATGTAATTTTTTATCTTAAAAACTTAGCTATCCAAGCACAAAAGAATACATGTTATGTAATTCCATTTATATAAAATAGAAAATTATAGTAACAGAAGTAACAGAAAACAGATTAAGTTGTTAAATAGGACAACGCCAAACTGCAGAAGGGCATGAGGAAGCCATTGGAGGTATTGGAAATGTTCTGCATCTTGACCATGATAATAATATATGCCAAAACTCATTGAATTGTGCACTTGCAATGGAAGCAGTTTATTCTATGTAAATTATACATTAATAAACTGATTTTTTTAGTAAGACATTTTTTTCTGAGAAAAATGTGATACTCTGCTGATGGTTAATGAACACTAAGTCCTAAACCTAAAGGCATGTACTTGACCAAATTTAGGCCTGTGTCTGCTCATTTATAGTAGCATCCTGCCCATATGGAAACCAGACTGTTGGCAGCATCAGACCTCCAAAATATGGTCCTGAAGCTGGTAAGTGGGAAATGCCTAAATACCCATCACAAAACCCATGCCTTTATTGCAAAAGAGTGCTCAATAATCCCAATCAGAGTCTATTTAAGACAGTTTTATATAAAACTTAATAAATCCTTTTGTCTTGTTTCCAAGCTTACAGTGGATAAAAAGCGAATTGGAAGGAGAACACAGTTAATAACCTGCAAGGAGGATTTAGAAATATAAAACTAGATCTAAGAACTAGAAGTTTAATAATTGGGGTCAATTTAGGTAAGAGAAAGGCAACTCAATACACTACAGTAGTCTTTGGGATATTTCTGTATTCAAACACTAATATGTTAATAAACTTGAGTCACCAAGAAAAATGTTAAATTGTATTCCACATATGATACTTAGGATGGTGTAATTTATATGGAAATGATTAAATAAAAGCATTGTATTGTTTAACAGAATTAAATAGGGATCTGAAAAACCTGCATATGAATTTGTGGGTTTGTGTTTATACACACACTCACACTTATACATGTATAGAACTCTATAAGCACTCACACTCATGTTTTACTCTGTGCTTTTGTAGACTTCTGTCATGGTGTGACTTTTTATCCTGACATAGTAGTAACCTCATTTATAATAAGATTTCAGTTAGCTTTTAATGGGACTGATCACCAACTCTTGAATATGCCAAGTCTATTATTCAAACATGTTGATTATTTCTAGGCCTACTCTAGTTTTTAAATGATTGGAATGCATGTAAAATACTTTTCTGTAAGTACAAATATAAATTTATGTAGTAGTGGGACACAGTATTTAGTATTGGTCCTATGGTTTAGTAGTAAAATGAAACATAGTAGGTAGCAGAAGTTACTATAATTGGCTCACTAAATTAGAAAAGTTGTTTGTAGGCCAGGCTCACGAATGTAATCCCAGCACTTTTGGAGGCTGAGGCAGGCAGGTCACACGAAGCCAGGAGTTCAAGACCAGCCTGGCCAACATGGCAAAACCCCAACTCTACTAAATATTAGCTGGGCTTGGTGGTGCACGTCTGTAATCCCAGCTACTCGGGATTACTTGAACCGGGGAGGTGGAGGTTGCAGTGAGCCAAGATTATGCCACTGCACTCCAGCCTGAGGTCAGGGAGACTCTGTCTCAGAAAAAAAAGAAAAATTGTTTATCACTTATTTACTCCCAAATGTCAATAGAAAAAGCAGCTTCATATTATATAGGTCATCACACTAAGACCATTATGGCTCTGTAAATGGCAAACACTCTATCATGGTAATTATCACTTTTTAAATTATGTCCAACAAAACTACGGTAATCTGATTATATTTTGGCAGTTATATGTAATTTCTGTATATATATATATGTATATATTTTTTTTTTTTTTCTTTTTTTTGAGACCGAGTCTCGCTCTGTCGCCCAAGCTGGAGAGCAGTGGCGTGATCTCGACTCACTGCAACCTCCGCCTCCCGGGTTCAAGCGATTCTCCTGTCTCGTCCTCCTGAGTAGCTGGGACTACGGGCGCCCGCCACCACACCCGGCTGATTTTTTTTTTTTTAATTTTTAGTAGAGACGGGGTTTCACCATGTTAGCCAGGATGGTCTTGATCTCCTGACCTCGTGATCCGCCCACCTTGGCCTCCGAAAGTGCTGGGATTACAGGCATGAGCCACCGCGCCCGGCTAATTTCTGTATATTTTCAAAAATTCTTTTTATTGTTACATATAGCTAGCTAACTTAGGGGAAACTATTTATGAAGTCTTTACTAATTCTATTCCACTTACTTAGGAGGCATGATATATGCCAAGTACTATGCCAGTCTCTGGTGCTTTAAAGTAAGTAAAACTAGTAACCGATTCTTAAGGACTCATAGGCAATAGTGAACCGTTAACAGTTTTCAAGAGGGAAAAATCATGCGATAGGATCCCTCAAATGCATAATATTAATTATCATAGTATGTGTCCCATAATTTTTTCTATTTTACTGGATACTTAATGTGGGTTTGGCCATTTATGGATGTTGCTGCCAGATGTATATATATGCTGGTACATATAATCACACACATTGTCTAGGATATTACCTAGGAGTAGGATTTATATATGTTGTAGGGTATGTATATATTCAACTTTAGTAAATAATATAAAACCCCTTTGTTAAACAATATTGCAGGTACTGGTTATATTAGCTGCTCTGTATCCTTGCTGGTACTTAGTATTGTTAGGCTTGTTAAATTTTGCCAGTCTGAGGATTTATTTGCAATTACTGGACTATTTTGTGAGCACCAGTTCTTGGTGTAGGTCTGTTTTCATCCATTGTGTAAATGTGTGTTCTTCCATTATAATAAAATTTTTTGAGTTATCGCTTTGATTCCTTTCCCTTCCATTTTGTCTCTTCTCTCTTTCTATACATGTTAGACTTTCAGGCCGGGCTCGGTGGCTCATGCCTGTAATCCCAGCACTTTGGGAGACCGAGGCGGGTGGATCACGAGGTCAGGAGATCGAGACCATCCTGGTTAACATGGTGAAACCCCGTCTCTACTAAAAAAATACAAAAAAATTAGGCAGGCGTGGTGGCGGGTGCCTGTAGTCCCAGCTACTCGGGAGGCTGAGGCAGGAGAATGGCGTGAACCCGGGAGGCGGAGCTTGCAGTGAGCTGAGATTGCACCACTGCACCCCAGCCTGGGCGACAGAGCGAGACTATGTCTCAAAAAAAAAAAAAAAAAAAAAAAAAAAAAAGAAGTTAGACTTTCTGGATTGATCCTCTAATCTTAATTATTTTCTCTCCTTTTTTTTATCTTTTTGTCTTTTTGTTCTTTAAAATTTTCTCAACTTTTTTAAAAAAAACTTTCATTTATGCTATATTCCTTTTTCTACTTATTTTTCTATATATTCTATGTTTATTCCTTTTTTTACAGGATTCTAATGTTTTTTGGTTAAATTCTATTCAAGAATAGGAACAGGAAACATCTTATTTTGGGTTTTTTGAGCGTATTTTCATTCCCATGCATGATTTTGTTTCCTCTAACTTGCTTTGATTCTGTTTGTTTATCATAGTCTTTGTCTTTCATGAGGGGAGTTTTCCTCAGATGTCAGGTGGCCCTTGGCTGACTGCTCATATTGAAGCATATGGGACCCTAAAAGGCTGGCTAGTAGTTCTGAGAGCTTGGAGGAAGCCTGACAATTATAGGATGATGGTCTCTACTCTTAAGTCTTTTTTTGTTGAGTTGATCAGATTTCCAAGAGTAGAATCTTTCAGTCTCCTATCAGGAAAGGTACAAGCCTTCTGATAGCCTCATGGTGAAGAGAAATAGAGGTATCAGTTCCTTTAGTATTTAAATTTTGGGTATTTAAAACTTTCACTTAGTTTTCAAGATGTTACCTCTGCTTGTATTCCCTCAGTTCACTATCTCCCTGTTTTATCCTGCCTAGAAAACAGAACTTAAGTCTTCTGCCATGGTGGTGAAGAAATAACAATAGGGACAGGATTAGGGAGGGCAGGAGGAATATCTAACTGCTTTTTAAATGGACTTCGAGTTAATCCTTCTATATCAGTTCTACCTTCCAGAGCTATGTGAGTTCCACTGTTCAGAAGATGGCTTCTTTGGAAGTTTAGTTACGCAAATTGGATTTCTTCTTCACTGAAAATGATTTATTTGGCCAAGGAAATATCATTATGTGTTGACATAATTTAATACTTTTCTCCATAATCCAAAATTATATAGCAAGATAGACAAAAGTCATAGCCTGACAAAGTTTTGGATGGGAGATCATTTTAATGTTGTATATAACTATGCTGTCTCTTCCATAGCCTTCCTTAGTTCATAGAATTCATCTAAATTTATTTTGTAGTACTTAATCGAATGCATCATCGTATTTTATTTCTGTTTTAAATTTTCTTCCAAGAGTATCTTATGATTGAATGAATGTATATTTGTATTTCACCATTAGATTAGCTTTTTTGACTCTGGTAAACAACACACAAATATATATTTATGATAAATAAAACTGTTTTTGTATGTTGGTTGCTGGAAATACTTCTAACATTTTATTGTTAGCTTAGACGAGTGTGTTGTATATGTTTTGTTTTCTGTTTGTTAACACAAAACATCTGTTAGCTTGGAGCTTTCCTTTGAAGAGATTCTTTCAAATCACTTTGGCCTCAAATTAGAATTAATTCTTGGTTTTGCATAAAGTAAAGTAAAATTCCGAAAGCTATTCTGTATATATTTTGTCATCTTTTTTTTCTTCTAGACTGAATTTTTTGTCGATATGATTTATTTGCTGAAAAATAGAAAAGATGATATATTAAGGATTTTGTTTATTTTTAAAAAGATGTTAGAATTGTATATCTTGAAATGCATCTGAATGCATCTGGGCACAGCATTAAACAGCTTTTTAAAATAGGAAACCCGAAACCTGGAGTCACTGGAGAAAGATATTCTTTCTAGAAAGTGGCATTATGTACAACAGTAGCAGTTAAAAGCCTTTCTTTTCTATTTGTTTACTATAGTACCACTCTGGAGAAAATGAATTTTCATCTTGCTGAACTCTACCTAGGTGAGAGTTGGGCCTATGCAGCTTCAAGTATGTTCACCAAGGAATAAACAGCTATTAAGCAAGGGCAGAGTCAGATAATAAAAGGAAAAGATGAAAAGAAAATTATCTTATAAAAGTCAAAGGGAAATGATTTAGCCTCAACAGTTTTTACAAATCAATGCTCTGTAGTCTAGGGTTCAGTAGCTGTCACTAGGTCCACTTAATATGTCCCGCTTTCAATATATGTAAATCTCTCAGCTTTCTCCTTTGAATTCAGAGGCCTCATTCCCAGGACACAGTGGAAAGACCTTCTTTGCTTGCTCCTCCTCTCCGCTTTGCACTCTGTTGTCTTCCCACTCTATTTAACCAAGTGGCAAATACAAACTTATTCAGAGACATCCAGGAGAAAATTTCACAAAGAGCTCCTCCTTGCCTTTTGTTAACTGTAAAGTAAATCAGTGCAGAGATGTTCCTGTACAGCCAGTGTTGCCAGTTATTTATTTAGCCATCTTCCATGCATATCTATTGAATATTTTTGCTGTTTTACTTTAGTGTTGGTAACTCATTCTGTCATTCTCTGCAGGGGCCTAAGCTAACAGAGAAGGAGAAAGGGAACTACCACTCGAGCCTACTATATATATTTAGCTTTGACTTAAATATCTTCATGTAATCCTCACAGCCATCTGGGGTAGGGTGATGTTATTCCTATTTTTTAGATGCAGAATCTGACGAATGATTTTCCCAAAGTCACCCAGCTAGGAAGTGGCAGATCCAGGATTTAAACTTACAACTGTCTGATGCCAAAGCCTAAGTTTTTCTCTTAAACATATAGGACCCACATTTGCCTGCCCCTGGCCAAACCATATTTCAAGACTACAGGACAAGACTGCAAGGATGCTTTTGTACTTGGACATAAGCAGTAGCTCTGAGATCTTATGTAAGCCTAACTGTTGTGCTCTGTTGTACTAGGCAGTGAGTTTCTTGGTTTTATGGTATGAGGGAGATACTGGATTCACTTGGTTTTGTGAATCACTTTACAGAATCTTTCTACATAAGAGCAAGATTCTATATGTATATAGTTATTAAAATAGATCAATCTGAAGATGGACTTTTTTTTTTTTTTTTTGAGATGGAGTTTCACTCTTGTTGCCCAGGCTGGAGTGCAATGGTGCAATCTTGGCTCACCACAACCTCCGCCTCCCAGATTCAAGCAATTCTCCTGCCTCAGCCTCCCGAGTAGCTAGGATTACAGGCATGCGCTACCACGCCCAGCTAATTTTGTATTTTTAGTAGAGACGGGTTTCTCCATGTTGGTTAGGCTGGTCTCAAACTCCTAACCTCAGGTGATCCGCCCGCCTCAGCCTCCCAAAGTGCTGGGATTACAGGCGTGAGCCACCGCACCCGGCAAGATAGACTTTTTTAAATTTAGCACTTTGTGTCTTTGTATTGACCTGTTTTATCTTTTTACCACTGGGGTTACCAAGCGATAGGAACTCTATTGTGAACCACCTACTACTTGACAGTAAAGTACCTGGGTGTTTTGTTAACTATTTGTTGAATAAATGACAATCTGCAAGCAGTGAACTTCAAGGAAAGAGTCTTTCTTTGACCTTAGATTTGGAATCTCCCCCTTTATGGCTCTTCTTATGTAGAATGGGCACATCCATTCCCACCTTTCTCAAAGATTTTCTGTCTTCTTTCTCTTCTTCTAATCCCACAAAGCACAATATGCCTTTCAGATAAAGAAAGTGGAGAAATCTTTGACAGTCTGTGCTGTGGTGCTGTTCCTAGGTAACTTCCCAAGTAAAAGAGAGTAGTTCAGAGTAGGCCAGGAAAGCTTGGCAGTTCTCTTAGTAAAATATAATGCAATTTTTCTTTAAAAAGATCAATCATAATTCCAAAATGGAAATTTTTTTTTTTTTTTTTTTTTACCCTTTGAAGCAAAGTTTTAATCAAACCATGTTATAAGTTTTTTGGTTATGTGATCATCTCCCTTTAGACTGAAAGTTTTATTGGATTGGAAGCCTGGAGCTGAAGTACAGGCGGAGCAGGAATTGGAAATTGTGGGCAGGGTCTCCTGAAATCACTGAGTTGAGAAAGAGAAAAGGATACATAGGGTTTTTTGCACAGCTCCTTACAGGTAGCCAGGCCTCTTCTTGGATGAATTAGGCATCGTCCATTGGAAAGAACTAGGAAGTTAACTCTAGACTTCCTAGTTCCTAGTCAATCAAACCATTCCCAGTGCAGCCATCTTCCCTTCATGCCCTGTGCCCCCCATACTTCTCAGATTTCAAAAGGCAATTGAGTACTAAATGACTGACGCCATTGCTTGGATTGTTTTTAAATGCTGTATCCACTGTAGAAATGCCCACTGTAAAATCGTAAGTCCCAGCAGGAGTAAAATGGTCTGAGCCCTCATTGAAATGTGTCTGATACAACCGAAATATAAAGGGACTCAATGCTATGTGTGTTTATTATTGTAGGAGTCTTATAAAAGCTATGGAGTTGCTTTCCATGTTGCAGATAATGTATATTAGAAAAAAAGGAAATGATGAAAGCAGTATATTAAACTGAAAAACTTTTATATTTAACTTTGGTGTAGAAATTTCACCTTTCTAATTTTTTAGGCTTTATAATGAAAATATACTTGGGAGAAATGTGTCTTTAACATTAGAGGAAAATGGAGAACAAGAAAGTGTAATTATATGGATAGTTCACTTAAGTGTAAATCAAAATTTGATTGTTACTAAAGGATGGATAAATTATGCTTTAGAAGGGCCAACATGGATAGTACGTTGGATTCTAGATTAAATTGTTATTAAAGTCTAATTTGAACCACAGAAACAGACATCGTCTGGCTATTATTTTTAAAAATATTTTATTTCCTTTCCATACTTTATTTCCACATTAAGATGTTTCTAACTCCTATTCATTTGGAATATAACCTATACCAGAACAATTTTGTTATATAACAAGATTATAGTCCCATTTAACGCTTTACTTAAACAGCGTTTATTTTAGTATTTTAGTTCATCCCTGTTCTGTTGTACTTTTAACAATGAAATTAAATATATCCTTTGTGACTTGTTTAGTTTTTAATTAGTCTCACTCGGGGTTACCTTCAGGAGACCATTACACTGGCAGCTCTTGTTGCCTTGTTGCCTTTTGACATCTGCTTTCATTAAAGTCGGCATTTTCTTGCCTTTGTCTTCCTGCGAGGACACTGATGTTAATCATGCCAAATTGGATCCATTTCTGAGGTCTGCTGCAGGAAGCAAAATACTGAAATTATCATAAAAGTAAACCATTATTCTTCAGTTGTTAGAGCACATCATCAGAACATAAAATTGAAAACAGAATTTCTATAGTCCAATAGCTTATGACTTTTGTGCCGTATATATTTCAAACATTTCTTGCACAGACCTAACCAGCAGACAGAATAATGACTCTTTAAAAAGGAAAGAATAAGTCCTTGGCCTGTGGCCAGAAGTAGCAAAAGTGTGTTTCTGTGCCATCCTGCCCTGCATGGCTCAGGTTTCTGGAGTCAGCTCTACTTTAAGTGATTGCTGGCATCATATTCTGGTTAGCCCTAAATGGAGCTTTCCTATTAAAAGACATGACTGCTGAGGTCTAAAGTACATTGAATATTCTTATTGATCAACTTGAAGAAAAAATGTTAGTATAGAAATGTCATCTATTATGGAGTTGGCCAATTGAATATTGACTATGTTTTAATGTGGTGTGAGGTTTATTTTTTCCCATTTTTTCCACAGGTATAATAAAGTGGTTTAAAAAGATAAATAAAAAAAAATTATTTCTATGGTAGCCATGCTTTTGACTAGTTGTCCCTAATTATTGCAAGCTCATTCTTTGTGTTCAAAGGTTTAATTTTATATATTCCAGACGATTCAGAGAGATTAGCCACAGCTTATTTAAACAAAGAAGACACACACAAAACAAAGCGATAGTTTTTTTTTGTTTTTTTGGTTATTTTTTTTCAGAAAGAATTCAGTTGCTTACTTTTCTTAAAAACATCTTTCCCATTTCATTGAGGCAGATTTGGAAGTCAAACCAGAAACTTCAGGCTCTACTACGATGGCAAGCACTTTGTTGGGGAGAAACGCTTTGAGTCCATCCACGATCTGGTGACTGATGGCTTGATTACTCTCTATATTGAAACCAAGGCAGCAGAATACATTGCCAAGATGACGATAAACCCAATTTATGAGCACGTAGGATACACAACCTTAAACAGAGAGCCAGCATACAAAAAACATATGCCAGTCCTGAAAGAGACACATGATGAGAGAGATTCTACAGGCCAGGATGGGGTGTCAGAGAAAAGGGTAAGCTACTATGAAACCACACTTTGTCTTTTTCTGTTTGGGGTTCTTTTAAGAAAGCCATTATTGCCAGAAGAGATTGATTTATCCACAGTGCTTTGGAAAGTATATTCATTTTTCTTAATGTCTAGTTTCTGTGATGCTGAGCTTTGCATATAACTAATTCTTGTTCTATTAAAGTATGTTAGGTATATTTTTATATTCCTGGTTGTTTTCTGTTTTATCAGTTTCACAATTTTAAAACTATGTTGGAAAAATGGCCCCTAATAAAAAATAGTTCAGGGGATTGGTCAGAAGCATAACTCCTGGTCAAGAAAAGATAGCTACTATTACGTAAGTAATTGAGGGGGTTGCATTATCTCTCAAAATTACTTTTTTGTTTTCCTTAAAGATAATTTACTTTATAAATAGTTGTGTTCTTAGCAAGATTTTATGTGTGTGTGTATATTATGTGTGTGTGTATGTATACACACACATTTTGGGAGTCAGTCATTCTTGAATAGGAGGAGGATTTATCTCTTTATAATCTGTTAAGAAGTAATTGAATGAGTAAGATTCACTTTTACTTTTCCTTAATTATAAAAGACAATTAATTCTAAAAGACAATTTAAGTTTTTTAGCTGTCATATTTTAATTGTGATATATTTCAGGTTAACATAAAAGTTTTAATTTCTTGGCATTAAGATTATTTTACTTTTGAAAATTGCCACCAGCCTCCTCCTCACCCCCAAGAAAAAAGTAAGAGATTTTCCTGATGTTTTATAGTGTGTGACATTTAGTTGGGGGCATTTTATGTATTGTAATTGGAACTGTGTCAATTCATTTTTATGTTTTTAAGAATCTTCAATTGCTAAACCAAAGAAATGCAATAGGTCTTGAGCTTGGATTCTATCACCAAATAGATTTGTGTGCAAGTTGTAATACCTAATTTGTCTGTGCTTTTGATTGTCTTATTTGTAAAATTGTAATAATGGTCAAATTGCTGTGAGGAGTGAGTGAGATAGCAAGTGTAAAATGCTCCATCAGCACTTGGCACATGTAGACACTCAATGTAGTTTGGTGGTAATGTTATTATATAGCAGCCATCTGACCTCAAGGCAGCATCCTCAAATAACTTCCCATTACCTTAGAGTATTTGGGTACAGAATGGAAATAAGAAAGTTTGTGTCCAGCTCAAATTTTAGTTTTTCGCAGATCTTACATTGGCATTTTGTGGCTACGGAGAAAACAACATTTAAAAGGATAAACTGTAGAAAGTGTATAAAAATTGTTTTTTTATATATTCATATTTGTTAGGAACCACAAATCTTGTTTGGAAGTAGCCAGAACTTAAAATCCTTAATACCTGCTGTATTTAATATTCTTTTCATGGTCTAGTTCCCATTTTCTGACTATTGGTTGATTTTCCATTTATGGCATTTTTTAGTAATGCTTGTATTTGAATAATACTGACATTATATTCTTTGCAGATTTGCTAGAACATTCTAAGTCAGCATTTGTGAAATGTTTAAAAATGTGTACATGTGAGTCTTTCAAAATTGATCAGCCTAGTGAAAACCTTTGTTAATGCATTCTGAACGTGCTTTCCAACACCAAGGGACTTTAGCTAAAGACACTTAGCTGTTTAACATTAGGCAAGTCATTTGACTTCACCAGGCCTTGGTTGTCCCCCCATCAAAGTGGAACTGATATTCACAGAGATAGTAAGTTGAGGTAGATACCTAGAAGACCCTTGTAGCTCCAGGAGTCATGATTCCCTGTGTATTCTAGCAACTTTGTGTACTGAATTCCCTGGTCTTGTTTTGTGCTGGTGGACAGCTATAGCTACTGAGAGTGAAATTGCTGGCACTGGGAAGTATCTCTCTGCGGCAGTACATAATTAAGAATCATTTTTAAAATTACTCTTTGCTTTAAACCGCATGCATCTTAAATCTAGCTGGCTTAAAATCTACTCACTCAAAAATAGATTTATTTTATTTACAGGTGTCATCCAACAGGACAGGGTTGATGACCTGTTCAACAGCTTGAAACATTGATTCCCTGTCACAATGGATGACATTTGTAAGTAAAGACAATCATGTTTAATTGATTTAAAGTATCTATTGACACTAGTATGGTTTAATAAATATTTAATGGGCCCTTAATAGCTAAAACCCCTCTTGTCCATGAATTCTTTACCTCAGAGGCCAAAAGTGTTGGCTTTGCAGGAATTAGCATGCTGTTGTGGAAAGATACTCGTGTTGGAATTAACAGCTATGTTCTAGTTCTACAAGAATGAATTTTATATGTCACTTTGGGCAAACTGCTTTACTTTTCTGAGACTGTATTTCCCTAGCTTTCTGGGAAGGCTTTGGACTAGGTGGTCTCCAAGATGTGGTTCTTCTAGTCTGTGATCCTTTAAGGAATGTAGGTATTGTAGAAGAAGGACAACATAGTACCAAAAGGAATACCTGATGTGGTCCTGAGAAGTGAGGTCTGCTTTTAGTTTATTCACCAACTAATTGTATGACCTTGGGACAGTCATCTCACCTGTCTGGACTTCAGTTTCTTCGTATGAGATAAGGCATTTTCTACAAAACAATAATTATACAGGATTTTAATAAATACTGCAAAAAGGGTTCTATGCTCAAATAGGTTTGATGAAAATTTAAGTTTTTTTAAAAGTTTGATCCTGGCCGGGCATGGTGGCTCACGCCTGTAATCCCAGCACATTGGGAGGCCAAGGTGGGGCGGATCACCTGAGGTCAGGCATTCAAGACCAGCCTGGCCAACATGGTGAAACCTCGTCTCTACTAAAAATACAAAAATTAGCCGGGCGTGGTGGCACTTGCTTGAAATCCCAGCTACTAGGAAGGCTGAGGCAGGAGAATCACCTGAACCCAGGAGGCGGAGGTTGCAATGAGCAGAAGTCGTGCCACTGCACACCAGCCTGGGCGACAAGAGTGAAACTTCGTCTCAAAAAAAAAAAAAAAAAGAATAAATAAAAAATAAATAAAAGTCTGATCCTTTCTATAGGCCTTCTCTGCGTTATTCATGACTTAATATGATTATGACTCTCTAAGAGTGCTCTCATACTTATTTGATCACCCTGCCATTATTAAGAACATTTTTGAAAAATAATGTTTCATGAAACCCACTTCGGGAAATTTTGAACCAGATAATTTCCTAAGGTCTTTCTTTGTTTTAAAATAGAAAGATGAGAATTCCAAGTGTTTTTATTTTTTTGTTGCAGTCCTAAAGGTGTAAGTTGTGCATCTGAGCTTTTGGGAAAGGCTTGGCAGGATGGTTTCATGGCCGTGAAGGTTTTTACCATGAGGAGTGAAACCTGAAGATTCTTACTTGTCCCTAGGATCTGGTGTGAAAAATATTTTTTTTTTCCAAGTGATAGCTATGTCATTTTTCTCATTAACTATTTCAGTTGCTTCCTCAGCCTGAAATATCAATTGGAAAACACTGAAATAGATAAAAATATTTAATCATGAAATTGCAGCATCTTGAGAAGCCAGACTTTCTTCCCTTCTAAAATGGCTTAATTTAGCAGTCCAGACTGGCCAAGAGCCCAACTTTTATTAGTTACTTCTTTCTATTTATCTTGGAACTGTATTTGAATAGTTTGGTATTCCAAGTAGTGAATACAATATGTTTACATCAACAGATACTGGACCAATGGCTGAATGCAATAGTTTTTATGATAATTTTACACTTAATAATGTAATTTTAATTTCCCCAAACCATGCTTTCAAAATGTCTCACATAATTGTTAATAATATAAGCTATCAAACAAATGATATAATTTGCATTTCTGAAGCCATACTGTGAGCCAGATCTCTGAATCTAGGCAGGATGTCTTTACTTTGGAATTTTGTTATCTAAGATCTAAATCTGTCCCACATGTAAGGATGCCTGAGACGTCAAGGGTGTACAAAATGAATTTTTTTATTTTATGGAACTTTGACACACTAAATAACCTATGTGTGTCTGTGTGTGTATTTTTTTTCTTCCCCTCTAAGCTTGGAATGAATGCAGTGCTTGACACATTGTCATATTAATTTATTTTTAAGGAATTTCTTTAACATTTAAGTTCCATTTTTGAAGAATTCTTTTGGGATCACCAGACTGTGTGTTGTATTGAAAAGCCTTGTGAAATTTTAAGTTGAAATATAATTGGGTCCTTGCCCAAAACTGCCATAACTACTTGAATTCTTTGGATACCTCCACAGAATGATAGGAGTCTTTGTTCCCTGGAATAGCAAAAGGGGCATGGTCAGTCTGCTTTGTTAATTGGCTTAGTCTCTCACAAGGCAAGTCTTCTAAATGTTTTTACTTTGCTTCAAATATATATATAGGCCATTACCTGTATCCATGTAATCTCAGTGTAGAAATCAGCAGTAAGGTGATACTTAATCACGAATAAAAGTAACAGTACCAGAGGAGTGCATGGCACAAAGAAGTTTGCAGAAAACTGTTGATTTCTTAATTTTGTGCCTTCCCAGTCTTTTGGGCCTTTTTTTGTCATTCCTTGTTCATGCTCAAGCTATGCTCCTCTTTTTGTTCTTCTCCCTCTTAACCCTGCCTTTTAAAATCCACTTCTCGCTCTCCCCCAAGTTTACATGCCTAAGTCTCCAATGTGGCTTGTTCAAGGTTAAGATCAGTTGTTCTGGGATGAACAGGCTCTTAGAGATTGCCAGTTATGCCCAGGGTTACTGATTTGCATTAAAAAGCCAGTTTAGTAATTTATGAGGAAGACTACAATTTCTGCACAGAACTTCTCATAGTGTGTTTATCCTGTATAAACAGCCTCCTTAAGAAATCAAGTAAAGTCAAAAAAAAAAAAAAAGTATATATTAGTCTGTGTGGTCTTGAACAAGTCCTTAACCTCCCTAAGTCTCAAGTTGCCCCAGTCTCTAAAATGGGGATTATGGATACCATTACTCTGGTGAACAGGAGTATTGCAAAGATTTTGTAATGTGGCCTTCCTAGTAAATGTGAAGCATTGCATGAAGAATTATTGCTTTCTGGGATCAGAGTAGTCCCCAACCAGGTGCCCATTCCTGGGTCTTAGTACTATCCCCCTAGCTTTTGCTAGGAATAGCATGTTCAGATTTCTCTTTAAGATCCATCTTTTGAGTGCTTGAACTGCTCTTTAAGTTCACAAGATTGTTATCTTGTGTTAGGAGCAAAGGGCTCCTAATTGCTTTATGAAGAAAGCAGTTTCTCTTTTAATAATATGGTGATAGCTCTGTCTCTAATCAGGAAACGTATGCCTTTGTCCAATAATTCTCTAATGACTTTTAAGGCCAAAATATATTATTTTCCTGTGGTATTTGCATTTTAGTATCGAACAGTATTTTAACTCTCCTTTGCCTGAATGTAAGACAAGTCAAGCTTTCTGCTTCTGTGCCTCTCAGTGAACTTTTATTAAACCTGCACTCCATCTTGAGCCCATTAAGATCTTTCAGATTTTCTGTAAGTCTGTTTAATATCTTTACATTTCATTTTCTAAATAGTCTTTCATGAGCCATCTACACAATTTCTTCTTGATATTCAGAAGTTATGTTGGATCCTTTTTTGTTTGAGGTGGGGTCTCACTTCATCACCCAGACAGGAGTGCGTTGATGCAAACATGGCTCACTGCAGCCTTGACCTCCTGGGCTCAAGCGATCCTCCTGCCTTAGCCTCCCAAATAGCTGGGACTACAAGCTGTGCATTACCATACCTGGCTAATTTTTGTATTTTTTTGTAGAGACGAGGTTTCTCCATGTTGCCCAAGCTGGTCTCAAACTCTTGAGCTCAAGTGATCTACCCACCTCTGCCTCCCGAAGTGCTGGGATTACAGACGTGAGCCACAGTGCCTGGCCTTATGTTGGAATTTAAACAAGTTAAGAGCAAGGCAGGAATATTATCTCCATTTCTTCTTCAGTCTCCTGAACTAACTTATCTCCTATCAAAATTAATTGCACTTAATTCAGCATTTATTGTATGCCTCCCATTTGCAAGGAAACAGGCTAGGCTCTGGAGGAAATAAAACATGTTGAAGATTTAAGCCCTGTCTCAAAGAACTTACGTTTTAATGTTTTGTTATTTCTCCCTATTTAATAACACTTAGGCATCTTGAAAGCAGGAGACAAGCTGCCTTTATCATCTGTATATTATCACAGGCATTAAATAAATATTAAGTTGGACTCACTTTGATTTGAGTTTGCCTTTATCATAGCCCAGCAGACCACAGAAAACACCTTTGTAGATGAGAAAACTGATTTTTCAGAATCACAAATAAGAAATTAATATGAGATTCTGGCATTCCACCGCAGTTTCAAGGCTTTTTTCCCCCAGTATTGTTTCATTTGTGACTCGACACCTTGAGTTTTATATGAACAGTTGTTGACTGACTACATAAATGACTTTTTAAAAATGAGTTCAGCCAAATCCAAGGTCCTAATGGAAATCACTCCTGAGACTGAGAAAGAAAAACAGTCATTCAGTTTGATTTGCTACTACGTATTTTTCCCTTAAAGAATTCAGAATCCTTAGAATGTCCTTGGGAGGTGGAGAGGGTCATTCTTCATTCTATGGTTAAAGCATCAGAGGTAGAAAACAATTGTCTTTTGTGACATGAAATAGTTCGTGAGGGTGGTGGCTAGATGCTCCTCTTTAGGGCTATATTCAAAGCAGCCAAGATGGTAAGTGACCAAGCTCATGGCCATCAATTTTGTGTTGGGACCATCTACACCTTACCAGAGAATCCCATGCTGTAATGATTAAAGAAAACTCAAATGGGGCCCAGGAAATTATTTGTGTGAATCTCATCCATCCTCCCATCTTATCACCCACAGAAAAGATCAGTAATTGAAGGCCATTAGGGAAAACCAGATGGAAAGAGGAAGATGGAAGATAAACATCAGTTCCCCAGTTCCAAAGAACCAGGCCAACAGAAGACCAAATTGTAATTTTCCAAGCCAGCTGCAGTTTTGGAAGGTTTCTGTATCTGGGCCAACTAAACAAATAAAATCACTTAAATTACTGATTTAAGGGTTAGAAAAGAAAGCTATTAGAAATTCTTTCACGACTGCTACTTCAAAGTCTTTATTTTGGTGAGGAAATAATCATTGATGTCAAAATCTTTATTCATCTAACTTTTCAAAAGGAATCAACTCTGGTAGCTTATAGAAGAGTAATACCATTTGGGGTACAAAGCAAGATGAGACTATCAAGCAGTTAATCTGGTCTTGGCCATGTTGCTCACACACTAACTTTGCGGGCAGTTCTAAAAGAATCTGCTTTCCAGTTGTAAATCCTCACATTAGACCACATACTCTGGATCTGTAATTTTCATCTTATGCGTTTTGCTCCATCGTATTTTCCTTTTTTATTTGGAATCATTTCTCCTTTCTCCTAGTATTTGCACCTCTCAGAGATTGGAAAACAATAGCCATGCCTCTGAGCCTTTACTTAAGTTATGAAAACACTTGTTTTTAATATGGCCTCATAAATTAGTCCCTAACTCTTTGGGGGCCTCTTTCAAATTACTACAACTGGTCAAAAATGCTTAAACATAGACATTATATTGCAATAACTGGATTCTTTCAACAGGAAATTATAGGCAGCTATAATGGCTACTAATCTTATCCTTGTCTTTATGTCCCTTTTAAAGTATGCTGCATTATTTTCACTGTGGTTTGTCAGTAACTTGAAGGAATCAGCCTTATTATCCTTCATTTCGTTAGCTTCTAACACCATTCAGTGAACATTCACTAAATGCTGTAGGTTTGCTGATGGCTTCGTTTACATTCTTAAATTTTACATCTTATCTAGTGTAAACATTTTCGTTAATAATATCTACATTACTTCATCTTATACTTATTTACTAACAGTGTTTAGTAAAAGGTCATCTTTACTGTAAAATTTCCCTCCAAAAACAGGGGCTTTTATGCAAGCTGCAGATTGTTTAGCACCTTCTTAAGAGATTTTACACCCCCGTTCCTTTCACCCACTAAACAGGAAGGGATCTCTGTTCTGGGTATAGTTTGCTTATTAACTTTAGAATGGCTTTGGGCTGCTGCCTAAGTTCATAGTGAGAAAAAAGCTGTAGTCCTCATCCCTTGAGAAAGTTCTGTTTTTCTTTATAATGTGGAAACTCTACAAATGAGCCTATGTCTCCATGTTTCCAAGAATTTTTAAAAAGATAACTTTTTAAGGTATAATTTACATACAGTAAAATGTGCACAGTTCCATGTACAGTTTGATGAGTTTTGACAACTATATGCACCTGTATAACCAACCCTACAATCAATATATAGAAACTCCAGAAAATTCTCTCATGCCCTCTTGTAGAAAATCTTACCCCCACCCCTGTCCCCCAGGATTTCTATTAGGACAAGAAAAATTTTAAATTGTTGACATAACAGGTGACATCTTATTTTTAGTTTCTTATATTTGAAGTACTCCTTTCTTTGTTTTTCCTCTTTTTATTTATTATAAGCATATCATCTAATTATCTTTAATATCTACCTTCCTTAACTCCAATTTTGGAATGTAAAATTTCTCAGGTCATTTTTCTTAGGGAAATATGAGCAGCAAAGGAATTAGAGGTGTATAGTAGTGATTACAAGGCAGTGTAACTTGTTGAAGTTCAGTCGTATCATTAGGGAGTCTTCACCTTTTAATCAGTAATAAATGCTTCAGTAAATTTGAGTACACAATGAGGGAGGATTCCTGGGTGCAGGGAGAAGAGCCTCTGCTCTGTTGGGATCTTGGACCTGAGCCAGATTCACTCAGCCAGCCCTCCTTTAATCATTGACTATACCTTTGCTCTTCCTCTCTGGCCTGAACAGGTTCCCCAGCAGGTGATACTCATGATCACAGTTGATGGGAAAGTAGAGCATCCCCTGCTCTCTGAGTGTGAACTCTACCTCATGGTACCAGGTACCACAGTGAGAAAAACTATCATTTCTGCATTTCCCTCTCCCAGTCTAACTCAAATGGGAAAATTATGGCAGTTGTATGATTTCAGAGTTTCCTATGGAACACCACTACAACATTTAGATTTCTCTCCTTATGCTCCTTGAAACTATGTAGGTACAGCCCACTCAACTGTCCTGTAGAATGGAGTTCTCCTTTACCCAGTCCCAGGTGAAGAATGACATTCTCTTGTGTAGCAGCCTCCCATGGGTGGATTGCGGGTTGTGTAAAACTCCTGGAGAAATGATTATAACTTTTCTCCTGTTGCCTTTAGGAAAACCTATTGGAATGTAATTGTTTGAGGAATGTTACTATAGGCAGAACCTTGACTTCATTCTAATTTCTTTAAAAAAGATTAAATTATTTGCATATTAGTTTAATTAAATCATATTTGCAATGTGATTTCAATGCACGTTGACTGGAGTGGGCCCTCCAGTGATCTGGACTTGCTCTCTAAGGAAGCAGCCGTTAGGGGCTCAACAGTCTCTTCTTGTGACCTATCTTTAGAACTCTGCATGGTTTATTGGCCATATTCTAGAGGTGTAGTGTTTCTTAAGGCTGGGAGCACCGGGAATCTATTGCAGAGAGGAGGGTACCAGAGTACCAAAGTAGTAGAAAATTGTAGAAATATTTCATTTGCACTGACTAACTCATCATGTTATGCCAACATGTGTAGGTGATATTTGTGAGCAAGTCCAATTATATTATCTAAAACTGTTCTTAACTTTAAAAACAAATCACGTTGATATATCTAATTAATAAATTTAAGATATTTTTCCAAGTATTAAAGAAATGCAAGCTCTTTATAAAAAATTAGAAAGATATGAAAAACAAAGAAAGAAGGAAGGGGCTTACTTATAGCTCCACCATTCAAAGCCAACTTTATGTTAACATTTTGATGAGTTTCCTTTTAGTCTGTCTTCCTACGCATAGATTAATGTACACTTTTATATTTTTATTTTAAGTAACCCATGTTCATTGCTTACACAAATAATAAAACTATGAGAAACAATAAGAATATAAAAATTACCCCAGGTCACACCATTGACAGATAATATAATTAATAATATTCTGCTGTTTGTCCTTCCAGAGTTGGGGGCAAGGAATGTTTCTTCTATATAAACTACTTTGTAATTTGCTTTATTGACCATTAGGCTATGAACAATCTTTCCATGTGAATGTATATATATATATCTGCTTTATGTTTTAAATGTCTATATAATATTACTTTATATTTATAAGCAGGGAATTTAGCTAGTCCTTTAATTTTTTTATTCATTCATTCTTTAAATATTCATTATGTAATGAACAAGACCATCATGGCTCTGTTCATAAAGTTAATTTTTGTCATTCACACCCAGAATACAAAAAAAGAAACTTAAATATTATTTGCATCATTTTTAAAGATGAGGAAATTGGAGTAGAAAGAGAGAAACTCTTCTTGCCAGGACATTTTGTTATTTAGTGATTGGTAACCAGTACTCTTTTTCCCTATACTGTCTATGTTTAACAATAAATCTTCCTGAAGTAATCTTTTTTTTTTTTTTGAGACAGAGTCTCGCTCTGTCACCTGTGCTGGAGTGCAGTTTGACACAATCTCGGCTCACTGCAACCTCCATCTCCTGAGTTCAGGTGATTCTCATGCCTCAGCCTCCCGAATAGCTGGGACTATAAGCGTGCACCACCACGCTCAGCTAATTTTTTTGTATTTTTAGTAGAGATAGAGTTTCACCACGTTTCCCAGGCTGGTCTCCAACTCCTGAGTTCAACTGATCCGCCTGCCTTGGCCTCCCAAAGTGCTAGGATTACAGGCATGAGCCACTGCTCCTGGCCCTTAAGTAATCTTTAAAAAAAAAAAAAAATTAAGTAAAAAAAAGTTGTCATTTTAACAGTCTTTGTAAGTTTAGAATTTTGTTTAGTCTTGCAAAATGGCTTTTTCATTTGTTTCCAGAATATTTAATGCTCTAAAAAGCAGCATTTATTTATAAATAAGGATAACTAATAAAAATTTAAATTTATAAATTAATTTCTTTCGGAGATCATTAAAAACATGTGCAAATTGTTTTTCTTGGAATAGTCTGTATCTTTAAAATTATAAAACGCTATATGAGAGAAACATTTTTCTGAATTTGCTGAATATAGAAAGTTTGTACATTAGCTTCATATGTAATCATAGTCAAGCTTGTCTACACTTTAGAGTTGCCCAGTTCTAAATTCACAAAGTATTTTGAGAGGAAAGGATTTCCATAATTTCCATCTGCAGTGTGCATAGAAGGGCTTAGCTGAAATTGTTATTTAAACCAGAACTATTTTGCTATCTTGTGGCTATAGCATTCTAATTACCACATATTTCAATGTGAATAGTGAATTCCCTTTGTCACCTTACAGAAAAAAACCCCACAAAATGCCTTTCCCTAACTAATGAATATGAAAATGCTTTTTTTTGGAAGCAGTGTTACTGCAAGGGGATGGGTTTTTTCTTTGTTTTATTTTTAAAAATCATACAGACATTGATTATAAATGTTTTTAATATTACATCACTTTTGATTTTATACAAAAATATTTTAAACTTTTAAGCTAATTTATTTTTCTTTAGAAAAAGGTACTTAAACAGTAATGGATCTTTAATGTTTTATCTGGTGTTAAGATTCCTAAAAGAATTTCTGTAGTCCTATATGCTAAGTGTTTGGTCATAGCTTGGAGTGATCCACAGTATCTGGTTCTTTTTCTGCTATTCTTTTCCTCCCTTAATTTCTTAACTTTTTGAGATTAGTTTTTCATAAAGATCCACATTTACTCTTTAAATAGAAACACTTCAAAAGCAGCTTTATCACATGTTATGTCCTGTTTATCCAGCAATTCCCTCACACACAGAAAAATAACCAACTTTTTAATGGGGCATCTACTTTGAAGAAGAGATCTGGATCCTAGTCTGTCACTTTAGCTAATGATTTTTGCTTTGAGCATGTCTTAATAACCTCTCTGGGCCTCAATAGTAAAATGAAGGACTCAGCTTCATAGATGACCACAAGGTCCCTTCTAGCTGCCATAATTTTCTACCCATATGTTCTTTTTGTTAACCTTTAAGAGGTTTTTCCGATTAAAGATTCTGTACTTCTGACAACTTATTCCAAGAGGTAGAATAGGCTGAACACATACAGGTTTAAGTATAGATGTGAATACTTAAATCTGCTACTGACTAGGATTATAAATCTTTGAGCCAATCAAACCATTCCCTTTGGCCTTAGGACATTGAAAGTCTGTTCTAGCTCCCTACTATACATTTCTAAGGATTGTAAAGCTTAGAATTATAACAGAAATAACTAACATTCATTGAGCATGGTGTTTCAGAAGCTGTGCGAAGTACTTTACCAGGTTATCTCCTTTAATCTTTAATGCAATCTTTTAGGGATAGGTATTAACATGGAGATCTTTGGGGGTGATAGGTTTATAGTGAATTATCAAGATATTCTAGGGGGCTGTCTTAATAGTGCATCCTCTATTTTTGGGAATGAAATCATAGAGGACAGCCAGACCCTTCCACACAATGCCCCTTAGTATCATTGTAGAGACTTAATGTTGGACTGAATAAAGACTAAGTAGATCACTATCTTTTAAGTAGTTAGTTTACCAAAAGGGAGTAGTACCTCTAGAGCTGCCCAAAGGAAGTTGAAGCATGGTTCAGATGGGCCATTAAAGAATGTCACTCTAGAATTGCAACTCTTATGTTCCGTTTTTTAAATAAACTCTTACCAAATGCTGAAGGAACAAAGATTCCAATTCACTGAATAAGAAAACCTATGATATCGAATTTTTAATGTAGAAAAATAAAATATCCTTTCTTAAAGTGTAGCTTAGTTCTCTCTTAGTTGCTTATGTCAAATGCTGTCCTCTCTTCATGAAGTATCACACAGATGTACAAATTCAAATAATCTTGTTCCTTTCATAGGAACAACAACAATAAATAAATAAGAAAGGATTTAGACTTAGTGGTTGTGTAAATTACACATAAGATTGCACTAATTCAACAAGTGCATTTTATTTTATTTTTTTTTATTTATTTAGAGACAGGGTCTCCATCTGTCAACCCAGGCTGGACTACAGTAGTGCGATCTTGGCTCACTGTAGCCTCAATAACTCCTGGACTAAAGCAATCCTCCTACCTGAGCCTCTGAAGTACTGGTACTACAGGCATGCACCACCATGCCTAGCTAATTTTTTTGTAGCGATGGGGTTTTGCCATATTGCCCAGGCTGGTCTCGAACTTCTGGGCTCAAGCAGTCTGCCCGCCTCAGCCTCCCAAAGTGCTGGGATTACAAGCATGAGCCACTGTGCCCAGCCAGAACATGTGAATTTTAAATAGCAGTATACTTAGTAGAATGAGATACAGGTAAATTTTTAAATAATTGAGCCGTATTAAATGATTAACCTAATTTATTTGCATATTAATGAAATCTGATAACTAAGATTTATAATATAAGGCATATTGCATTTGTTATATTTTAGATAAGTCAGCATACATTTACATCTTCAACAGTTGACTTAAACTCAGTTTGACAGTTTTAGGTTTTCATCGTTTCAGTCTTCAAAGTGCTTATTAGCATTTCATTGTCAAAGTTGAAGCATCCCTAGCTCTTTGAAACTGACAAAAGACCTCTGAGTTGACAGTCACCTCCCAAATAAACAAGATTTTTAAGATAGTTGAAGTGCTTTCCAAATCAGTACTCTAGAGTCTATATGTAACACTTACTGTAGAGAGTTTATTATTATTTAGAAGTTAAAAAAAAGAAAAAGAAAACAGAAGCAAACAAACAGAAACCCTCTCAGGTCTTTAACACAGTTTGTCAGTTTATCATTTTCTATGTTATCTCTCAGAAGAAGAGAAATCAGTAACACTGAAAGATTAGCATTTCATAACTATAAAAGAAAAAAATTAAAGATGGTCTTACTAATGCTAGTACTTATGAGAAATAAGTAGAATAAAACTTTAAATTTGGGGGAAGTTCTGAAACATGCAGTGATAAATAATTTTTTATTAAAGTGCTGACGATCAGTGTTCTCACCAATGAAGCTTTCTATAAAATTGAGATATCTGCAGAAATTTTGATTCAGTATAATCAACATGGAGCCTAAACATCTATATTAATGTATTTATCTTTCTATCTACACATCTATATCACATGTGTGATTCTGTTGCTCAGTAAAAGTTACAACTGATAGATTAGATATGCGGTTCTGAAGCTTTTTGGAGTCAGGACCCCTTTACACTTTAAAAATTACTGCAGACTTTGAAGAGCTTTTGTTTATGTGGGTTATATCTATTGATATTTACTATATTGGAAATTAAAATAGATTTTATAAAATATCTTTAAGAAACAATAAAATTACATGTTAACAATATTATTAAATAACCAATTTTTGAAACAAAAAAATTTAGAAGAGTAGCAGTGTTTTACATTTCTGTGAATCTCTTAAATGTATGGCTTAATTTTAAGGAAATGAAACTGGGTTCTCATAAATGCTTCTGTGTTCAGTCTGTGGTGATACCAAACTGGACAAGTAGTAATTTCTTAAAGGTTACTTGCAATGTGGAGTCTGAAACCTTAATAGCCATTTTTTACTCTGTTACACTGAAACCCATTGGTCTATTGAACTTCAAATGGATCTTTCAACTGTGCATGATTTTGAAACATCATGCATTGATCACTTGTAAAATATTGGTTCACTGAGTTAGGTAGGTCTTCCAAATGTTGACATATTTTATAGAATATCAAAAAGTCACATTTGTTAGTATCATCATTGATCTTACCAGATAACTCATTGAAGTTTTATACAATATCAAAAAGTCACATTTGTTAGTATCATCATTGATCTTACCAGATAACTCATTGAAGTAGTAGGAAGCTGTCAAGTTTAGGGTGGCAGATACAAATTTTCCAAAACTCTAATTTTACCTGAAAGTTTTAATTTTATCATTGACTGTCAGTTGTTTCCTTGAGGTAGCCAGAGCACCTCATTCATTTTATAGAAAATGCCAAACACCCAAGGCTGAACAACCAAAATTTGTTTTACTCATTCTTTCATGTAAAAAAATGGTACTTCTGTGGGGAAAGGTGCTAGCTCAGCTTACTACTAAAACAAAGAATACTTTTCCTCAAGACAACCATCTCTAAAGGGAACCCAGAAATACCTTTCATATCTTGTGATGTGAACCTAACTTTCTCTTTTGGAGAGGTTTTCAAATGTGGAAGTGTAAAACTCTAAATTTAATGTAAGCTACAGGAGAAGAGACAATGAAAACAAACAAAAAGCCTACAGTAACTAATTTAATATGCTATTGTTCATTAAAAACAGTATCATGGCCAGGCGCAGTGGCTCACGCCAGTAATCCCAGCACTTTGGGAGGCCAAGGCAGGTGGATCACGAGGTTAGGAGATTGAGACCATCCTGACCAACATGGTAAAACCCCATCTCTACTAAAAATACAAAAATTAGCTGGGTGTGGTGGCATGCGCCTGCAGTCCCAGCTACTCGGGAAGCTGAGGCAGGAGAATTGCCTGAACCCGGGAGGCGGAGGTTGCAGTGAGCCAAGATTGCGCCACTGTACTCCAGCCTGGCGACGGAGCAAGACTCCGTCTCAAAAACAAACAAACAAAAAAGTATCGTTGGTATAACATAATGTATTAAATTCTATTCCTAGTTTCTCAAAAACCCTGAAAAATGAAACCAACAAAGAAACATTATTCAACTGAGGACATGGTTTGATATTTTGACAGTGAAAACATAACAAAAGCATACCCTTTAAGAACCTTTCTACAGCTGATCCTGCAGGAGGAGATATTTTAGGCAAGTTTTTTTTTAAACAATATACTTCTTATTTTCATGTCTCTATTAGTAAGACATGCATTTTAAAATAATGAAAATAACTTCATTTTGTAATTTTATAGCAAGTTATGTGTTTGAGTTCATAGAAGGAAAAGTGATCAGACTTTAGGCTTACTAATGATAGATACTGCCTAAATTCCCTTTTCCTTCTAATATTTTCTTGGAATTTATTGCAGAGGGTTTTTATTTATCCAAAAATGTTCATGGCACTTTACATTATTCCTCCAGTAATAGTTGTTTTGGTCCTGCAGATTAGTTTAAACCACAGTGATTCAACAACCTGTGGAATAGAAAACTACAGTTCATGAATCCTAAACATCCTTCTTATTTCAGGTGGCACATGTTCTCTCAGCACAACAATTGTTTTCAATTCAATGTCTCCTTTAGTCAGCTATGTTGCTAAGATACCTATGTTATCAAAATTTTCTCTCTAACATGTTTTTAGTTCATATTCTGCATATATTTTGACTGCCAAATGAAGAAACAATATTTAAAATGCTATTTTTCTTAGCACCTCTGACCTGCCATTACTTTTTGAATAACCTAGATAAAAGACAAAACATTTATACATTTCTTTGTATTAAATCTATTCTGACAGTATAAGGGCATGAGACTGAAATCATTCAGACAGGCACTCATCTATGAGTCTGAAGAATTCAGTGAGGCTTACGAATGTGCCATGAATTTTGCTCATTCTTTCAACATTTATTTAGCATCTACTTTGTCCCAAGCCTTGTGTTAAGCTATAAGACTGATGCTAATGATGATAACAGTATGCATATCAGCATCACCACATAGTCTTTGAGAGTTTTGAGAGCTCTCTGCATGCTGGGTACTAAAAATATATGCCTTATGTATATTCCATACATTCTACCTCTATTATCTCATCTCATCCTTCCAGTCCCCATGAAGTATAGGTACTATCTTCATTCCAGTTTTACAAATAAAGAAACTGAGACTTATCTAAGATCCCATAACTAGTAAATGGAGCTAAGATTCTTTTACAGCTAGTTTTTACTCAAGAGCCAAGCTTTTAACCACTTAACACTGAATTTTAAAAATTTAAAATTTTTAAATTTAAAACAATTTAATTTTTTAAACGCTTTATGGAAGGAGGAATTAGGCAGATTGAGGAGGAGAGTTTATAAACTGCAGCTCCCTGTCTGTATTTTTTCTGATAAAAGGACCGTATGAGATGGTCACAAACTACCCTGCGGTTTGGACTTCAGAGGGCTTTAAAAGCACATCAATATTGGAAAGAGCAAGAAATCTGGGATGGAGAGAGGTGTAGAAGTCACCTGTGAGAGTGTCAGAAAGCCCGTGAGGGGAGGGAGCAGTTTGGAAGGAGGGCATGGTCATAGATTTCACGGACAAATTCAACTTTTGTTAGAAAGTGTGATTATGGGACAAAAATAGGGTGCAAAAATACATTATTCATGCAGCACTTATCTCAATTACAATTTATTTATTAAATATGTATTTAATATTTGGTCCTTGTAAAATAGTATACCACCCTAGTCTCTGGTATGAAGCTACAGTTTCATTAGTGCCTAGCATATAATAGATACTCAATAAAATGTATGCTGAGTGAAAACTATTTATGAGCACTTAGTATTGTACATATATACTTTGAGCATTTCAGTAGTTTCATTAAATGAATTTGTGGGTTTTATAAAGTTTTTACCTTTGGCCACATGTCTAGCACCCAAAAATTAATTTTTTTACATTATATTCTCTTAAAGATAAAATACATCCTAATTATATAATTACTCACTGAATTACCAATCTGCAGTCTCTGTTATAAATTTAAGACTTGTTTAATTGTTTTACCCATGAGATTGAAATGGCTTTCCACCTTGTAAATTATGTATGTCTATTTGGTGGATTTTAATGGAAAGCTTAATTAGCTATTTCTAAAAACAGTTTAATTAGTTGCTCAAGAGACTACGCTCTCATTTCATTGGTTTGGAGGTAGTTTTATTGATTTGTTTTTATTTAAAGATCAGGAAAAGCCAGTGCAAAATTAACAAAAACAAAAAGGCATGCTACTCAGTAACTCTGTTTGAAGCCCTGATATATTATCTGACAAAAAACTGCATGTATCTAAATGAGATCAACATATCACTTTACCTCCTATCCCCCACCATCAAAATAATGGAAAAGTTTTTTTTAAATGCTGAAGTTAATCACCAAGGCTGACCTTACTTCTCTGTATGTTGTAAACCAATTGTCAGGCTTAGAACTGAATTAAGAGTGGTCATTTTCAGTTGTGAGTGTTTCTGTTTGCTGATGATTCTGGGTCTTTGTGACAGCTGAGCCTTACTTAGGGTTAAGAGTCAGCCTGTTATATCCCTAGGTCTCAGGCAAGCACAGTAGAGTAGAGAGAGGATAGGGAAGTCAGAAGGCCTGGTTTCCATCTTGGCTGCTTTGCTTACTATCTGTCCTGAACAAACACCTTAACATCAGTGAATTTGCCTTTTGAAAAACAAGAATAGGAAGTTACAATGAAATAGTATATATGACATATCACTTTGTGGAATGTAAAGCTCTAAGTGCTACCGATTTGGGGACAGTGTAAAAGTGTGCCTGGATTTCTTTTTAGCCGGGTTGGCAGAAGACTACAGTAATTAAAATTATTGTGAAGTAGAATTAGTACTGGATTATTAAACCAGTTACTTCACAGATTACTTCTTGATATGCCACCTGGTTATAGAATCAGGCCTAGGCCTGGAAGAGGTTTCTGAGTCCTCCTTTGGGCACCCAAGCCTGTTCTCCTGAAACTATGTTTTCCCTGCTAGTTGTCAAGGATATGCTAAACCTAAAGGTGAATATGACATATCTTCCTAGAGTGTTAGTTTTACTCAGTAGTAATGGACTGAAAATATTTTTGTATTAAATAAGCTTAGGTACATTCTAAGGAGCTTGGAGAGCCACTCCTGGATCTGTGCACATCCCTAGTCACTGTTGGTTGCTATTAGGGGCATTTTAGTGGACGAGGTAGTAATGTACCAGTCTCAGCTGGCCAGATAGCCTCAAATAACATTTGAGCTTATCAACCTAAAATCTTCAATTGCTATCTTACTTTAACCTTTGTTTTTGTTTGTTTGGTTTTGTGTGTGTGTGTGTGTGTGTGTGTGTGTGTAGGAGGAAATCAGCATGGTAGATTTTTCTCAGTCTGTTAAAATGTCACTGAAAGATATTAAATCATCCTTTAATCTTTTCTTCTTCCTCACAAGTGCCACTTGTTGCAGTCTGACTTTCTGTGTCTTCCTTTCTAACATACTGACCACATGTGGACCTTGTACAGATGCCTCAAATCACTCTTAAGATACTGAGTTCCATATGGGACACAGTCTCTATAAAAATAAGAACCTAATGACTATCTCTTATATGAAGAGCATATAAGTTAGGGGTTGTTAAGTTTTCTATTAGTTTTATTAGGATCCTTTCAACCAACAGGAATTTCATAAATGAAATGCTATGGACATGATATAAAAAGTTTGTTTTAGAAAATGCCCAAAAGCAAGCTACTTTTACTTTTCAAACATCATTATCTTATAAAATGTGCAATAAGTATAGCAGAGTCATTACAAAGAAAATTAAATGTATGGCAGTACAGTGGACAATTAACACATCTGTGAATTATGCCCATGCTTGTACTTCTTCCCAGGGTAATTGTTTATGAACGTTAAATCTTTTGTCTTCAGGCCACTGTTGCCATTTTCAAAATAAAAGCAAATTTTCAAAAGTATGTTTGAAGATCACAAATCTGCTTTATACCATGAATCAATATATATCTCTATTGAGGCTTAAAATGAATATTTTAAATAAATTACAATTGATATATTCTAATCAAACTGTGGTTTATTTTTGCCATATAAAGGAAATTAGCTTTTCTAACTGAAGTTTAAAGAAGTCTGTAACAGGCCCTTTTTAAAATAACCAAATCACTTAGGCTTCATCCCAGCCTAATCAACAGAAGTCACTAAAGGAATGAGAAAACTAAAAATATAACCTTTAGCTTTTGTTTTGATATACTAGATTGCCTCCATTAAATTAGTGAGTATAGAGTGTTTGCTGAGATGCAATAACTTGAAATAACCTCATATAGCAGTTTAAAATCTGAAAACACTCCTAATAATATCAATCTGAGTCTGCCTTTTAGTTGTATTTTTTATATGTATATTATATCCAAAAGCTTTTTGAAAAAGTGAAAATGTTTATGATTCAAGAATTTTGCACTAGATTTAAAGTTCCTTATTGTTGACAAAGTGTTAGACCTTCTCTGATTTCACCTTCTCTATTGCCACAGAACAATAATAGTGTTTCTTTAAGTCTTGCAGGTAATAGGTGTCAAAAATTGGGTAAAAATTGACAAAAATAAAAATGTAATGACACATTTCCCCAAGTATCCCCTCAGATTCATGGGGGTTGGGGGAAGATCAAGAGGACCTTCTCATGAAGCCCAGTTTCAGCTTTTGATTAGGAAGAGCCAAGGAAGAATGTTGTTATACAACCATCACTCCTGGTAACCAAACATTAGATAGTGTTAGATTAGAACATTTTATTCTTATGTAATTTCATTTATATTTATATATTGTTGCATAATTCAGAATAAGGACATCTTCCGTTTATTGTATAGGTTGTTACCAATACATCAGGACCACATTCTGCCACCCTCCAAGAATTTATAAGTGAAAAAATAAGACTGTATCTTATGAATTAACTTTAAGATCACCTAAGATATCTGAGCAATGATATGTAAAATCATAAAGAAATAACTTAAAGAGGAGACTGAAATAGGTAGAAGTTGATTATGCCAATTCAAGCACAGACCTAAAGTGAAGGGAGACCCACGAAATGGACGCTGAGTATTCTAGTCCATCAGCAAGGCCATCCTAATTGTAAAGGTTGTTCTAACTCTACACATTAAGTATTCAATTTATCTCACTCTACTTGCTCCAATTCCATTCCCACCACCAACTTCCTAATTATTTTTTGTTTGCAGTGTAGGTGTGCTACCAAAAAGAGCATGTTGGTCACTACTTTATGATATTAATAACTGTATCTCATTATATTTTGTTATAAACTAGACAAGTGCCATTCTGATTTACCTATGAGTTTCATGAGCTTGGTATTTTTTGTCTCCGCTTAAGAAATAGTGCTGACGAACTCCATTTCTGAGCCTACTTGATTGGGTACCAGCCAAAAGCCCATTGTAAATTTGCCAGAGCTACCTTCTGAAGACCCACTTGATACAACCAGCAGGCCTTTCCCTCATAGACATCCCCAAATCTTTCAGCACTTACTCATAAATGAGTATGAACCTTTTCTTTCCTTTTGCATTTCTATTAAAAATATAGAGAAGACCATAGAGCTCATTTAGTCCCCAGGCCTGAGACTTAGAAAAGCTAAGTGGCTTGTCGAATAGCAGTAAGAACAAGGCTTGGAAGCCAGGCTGTGTGCCATTCCACCCCCTCCTCCTTGGGCATAGTGTTCTTCACGTGGTGTGAAAAAGCTCCCTTCACAGCTGGTGCTTGGAGAATTTCTCATATTTCTATTGTTTCTTGAAAGAGGAATGCAAGGGCTATCCTTTTTTGTTTGCATTGTTTTCAGATATCTTATGTTTAAATATTATTGCATGTGAATCGATCAGGGAGCAGGTGAATCGGTCAGAGTATACAACATTTGGTAGTGGCAGTGTTAGTATAGTGTGATTTAAATTTATTATATATGGAGATGAATGCACTGATGTGCCTTATTGTTATCTGTTTAGATGGATATTATGTTAATGCTAGAGGAGCTATGTAATGAAGACTGAGTTAGGAATTATGATGTGATTGCTGCCAGTAGCATAAAAATTGAGTCCTAGCATAATGTTGAGTTTTCTGTGTAATATAAAAATTTATTTATCCCAACATAACTTAAGGAATTTATAGAGTTCTGATACAGAAGTCTCTAATGTTAGACTTAAAATACATTTAAAAATTTTGCTTGATTGTTGAATCTGGTAGTCACTATAAATTCAAATACAGCAGTAGTAAAAGGCCTAGTGATCTGAGCGGCACTGGAATATAAATGCTCCAGAAATTTATTCAAATGGCAACCTTTCAAAATGGCGTGTTAATAACAGGTAATATGAGAGGCAGGATAGTCTAGAGGAGAGACAATTTGAAGTCAAATGGACATGGATTCAAGTCTTACTTTCATCATGTACTAGTTAGGTGACCTTCAGCAAGATACTTAATTTATCAGAGCTTTTGTTTCTTCATCTATAATAGTGTTTCTTTAAGTCTTTAAAGTATACAATTCTTAAAAGTCTTTAAGTCTAAGTATACAATTCTCATCTATAAAATGAGAATTGTAATAACTACCTTACTGGTTGTTTGACAACTAAACTTTATCATACATGTAAAGCATTTACTAGTACAGTGTTATGCAATTGTCAGTTAATTAATGGAAGCTGACATATTATTGTTAAGTACCTTGGAATATATTCCACTCTTGGCTCTAATGGAGAAAAAATAGGTTACATATTATAATTCAGGGTATGCAAGTAAGAATAATCTGTGTATCTAAGGTGAGTTGAATTTGCTTGAATCCATAAATGTTTATGTTATAACTTGATATTGGAGGTTTCAGGAAAGCTGTGTTGTTTGTGCCTCAATTTTAACATTTTATAGAAATTGCAGGATTTCACTAAACCTGAACGAGAAACTCATATTACCCAAGAGTTAATCCAGTTACTCAGCACCTTCCCAATCGTAAGGGTCCTGCCAGCTAGAACATTCCTCTGTGGTGCTTTTTGGATGGATTGTTGACTTAGCTTTGATAACTGGAGCATTGTGCTAATGATTCTATGGTATCACCTTGATGTTACAAAGGAGGTGGCTTTTTGTGTTATATGAGGTCCTTCCAGTGTCCTAGAGAACATTCTTACTATAAATAAGTCCTGACATTTATTCGTTGGAGAATTATTTCTTTGGCTTAAGTCTCGATTCCACATTAAAAACTAGGTATTTGTGGAAAAGAGTATAATCGGTCATTTGTACTTTAGTGTGAATTGATAAGACCCTTTCCTATAAGCAGGATTTGATGGGATTACTGAGTATGAGCATGGATGTTCTTTTAATTATAAAATTGCCAGAAATAAGGTAAAGTAAAAATTGCATAACAGTGATGCTTATAATGTGTCCCTAAATTATTGATTATAATTTGACCTGAGCTCACATTGCATAGAACAATGGCCGTAGGTCTTTAATCCATATCATAGTCACAAATTATGCTAACTCTGATCTTGGAAATGTAGGTCCTTTGACACAAGGAAAGAGAGGCAAACTTCCATTTATTGATTTCCTTTCTGTGCCAGAAGTAATGCAAAAATGCTTCCCACATAGTATCTCATTTGATTCCTAATAATTCTATACCATAAGTATTTTCAATTCATTTTACATAGAAAGAAACAAAGACAGAAATAAATCAGTTACTTGACCAAGGAGGTGCCATAGCCAATAAATGACAGAGTTAAGGTTAGCACTTTTGTCTGGCCCCAGAGCCCTTGAGTTTCCTATTTTACCACACTTGGTGAAAATGAGACGCTAGCTCAATGCAAATCCAGTATTTGTGGATTTCTGTTTATTGGACAAACGACAGGGTAGTAAGATCAGTGGGAATTTATTTGAAAAACAGTGAATGTGTTCCTATTCAAGGTCACCTATTTCACCTTCTATTTCTTATTCCTCACACTGCTCCTCTACCCCACCCCTTACCTTTTTTTTTTTTTTTTCTTTTCAGTGACATAGGCAATGTACATTGTGGCTTAAAATCCATGTCTCTTCACAAACAGGTGAAAAGTGGTTCTCAGTTTGGCACTGAGTAAAATTGATCATTGTAATTATAATAACAAAACAGTATTAAAATGAGAAAAATAGAATATAGTATTTTAAACACTATTGTAAAATGCAAAGATCTGCTATGAAAATTTGATCATATTTTTTGAAGTATTAACATAGTACTTTAAATTTTTATTTATTTTTTCACTCAACTTTAATTGTAGATACAGGGCGTACATGTGCAGGTTTGTGACATGGGTATATTGCACTCAGGTAGCGAACATAGTACCCAATAGGTAGTTTTCAGATGCATCCCACCCTCTGCCTTCTAGTAGCTCACAGTATCTATTGTTCCCAAGTTTATGTTCGTGCATGCTCAGCATTTAACTCCTGCATGTAAGTGAGAACATGCATTATTTGGGTTTCTGTTCCTGCATTCATCTGTTTAGGATTATGGCCTCCAGCTCTGTCCATGTTGCTGCAAAGGACATGATTTTTTTTAATGGCTGTATAGTGTACCATAGTGTGTTTGTACCACATTTTCTTTATCCAGTCCACCATTGATGGGCACCTGGGTTGATTCCGTCTCTTTTCTATTGTGAATAGTGTTGTGATGAACATGGAAGTGCATGTGTCTTTTTGGTATAATGATCTATTTTCCTTTGGGTATATACCTAGTAGTGGGATTGCTGGGTCGAATGGTAGTTCTGTTTTAAATTATTTGGGAAATCCCCAAACTGCTTTCCATAGTGGCTGAGCTAATTTATATTCCCACCAACATTGTATAAGTGTTCTCTTTTCTCCACAGCCTCATCAGCATCTGTTGTTTTCTGACTTTTTAAATAATAGCATTTCTGACTGGTGTGAGATGGTATCTCATTTTGGTTTTGATTTGCATTTCTCTGATGATTAGTGATGATAAGCATTTTTTCATATGTTTGTCAGCCGTTTATATGTCTTCCTTTGAGAAGTGTTTGTTCATGTCCTTTGCCCATTTTTTACTGGGGTTGTTTTTTGCTTGTTGGTTTAAGTTTGTTATAGATTGTTGTAGACTTTAGTTATTCGACCTTTGCCGGGTGCATAGTTTGCAAATATTTTTCCCATTCTGTAAATTGTCTGCTTACTCTATTGATAGTTTCTTTTGCTGTGCACAAGCTCTTCGGTTGAATTAGGCCCACTTGTCCATTTTTGTTTTTGTTGCAGTTGCTTTTAGGAATTACACAAAAATTCTTTCCCAAAGTTGATACGAAAAAGGGTATTTCCTAGATTCTCCTCTAGGATTTTTATAGTTTGAGATCTTTAAATCTTTAATCCATGTTAAGTTTTGTATATGGTGAAAGGTAAGGATCCAATTTTCATTCTTCTGCATATGACTAGCCAGTTATCCCAGTACTATTTATTGAATCCTTTTCCCATTACTTGTTTCTTAGGGAGTCCTTTCTCCATTACTTATTTTTGTCAGCCTTGTCGAAGATCAGATTGTTTTAAGTGTGAGGCTTTATTTCTTGGTATTCTGCTCTCTTCCATTGGTCTGTGTGTCTGTTTTTGTACCAGAACCTTGCTGTCTTGGTTACTATAGCCTTATAACTTAGTTTGAAGTCAAGTAGTGTGATACCTCCAGCTTTGTTCTTTTTGCTTAGGATTGCTTTGTCTAGCCAGGCTCTTTTTTTGGTTTCATATGAATTTTAGAATAGGTTTTTCTAATTCTGTAAAGAATGATGTTGGTAATTTGACAGGAATAGTGTTGAATCTATAAATTGCTTTGGGCATTATGGCCATTTTTATGAATTGATTCTTCCAATCTATGAGCATGTGATGTTTTTCCATTTATTTGTGTCATCTTTGATTTCTTTCAGCAATGTTTTGTAGTTCTCCTTGTAGAGATCTTTCACCTCCTTGGTTAGCCATATCCCCAGGTATTTTATTTTCTTTGTGGCTACTTTAAATGGGATTATGTTTTCGTTATCGGTTTTGTTTGTTTTTTTGAGACAGAATCTGTCACCCAAGCTGGAGTCCTGTGGTGCAATCTCGGCTCACTGCAACCACTGCCTCCCAGGTTCAAGTGATTCTCCTGCCTCAGCCTCCTAAGTAGCTGAGGTTACAGGTGCCTGCCACCACACCTGGCTAATTTTTGTATTTTTTTTTTAATAGAGAAAAAAAAGGGGTTTCATCATGTTGGCCAGGCTGGTCTCAAACTCCTGACCTCAAGCGATCCTCCCACCTCAGCCTTCCAAAGTGCTGGGATTACAGGTGTGAGCCACTGTGCCCAGATTATGTTCTTGATTTGACTCTCAGCATGGACATTATTGGTGTATAGAAATGCTACTGATTTTTGTACATTGATTTTGTAAACTGAAACCTTCCTAAAATCATTTATCAGTTCTGGTAGCCTTTTGCCAGAGTCTAATTTAAGGTTTCCTAAGTATAGAATCATATTGTCAATGAAGAGAAATAGTTTGACTTCTTCTTTTCCTGTTGGGATGCCTTTTATTTCTCTTGTCTGATTGTTCTGGCTAGGACTTCCTCCTTACCATTTTTATAGTCCTCTTCTCTATATTGCAGATAGTATGGACAAAGGTAGAAACAGAGGGTTGTGGAATCTGCCCATTCCCCATCCCATTTTCCAGGCCTCATTCAGATGAACCTACAGAATTGATATCTGTGTCAAGATGGGCAGGATCACTGGGTGCGATGGCTCACGCCTATAATCCCAGCACTTTGGGAGGCTGAGGCCAGTGAATCACTTGAGCCCAGGAGTTCCAGACCAGCCTGGGCAACATGGAGAAACTCCATCTCTAGAAAAAAAATACAAGAATTATCTGGGTGTAGTGGCATGTGCCTCTAGTCCCTGCTACTCAGGAGGCTGAGGTGGGAGGATCAGTGGAGCCCAGGAGGTTGAGGCTGCAGTGAGCTGTGGTCACACCACTGCACTCCAGTCTGGGCAATAGAGTGAGACCTTGTCTCAAAAAAAAGGATGGGCAGGATCAGTTCCCACAACAGGTCAAAGATTCCCAGTCAAAATAACAAGCTAGATACGGTTAATGTTTCTATCAAGAATGACCTTGTAAGATATGTGCCCAACCAGTTTAGGCTCCCACCCAGTTAAACTATTTCTTCTGTTTTATAGAGCCAGAATATGAGAGGTGCTATATGCTTAACACCTTATGTTTATATACTACTCTCATAAGGTAGCAGAAAGAGCTGTCAGGCTTTGAAGACAAAAGATGGGGATTCTGAGCTCAGACCTCCACATCCTGACTGTGTGACCTTGAGCAACTCACTCTGTGAGCCCCAGTTTCCTCATCTATAAAGTGACCATTATGCAACATGCTTCCCAGGATGGCTGTGGGTACAATAGATAAGACAGCCTTGGGAAGCATCAAGCAGTGTTCCTGGATCCTTAACAATACTGAGTATCTCCTTTTCTTGCCACTTTCCACTTCTCTCCTAACCTGCTTCCTCAGCTGGCATACATGTCATTATATGCCATTATATGCCTTTTAAAAATTAGGATTAGATCCAGAGTAGGGTAATTGGGTAGAGACAAAACACAATGGGAAGGGCAGTGTTTCCAGGCATGCTTATGTGGTATAGACCTAAAGCAGATTACAGACTCCTTGAGGACAGGGACCTGTGTCTTTTACTTACACTATATACCTACAGCTAATATTGGGCTCAGGACCCCTGTAATCCTGTCATTTATTGGTTACTCCCTGCAGATAATCTTTTTTGTATGTCATTTCTTTAAACTTCCCAGTAACCTGTGAGACAGGTATTATTATTCATATTACGTAGATGAGGTAACCAAGAAACAAAGCAGAACTCCCAAGGTCAATATTCAAACTTCAGTTTCTCTGATTTTAAATCATATTTTCTTCATTATACCACACTGCCCCCCAATAAAAATAGCTGCCTTCATTTGGTTTTATTTTTTAACCAAATATATATTGAACCTTTTTTTGTGTAAGCTGCTATGCTAGATTCAAGGTGTGTAGAAATACACATAAAGCCTAATTCTATTTAAACAGCTACACAGATAACTGATATGAGGTAGCATGTGGCAGTCCCATAACTAATGAACCAGTGAAAGACTGTGAGGTTCACAAGTGGATGAGATCACTTCTAATTGGTGCAGATTATCAAAGCCATCATGTAGGAGGGGGTGTTTGAATTGAGCCTTGAAGTCTGCATTTCCTACTACATGCTAAACTTGAGATCATAAGATCTTGGTTACTACATTTTTCTTACCATCCATTGATAATTACTGCTAGTCTGTCTTACCATCTATTGCTACTCCTCAAAATTGAAAGAAGGTAACTAGAGAAACCACCTTGAATAGAATCAGAGAGAAGACTCCATGGTTTCCTCCCATTTTCTCACCTGGGTGGATATAGTGTAGTGTTTATGAGCCCAGCCTCCCCACCGACTAGCTGTGCAACTTTGGGAAGTAAACTGTAGGCCTCAGCTCTCTCAACTATAAAATTAAGATAATTTATGCCTCATAGGGTTTATCTGTGGATTCAGTGGGATTCTATATATAAAGTGCTTAGTTGGGTGTCTGGAATATATGTACTCAATAACTAATAAGTGATAACCATAATTAATAGATTCTATATCTGAGTAGATGGCTATCTACTAGATAATGTAAGCATGAGTGATACACATTTGTCTAGAATGTCAGACTATTGATTATATTGGTTCTGAATTTTAGAGTTAGCAATTTTTGTTATTTACAAGTTCTTCACCAAAATTAATGCAGAAGTGCAGTTACTGCCATGTTGAAGGCATAATAGTGACCAAACCCTTAGCCATTTGAGAGTAGCCAACGCTGTTTTCATCCTAAGCTGTTGTTTTCTATCTCCTTACTGCCCTAGGTAGCTGCTCAGATTGCAGTTAATCCAGAATTTCTTGACTAAATAGAACATTACTCAGGAAATACAGTACAATCTGCAGAGTCTACAGTAGACCTTACCTCTGAATGACAAAATGTTTACTTTTACCTAGCTATAAATTTTCTGGGTAACTATCATGAATATTTTTATGCTTGAATTTTAGTAACTATAGCTGTGGAACCAGGAATGATCTATCAAATAGGATGTTGATCAAAAATACTCAAGAAAAAGATGCTACTATGGTTACATGTGTGATTGTTTTCTTTAACTTAGTAACTTGATATCAAATATTGTTGAAAAAATTTTACTGTTCAACTTGCGTTTGGAGCTGTTTTTTTCTGGTTCCTACTGAGAATTGGTTAAACTTCACTTTAGGCTGTACATGTCTAAAGAGTCGGTTGGCCTTTATATTTTTAGTCATGATGTGACAAAATAGGTCCAATCTGAAAAGCAATTTAGGCTAGGCAAGGAGACTTTTTCCATTGCATTTCTTCTTGCAATGGGAGCATTTTATGTCTCATATTAATTATCTAAGTATATAAACTCATGAAATTGAAACTCCTATGTAAATAAATTTTGCCTTTTATTTACTTAGACATAATTTTAGAAAAATAAAAGGGACTAAAGACTCAAGTAAACAAAAATAATTTAGGGATGTTTAGAAAATCAATCATTTGTTATTTTTAATGTCTAGCATAGCTTAAGAACCACTTCATGCCCTAATTAAACTAGAATATGCACTGGGCACATACCTCCTGTAGATTATGAAATCTGAGATTAAAGTATTTACACTACAAATATACTGAATCCATTTAAATATAGAATTTTAGATGCTTTAAATACAGTGTAACATTGGCATAATTGGTTTAACTTAATTATTATAGCATGAGAAACAGATGATAGGACGTACTTAGGGAACCAAAATGGGAAATGTAAGCATCCTGTAGCACCTTAGTGAAAAAATGTAGGTATTGCTCCTAAGTCAAGTTGTGCTAAGTCTCTCACCTAGCCACCCCGTTTCTACACCAGCAAACAAAAAGTATATGAGTCCTATAAGTAGTTACACTATAATTGAGATCTGTGCAAATAAGGAATTATTCCCAACTGGCTTCCACTATGACCTGGCCTCAAGCTCTCTGAATAAAAAAAATGTTGAGACTAGAGAATTAAAATAATGGTTTCTTCTATGTAAGTGTAGCCCACAACAAAACTACTCATAATACAAAGACAAAACTGACCACTGCAAGCTGTTAGCAATGTGATATGCATGCTCCTTGTTCTGCATGAAAATAGTATGATACCTAGTTAAACTTCTTTTATCTTTCATCAAAATACTCACCAGTTTTTCCTTGTCTTTAATAAAATTGGGTTTTGGTTAGCTAACCTCAGTCCATAATGAGCAAAGGATACAGATTAGCCTTTCATAATTTACCTGGCAGTGGTGCTGCATTATTTTTAAAACCTAGTGCTGTATGTATGTTAATTTTCCTCTGCTTTTAATAGGTTAAAAAAATTCCATTTTGCAATAATGCATGACTCATTCATTTCTCATTACCTTCCCACTGATTTTTTTTTTTTTTTTGCCTTGAGCCAGCAAGAAACTTACATGAGAGGAGGGAGAAACAGAGAGACAGAGTGAGTTTAGGAATACAGTACTTAAATACTGTTGCTTGGTTTTCATTGGTTATCTCCTTTCTTACGGTGGCCAATCTAATGCAGCCTTCCTTGTGAAATCCCTCCCTTCCCCCCACCTTCCCTGCTAGGGGCTTCATAGGGTGTCTGTTGCTAGAAACTGATTGCAGGCAGTATGTAGGCATCTTTCATTCAGAATGGACATAAATATCTTGAATAGAGAAGAAAGCTTTTAGAAATGTATCGTTTGTCAAAATTGCATGCCTTTTAAAAAATGATAAAGAGAGATGCTGAGTGTTTTGTATGTTAGCATCGACTCTTTATTTCTATTCAGACTCAAGTTTTTAGAAGCTAGAATATAGATCCCTTTAAGAAAAAAAAAAAGGAAGAAAGAAGAATTTGCTGGTTAGTCGACCTCTGTTTAAGAAGTGCTTCATCCTCCTCCTCCACCTCTCCGTGGTGTTTCTCTGCAGCTCTCTGTAGGTTAGGGTTCTGTGCTGCCTGGCAGAATGCTCATGTGTTAGCTGAATAGATATCATCGACAGACATAGACCACTATAGGTTTTCTTTCCTTGTGAATTCCAAAATGCCATCCAAAGAGTCTTGGTCGGGGAGGAAAACTAATAGGGCTGCAGTTCACAAATCAAAACAAGAGGGCCGTCAGCAAGATTTATTGATAGCAGCCTTGGGAATGAAACTGGGTTCTCCAAAGTCGTCTGTGACAATCTGGCAACCTCTGAAACTCTTTGCTTATTCGCAGTTGACATCACTTGTTAGAAGAGCAACTCTGAAAGAAAACGAGCAAATTCCAAAATATGAAAAGATTCACAATTTCAAGGTAAGAATATTTGCTTTTAGTCTTTTAAGAAATGCATATTACTTGAAATATATAATGTTAAAGGAATATCTTATGTCTTTTTAAAACTAGGATGACTTGACTAAAATGTTCTTCCTATTTAAGGAGTGAGATGTTTTCAGCCTGATTTTACTTGAGGAATAGCTGAATAAGGCTAATAGAAATCCAACCCTGTTTTTCTCTAATGCTGTTTTAATATTATCAATGTGTACTCACTGGTAAAAGTCTTGACTGATATTTAAAAGGTCTCAGTTAATGATGATTTTGGCATTGTTTTTATTTGTGATACAATTGTGTCTGAATACCTCTGTTGGAGATTTTATGAGAGGATTAGATCTGTGTTTCTGGTAAAAAGCTTTGGATATAAGAGGCATGTGCTGTTGCATCTGGATTGAGCAGATGGTTTGCATTTCTCATAGTTTCTGTCTTTTCTCTCCTGTTAATGAATTGACCATGATGAAAGGAGGATGGCTATCATGGGACTGTTGATGCTGCTGACACTAGCAGCTTCTCTTCACTTTTTGAGTATTTGCTTTCACCATGTATGTGTATGTGTAGTTTTTAATTATTGTGTTAATGTGGTTTATCAACTGTACTTGAATTTTCTTTCAAGGTGATATGTGTGTTGATTCAAGCTGTATGTAGATCTAGTCTGTATTTATAGCATAATATAAGGCCTTGAATTTCTGTCCTTTGCAATCTGATTCAGAGATTAAACAACGTGAGGTGGTGCATAAGTAGACCCAGTTACATTTAATAGGTAGATGCACTGGCATTTCTATAGTAACTTCCCAATAGTTAGACAACTTTGTGATGCGGTTCTTGAGACATGAATGTTCTTAGTTTAGACAAAATATCATTAGGTTTTATTTTAGAAAGGGAATAATATGGTTTCAAAATGTGATAAAGCTGGAAATCGTGATCTTTCATTTATTTATTAATTTAATCAACATTTATTCAGCACCTATAATGCACCAGGCTCTGAACTAGATCATTTCATTCCACATTTGCAATTTATTCTGATTTTTAACACCAGTATTTATTTTACTCAAACACTAAATACCAACACCCGCCCCCCACCCATATGCTCTGCATTTTCCATAGTGAGGAATAGGTTTTTGTGATCTTCAGATCATTTTGGGATGAAGGAGAAATTACTTAATAAAATTACGTTTCTTAAATATGTGGGCTATGTAAAAATTGCTAATATTTTAAAATAAACTAAATAACGTTTTCTTCTTCCTCTTTAAACATATTAAGGACCTTACCTTTCAACCAATATCTTGATTTAAAATGAAATAGAGGCAACTTAGTAGATTAAATACCGGATAGAAAAGAGGTATCATATGTGTATCTAGCTTTCACTACATCTTTCATTTAGGAAGCTAAGCAATACATGCAGGCTTCTAGGCCTCAGTTTCTTCTTGCATGATATACAACCTGATCTAACAGGATTTTTATCAGGAAAATGACCCCAAATAAATCCTTTTGCCAATATGAAGTTATGTCAAAAAAGAAGTCTTTAGGTTACTAATAAAGAGGAAATTGTATGTACACTGTTTAGAAATAGCTGAGATCTTAAATATATCTCCAAAGATGTACTCTGATTTGTTCAGCAAAAACAGCAAAAACCTACTAAGAATGCCATTTGAGTGCTAGGTCAAGTTTATTATACATGCTTTTTATCAATATTGATTAAGAGCAACTAGGAGGTCTATTCAAGAATTTGCATAAACAAACTTTTTGTGGTTGTATCTTCCAGTTGTTTCTCAATTTTAACACATGGCTTTAATGAATAAATTCTACACAGCTGGAAAGTTCTGACTCTGTGATCAACCGTAACTCTTACCTTGGTATCTAAACTGCTTTAAAGATACTTGGGTGTTTTTTTTAAGCCTTAAAAAATGGAAAGCTTCTTCCTTCTCTGGAGCTGAAAAATAATGAAAACCAGCTTGGACTTGTTCTTAAAAAAGAGTATTTATGCTCAAGAAAGAGTTCATTTTAGACAATGAGTTGCATTATATATCATTTAGAGTTGCTAATAAGGTCAGAAATCTCGGAATTGACTCTTTCCATTGAAGTTACTCTCTATTATTTAAAAATGTTTCTGTGGGGTGGCACTATAAAAAATAAGAAAGAAAGGAGGAAAGTCATACTTGACTTCCAAGAACATCCCAGACTCTGTGGCAGGTGCAGTTCTCTCCCACACAGACGCTCGCTTAGAAGGTCACTGATTGTGATATACACATCTATGTATGTACAGTTCAGAAATTTGTGTGGGGAAAAAACATAGCATTTCCATGATGATAATCATTCATGTATCCTTGTCATTAACTATTTTTCTATGGTGGTAAAAGTGTATTCTGTATAACCACGAGCCCACTCACCAAAGCCTCATTTCAAGGTGGTTTTCTTTTTTGCTTCTTGAACTGCCTTGTTATGTAATACTGCTCTGTGGAGTCGAACAGCTGTCAAACCTTATTTCAGGGAGTGAAGCCAAGAATGCCTTCTACCTTTGGTGAAAGCACTCACCGAGGTGAAAGCCAAATAAACCAACTGGACCTAACTTCAGCCTACAGACAGGCGTTTGTTTTGGGGTTTGGGGTTTTTTTAGTAGAATAAAACAGGAAGGCTTCCCTTTTGCTATGTTATGTAACACAGTCTCTTTTTTTTTTTTTCTATTGTTACTTATAAGGATTTGAGAAAGCATCTATCACAAGAAGGATAGTTATATCCCTTAGGGAGGTTATTTTACAGATAAATGCACCAAATCCTCTAAAAACTATTGCACTATAAGTTATCTACATCAATTAGAAAATAATTGTAATTGTCCCCTGGATCAACCTCTTATTTTAAGAGCTACCTCATCCTAATACAACATACAACACACACACACACAGAAAGAGAGAGAGAGAGAACAAAGCAAACTCTAACATTAAAAATAAAACTCAGGCACCCCTCCAGCAATGATTGTGCCATGCATTCTGAGGCTTTCTGGGTAAAATGATAAATAAGATCCAGCCTTTGCCCTCAGGAGCTTGCTTGTTACATGCACCACCTTGGGTCAATTGCTTAATCTCTCTCTACATCGGAAAAATTGAGTTCCCAGTACATGTAGATACATGGTAGCCACTATTTTTGTTACTACAAATACCCCTGTGGGTTTTTTTTTCTGAATCTATACTGACATTTATTTATACTTAAGGGTTCATCTGAATCCTCTTATTCCTGTCCAGTTGCAGAGATTATGATGTGATTGAAAACCTTAGCATGATCGTGGGGACTGTGCCTAGTTCTCAGGCAGAGTTAGATGTTGCATAAGAATAGCTACATTTGACCAGGCACAGTGGCTCATGCCTGTAATCCCAGCACTTTGGGAGGCCGAGGTGGGCAGATCGAAAGGTCAGGAGATTGAGAACATCTTAGCCAACATGGGGAAACCCTGTCTCTACTAAAAATACAAAATTAGTCGGGTGTGGTGGCACGTGACTGTAGTCCCAGCTCCTCTGGAGGCTGAGGCAGGAGAATCGCTTGAACCCAGGAGGCAGAGGTTGCAGTGAGTCGAGATCACATCACTGAACTCCAGCCTGGGCAACAACAGCAAAACTCCGTCTCAAAAATAAATAAATAAATAAATAAATAAAGCTACATTTTTAAAAAGCTACATTTTTCATGCACTACAGAATGCAGTGAAATCCTCTATATTTATTTTACTCTTTTCAAATTAAACTGTTAAATGTTTCATTTGGTTTGTTGCTTAATTCAGATAGCTCTATAAAATAAAATCAAGAGCAGATACAATATTATAATAATGACAGAAGCTAGGCTACTTAGGCAAATTAAGTAATTAAAAGAAAACAACATTAAGAATTATAGGGAGTAGATACTAAAAATATGAGTTTAATTTTTTAAGGTAGTCTTGAATTAGTTGTTGATTTTCATTTCAGGTACTTGCAGTCTGCATGTAAATGAAAGATATGAGATATTGTATTAATAGATTTAGTGTTGCCCAGATAACAGGCAAACAGTGAATCCTGAAATGTGAATTGATATTGCAATTAAAATAACACTGTAACATGAACCTTATAATAGTTAATAAAATTACTGATTCAAGACCTACTAGGAAAAAGAGATCATACTGAACCCAGCAATCCTAGCCAACAGACTGGACACTGTGCTGTCTGGTGAACTGAAGGGCGGCAGTGGCCGACACTCTTGCTGAGGGTAGTCTTTCCTTTCCTCCCGAGGACGTGGGCAAATCCAAGCCCCCTTTGGTCTTCATTTGGTTCACATTTATAATAAAATAAATACAAAATGAATGAACAAATAATAATTTTAATATAAACTGTGAAGTTTTAAACCACATGGTCTAAGGGTTCTCTTACAGCTCTAAAATTCTCGGACTGAATTATAGTGTATTGTGAACCATTAGATTTATTACAAGTATTCCATTTTTCATTAAAATTTTATTGAAGTTCCTATGGAGACAAATTTTCAATACGTTGATTTGAAAAGGAACTAAAATTAACTATATATGAAAGAATATTTAAAACTTTATATTAACAGCAGTGAAATGTCATATTCAGAAACAGTGTCTATCACCTCTTTCGTATTATCCCCACCAACCCTCACAACACCACCTTGCCTCCCTCCATTCTTCCTTGCCCTTTCCCGATGTCTAGTAAAATGCCTGTAACTAGCAGATGCTCAAGAAGCATTTGATAAATGACTAAATGAGTACACAATGTGACATGCGGGGGACCTTTGGTTGTTGTTACTTGAAAACCTCTTCTCATGACAGCAGGAAATTAACACAAAAATAGATTCTTCTATTGGTCTTAAGATCTGTATTGTTACAATGTTTTCTTTTAATTAGATTTATGTGAGTTTTAAAAATGAAATAAAACCCAAGATACCATCATGTTATCTGATATTGACTAGAGAATCTGTGTACATATTTTAAATGCTCAGGAATTTGAATAGTGTTTTGAATTAATGGTATTGTAAATGAAGGTAAATGCAGTATTACCAAATGGAAATGACAATCTAGAATGCTTCATTATGCTTCTGCAATAATGTCTCTCATCATTGCCTCTTCTGTGGATATGAACAAGGAGTGTCCAACATAAACATTTTAAAGGAATAATGTGAATTATTCCTTTAAATAATTTTACTTGGAAATTTAAATAATTTTAAATAATTTCTTACTTGGAATTTCTCCAAGAAATTAAGTGGAATTATATGTATTTCTGTTATACACATGCACACACACACACACTTTTTCCCCAGTTCTCAATGTGGGCCACTTGCAAGAGAAGACAAAAATAGCGCAGATCAGTATGTAGCATAGGTTCTGTCTGCCTAAGGCAATCGGACATGTAGAGGACTGATGAAGAGAAACTAGGAAATTGGTCAGAATCATCTTTAAAGTCCCTGTAAACATTGTATTTCTGTTGCTGCCTATTATAGTACATATCTGATGCTGCGGAAGCCAAAAATGACAGCCACTGCTCTGCTTTCCACTTCTGCCAATGCTGCTGGTGAGGAGGACCACAGAACCTGTGCACTGCTCCTCAGCACTGCGGCCCTCTCAACCTCACCCTGCCTGGCCTTATGGTTTGTCATGCTGGCTGGGGAACTGGTATGACACCCCGAGTGCAAGTCATTCAGATCCTTAAGATTATCAGAAAGGTTACTACCTGCCACTAATAATCCGAAAAGAAACATTTCACAAAGTTCTTGTTGGTTTGCACATAGTTGCATATACTTCTTTGTAGCTATCTTATGGGACTAGAGAATTTAAATTGTTATACTTCAGAGAAACCCATATTATTCTCACAGACCATGGCCCTTTATTCTGGAGATGTTTTATAATCTGTCTTTATTCCCCAAGTTCCAAATTTGGCATCTCTGTATTATACTGCCTCGCTGATACAAATTACTTATCAGTATGTTTTTTGTCCCTTCCATTCAAGCTTTCTACTGTATCTTTTTTTAATGTTTTAAATGAGGAAGACATGTTTTGGAAACACCTTCCTTTCTAGCCTCTTGTTCCATGTCCATGTGGGCCCCTGAAAAGATTGGCTCTTTCAATATATGTATGAAAAGTTGCTGTTGAACATACTAACTCAATCTTTTCAAAGAAAAATCCCTTAACAGTGTTGAAACATCTTGCCCACAGTATTCTCTAACCTAAAATAAGACTCTCCAGGCTTTCCTAGCTCCGTTTCCTTCTTGCTCATCCCTCAAGTATTTATCAAGCAACTGTTGTGTGCAGACCACTCTGTTAGACATGGGAGGAGACACAGTAATATGTAATGTACGGTCCTTGACTGCTGGATATATGCAAACTGACTGAAAAGAAAGCAAATGTCAATATAATGAGAATGATGAGAAGGTCATAGGAAAGGTTTGGGGCCAGGCACAGTGGCTCATGCCTGTAATCCCTACACTTTGGGAGGCCAAGTCAGGAGGATTGCTTGAGCCCAGGAGTTTAAGACCGGCCTGGGCAACATAGAGAGACCTTGTCTTTACAAAAAATTTAAAACATTAGCTGGGTATGATATTGTGCACCTGTGGTTTCAGCTACTTAGGAGGCTGAGGTGAGATCACTTGAGCCAGGAGATAGAGGTTGCAGTGAGCTGTGAACACACCACTGCACTCCAGCCTGGGAGACAGAGCAGGACCCCGTCTCAAAAAAAAAAAAAAAAAAAAAAGAATGGTTTTATGCATAAACACTGGCAAAATACCTTTAATTTTATGTGCCACATATGTATAATAATGCCATATTCCTCATGGTTCAATATTTCATATACAAATACAAATGACATCTCTGCCTAAAACAGAATGACAGTCAGAAGTGAGTATGCAGAGTATAATTCGACAGAGGGTAGTTTAAACTTTGGAGAGAGATTTTTTTTTGTGATAAGAACATGTCACATGAGATCTACCCTCTTAAATATTTAAGTAAGGCCAGGTGCGGTGGCTTATGCCTATAATCCCAGCACTTTGAGAGGCTGAGATAGGCAGATCACTTGAGCCTAGGAGTTTGAGACCAGCTTAGGCAACATGGCAAAACTCTGTTTCTATCAAAAATACAAAACTTAGCTGGGCGTGGTGGCACATGCCTGTAGTCCTAGCTACTCAAAAGGCTGAGGTGAGAGGATCACTGGGGCCCAGGAAATCGAGGCTGCTGTGAGCTGTGATTGTGCCACTGCAATATGGCCTGGACGATAGAGCAAGACCCTATGTCAAAAAAAAAAAAAATCTTTAAGTGCACAACACAGTATTGTTAAGTAAAGGCATAGTGTTGCTCACAAGTTTCTAGAAGGTACTCAATCTATTATAACTGAAACTTTATATGCATTGAACAGCAGCTCCCCATTTCTCCCTCTGCCATCCCAGCAACCACTCTCTATTCTATGAGTTTGATTATTATAGATACCTCATATAAGTGGAATCATGCAATATTTGTCCTTCTGTGACTGACTTATTTCACTTAACATCATGTCCTCCAGGTTCATCTCATGGTGTCATATATGGCAGGATTTCCTTTATTAAGGCTGAATAAATATTCTATTGTATATATATACCATACTTTCTTTAAGGATATAAACGCATAGGAAAAACACACAATTTTTAAAAGTCACCTCTTACAGTTAATAACAATGTATAAGAATACATTGAGAATAAAATCTCTCTGAGTAGATTTTAAGTGTTCTCACTACAAAAAATATGTGAGGTAATGCTTACATTAATTGGCTCAATTTAGCCATTTCACAATGTATTTGCATTTCAAAACATGTTGTACACAGTAAATATAATTTTTATTTGTCAATTAAAAATGAAATAATTTTTTAAAGTCACTTCTTCTAAATTTTTTTTTTTTTTTTTTAGACAGAGTCTCACTCTGTTGCCGAGGCTGGAGTGCAGTGGCACAATCTCAGCTCACTGCAGCTTCCGCCTCCTGGGTTCAAGCTATTCTGTCTCAGCCTCCCTAGTAGCTGGGATTACAGGTGCCCACCACCACACACACACCACGTTTTTGTGCTTTTAATAGAGATGGGGTTTCTCCATGTTGGTCAGGCTGGTCTCGAACTCCTGACCTCAGGTGATCTGCCCACCTCAGCTTCCCAAAGTGCTGGGATTACAGGCATGAACCACTGCACCTGGCCTGTAAAATTCTTAATATAATTTCAGTTTACATGTTCATACAACAGTCCAACCTTCAGGAGTTGGTTTTTCCCCCGTTTGAGACATGTTGGTACTCTAAAGCCCCTTCTCGTAATCTCTTCTGTCTTACATTCACTCACCCCTTCCAGATTTAACTGAGGATTGGGTCTTAATTCTCTTTTGCTTATTTTGTAAGTTAATAGGAGAAATACCGTATGTAATATTTCATGTCTCTGTGTTTCAAGCCTTGTTTAACTGACAAATTGTGCTATCATACTTCATCTTTTTTGTGACCCTCTGTGTCAACATTCCCTAGAGGACAAAGTCTTATTAAGAGTGAGGTTTGCCGGGTGCAGTGGCTCATTCCTGTAATCCCAGCACTTTGGGAGGCTGAGGTGGGTGGATCACCTGAGGTCGGGAGTTCAAGACCAGCCTGACCAACATGGAGAAACCTTGTCTCTACTAAAAATATAAAATTAGCCGGGCGTGATGGTGCATGCCTGTAATCCCAGCTACTTGGGAGGCTGAGGCAGAAGAATTGCTTAAACCCGGGAGGCGGAGGTTGCAATGAGCCAAGATCCTGCCATTGCACTCCAACCTGGGCAACAAGAGCAAACTCCATCTCAAAAAAGAAAAAAAAAAAGAGTGAGGTTTACCATGACTATTAGTAGGACGGTTAAAGCATGTAACTAAAGAATACGTACATGTCTTATCATCTTGCTTCAATCATTGTCTATGTTGTCAAGTACTCCATATCTCAGTAAACTTAGTATCATTAGTTGGTGTTCATCATTTGTTATGTAATAGTGCATGACACAAAAATATTGTTGCCTTCATCAAATAGCCCAAAGGATAGAAAGTAGAAAAAGAGATGTGTATATACACCAAAGGAAGTGGAATATAGGTTAAAAAATAAATGAAAACGTGACAAGCAATGGTTTTTCTTTTTAAATATTTTTACTACACAAAAACTTCTGGTAGCTGAAAACCACGGTAAATTATTTTTTGACAAGCAACATACTAATAGATTTTTTTTTCCAGTTTTCCCTCTTCTTAAATTATCTTGAGATTCTTCTGGTTACAAAATAGGAAAACTATAAAGGAAAAGGCCAGTAGCCCAACAGTTGAAGAATCACTATATCATCAGCTGCTTATTTTCTAAATTTTTATGTTCTTTGGGGAGCAAAAATAGAACTGGCGTGTTTTGTAAGGTATTATCCAGACTTAAAAATTAAAAGAACACATCTATTTTTAGGTCATGGTAGTCAGAGGCTTGTTGTCACATTAGGTGATATCCTCCAGTCTTTTGTATTAGAGGTGACGTTTTGGCTATCCATGTGAATGGATTTGCCCAAATCAGGCCTAAAATATCATATTCTCTGTTTCTCTTTTTAGAACTACCTTTGTTTGGAGCTTCACCTCTTGCATGTGACACAACCCTGATCTCTGCTTGTGCTCTGCCTGGTACACATACCCTTGTTCTTAAAGAGAAGTCCATCTCTAGGGGGTGTGCTAATTTGCTTTGATGGTTGCTGTTACAGCTCATTACTCCGCAATTGTATTACTTCAGTGTGTTTTTCTTAATCTGTTACCATGAATATATTTACTATTTGATGGAACAGTTGAGAGACTTTTACTGCAAGTGTCAGAAAACCCAGCCCACACTGGACTAAGAAAAAAGGGAATTTGTTGTGTCACACAGTAGAAAAAGTCCAGCATTAATCGAAGGTATCCTTTGACTTAGGGGCTTAAAATGCCACCAGAACCCTGTCTCCCAACTCTTTCTTCATTTTTAGGCTCCCTCTGGTGACAAGATGACTGTCAAAGTCTTCAGCTCTGTATCCTCCCAGATTCTAGTCAGCCTCAAAGACAGACTGTTTGAAAAAAGGTTCTGGGCATGGCAGTCATTGACCAATTATATCATATGCTCATCTCTGCACCAGTAGCTCCAGTCAGGAGAAGGGAATGTACTGGCTTAGATCCAGGTCTTCCCCTGGAGCTGGGGAAGAGGTCAGCTCTATACGATTCACATGGATTGGGAGCTTTTATGAAAAATAAGAACTTGTTCTATGTACTGAAAAATAAGCAGTGCCCTCTACAAGATTAAATGTCAAATGAAATCACCTATTGCAAGATCTTAGTGAACAGCCTACTGAATATGACAGTGTTAATGTAACACTTTGCTGGGTGAGATGTGCTCATGAAACATGGATGACAAAAGAATCCTGAAGCAGTTCAGTCTGTATAAAGGGGGTTGAAAATTACTGATTAAGTTCATCTTATTTTACATGTGTAGAAACTGAAGCCTATTAAAGTCACTGGTTGGCGTTCACATGAACGAATCAGTAGAACCAATAATATAAACTAAATTTCTACTTTTGGTCATGATGGAAGAACTACATTTACCTTCCCATCTTAAACAACTAGCAAACCAGAAAAAGTATATAAAAACCACAGCCAGACATTGATCAATAGGTAGTATAGAACTGGGACAACTGCAAGAAGGAACACAAACAAAATGATTCTTAAGATCACTCTTACTGCTTGGAGGCAGTTTCCAGGCCACAGCACATGGAGGGGGAGTCCAAGCAGAGTCTTGTGGTCTACCCCAGTGAAGGACAAAGAGATTAGTGTGGGGTCGTGGGGGAGGTGCAAAGCAGCTGAAATGTGTGGGGCAGAGACTGCCTGAGGAGACAGAGCTGCACACAAAAGGCATTCTGGAGATCTGCCGAGGAGCCTTCTTGAGTCTTTTACTGATGACTTATCTGCATATATGTGGGAAGAAACTATTGGGAAACCACCAGAAAGCAATAGGCTAAACAGTGGCTGAAACTCACTGAAGACTCATTCTGCCCACTAGTAGAAACAGAAAGAAGTCACAACACATGGAGCATTGGTTAAGACTCTTCAAGAGGGTATCATCTTAGTAGTGTGACCAAAATTAACAGTAGACTAAAGGTTGTAGTGAGGAAAGAAATGGAAGCTGTCTTTAAAAATCCAAATTGAATCTCTAGAGGTGAAAAGTATATCTGAAATGAAAAATACACTGGATTATATTAACAGCATATTAGATACCACAGAAGAAAAGATTGGTAAAACAGAAAATACAATACAAAATATCCAAGATGAAGAACAGAGAATTAAAAAAAAAAAAAAATGAACACAACATCAGTGACCAGTGGGACAATAGCAAGCAGTCATAACATAAGTGTAATTTGGGTCACAGAAGGAACAGTGATGGGAAACCAGGAGACAGAGCAATTATTTAAAGCTATAGTGACCAAAAATTGTATAAATTTGATGAAAAGTCACAGATCCAAAAATGCAGTGAACACTAAACAGAAAAAAATATGGTGAAAGCAACATCAAGGCATATCATAAATTGCTGAAAACCAGTGTTAAGTAGAAAATTATAAAAGCAGCCAGAGAGAGTGAGAAAATTTGGGGAAAGAACAGTTTTCACTGTAAAGTGATACCGAAGGCCCCTGGCTTACAATGGCTCAGCTTATGATTTTTGACCTTATGATGGTCTGAAAGCAATATTCATTCAGTACAGTCCTGGATTTAGGATTGGATTACATCTGGATAAATTCATCATAAATTGAAAATATCAAAAGTAGAAACCCCACTCTCAACTTATGATATTTTCAACTTATGGTGGGTTTATTGACATGTAACCCCATCATAAGTCAAGGAGAATCCATACTTTGCCTCAGCCTAAGAATTGAGGTTGTTCATCCCATACGTGATGTACAGAGGATGTCTCTCAGATCTAGAAATTATACATACATTTGGTTTCTCTTAAGTTTTATTTTCACATTTCAGCTTCATAATGTGTTTACAGTTTTATGGTTTTATAGAATCTTAGATGTGCATACACTCAAGAATACAATGCACATTTGTTTAAAAGAATATAAATTATTTTTATACTACTATCTTCTCTGTTAATATCTTCGAGGATTATTTTAGTTAGGACAAATATGTCCACTTTGAGGAAACAAATTATTTTCCTTTTTCACTGGTACTCACACATCTTACAAAGTTTTTTTTAAAAGCAGTTGGGGGGATGCACATTACATAAAAATGAATAAAGAATGGCAGCAAAATTCTCATCAAAAACTACGCAAGACAATGGAGTGACATCTTCAAAGGACTGAAGGAAAAGAAATCTGTTAACCTTGAATCCTATATTTAGCAAATATATCTTTCAGAGATGAAGAGAAAATATTTATTTTTTAAACAAACAAAAGCTGAGTGAATTCATCCCCAGGAGACTGGTACTACAAGAATATTACAGTAACTTTTTAAGAAAGAAAATGATACCAGGTGGAAATTTAGAACTACACAAAGGAATAAAGAACACTAGAAGTAATAGTAAGCGTGAGTAACTTTAAAAGATATTTTTCCTGACTTAGTCTCTTTAAAAGATAGTTGACTCTTTAAGGCAAAAATGGTAATGTATTATGTAGTTTATACAAGCAAAATGTATGACAACAATAATGTAGAGTAGAGAATGGGGGAAGTGGAAGTATACTTCATGTATAGGATTCTTGTGCATTACATGAAGTGGTATAATATTATTTGGAGGTAGACTGTAAGTTAAAGGTGTATATTGTAGACTGGGCATGGTGGCTCACGCCTGTAATTCCAGCACTCTGGAAGGCTGAGGCAGGAGGACAGTTTGAGCCCTGGAGTTTGAGACTAGCCTGAGCCACGTGGCAAGACTCCATCTCTATTTAGAAAAGAAAAGAGAAAGAGACAAAATTAGCTGGGTGTGGTGGCACATGCCTGTGGTTCCCACTGCATAAGAGGCTGAGGTGAGAGGATCACTTGAGTCCAGGAGTGTGAGGCTGCAGTGAGCTATGATTGTGCCACTGCACTCCAACCTGGGTGACAGAGTGAGACCCTGTCAAAAAAAAAAAAAAAAAAAAAAAAAAAGATGTGTATGTTCTAGACCTTAGAACAAAACTAAAATTGACATAGTTAAACAGTGGAGATAAATGGAGTCATAAGAAATATGCAGTTAATTCAGAGTATAAAACATAAAAAAAGGAATAAAGGACAAATGGAATGCATAGAAAACGTGTTGATAGTTACATTAAATGAAAATGACTCAAACACACCATTAAAAGGCAGAGATTGTCAGGTTGGACAAAAAAGCAAGATCCAGTGATACGCTGTGTACAGGAAACCCACATTAAATTTAAAGGGCACAGAGAGAAGTGAAAGAAAAAGCAAAATTCTCATCAAAAATTATGCAAGACAGTGGAGCGACATCTTCAAAGAACTGAAGGAAAAGAAACTTATTAACCTAGAATTCTATATCTAGCAAATAATATGTATATGTAGACAATAATTCAAAGAAAATTGAGTGACTGTACTTTTTTAAACACAATTTTTGAACAAGGAATATTATTGGGAATGAAGAATGTAAAATTAATCAAGAAGATATAACAGTTTAAAATTTATATGTACCTAATAACAGGTGCAAAATACATAAAGCAGCAACTGAGCTGAGGGTGAAATAGACAGAATATACAGAAAATTAGTAAGAGTATAGAAGACTTGAAGAACAGTATCAGCGAATTTGACCTAATTGATATTTATAGAGTACTCCACTCAACAACAGCAGGATACACATACTTTTCAAGTGAACTGGAAGATTCACCAAGATACATAATATTCTGGACCATAAGACAAATATAACCATGTGTCATATAACTGTTTCAGTCAACAACTGACCACAGTTATGACAGTGGTCCCATAAGAGTATAATACCTTATTTTTACCCTGTCTTTTCTATGTTTAGATACATTTAGATACACAAATACCATGGTGTTAATGTTACATATTCAGTACAGTAACATGCTGTACAGGTTTGTAGCCTAGGAGCTATAGGCTAGACCATTAGGTCTAGTACATAATAGGTTTTACCATGTAGATTTTGTGTAAGTACACTCTGTAATGTTCACCTAATGAAGCATTTCTCAGAGAGTGTCCCTATCATTAAATGACACATGACTGTATCAATAAATGTAGAAGGGTTAAAGTCATACAAAGCATATCCTCCAACCACAACAGAATTAAATTTGAAATCACTAACAGATATCTGAAAAATTTCCCACATACTTATAAATTAAATAACATACTGCTAAATAACTCATGGGTTGAAGAAGAAATCACAAGATACATTAGAAAATATTTTGAACTGATTGAAAAGAAAAATAAAACATATCAAAATTCATAGAATGTGGCTAAAGTAGTACTTATCAGGAAATTTATATCATTAAATGCTTATATTTAGAAAGGGAGAAAAAAGGTCTTAAGTCAAATAGCTAAGCTTCCATCTTAAGAAACTAGAAAAAGAATCAATTAGACCAAGTACTTAAGGAAAGGCAGTATTAAAGGTAAGAGCAGCAATCAGTGAAAAAGAAGAAAAACAGAATTTTTTAAATCCCAGAATTTACTGGGATTTTAAAAAGGGTTTTAACTACATACTTTTAATAACTTCCTGTGCATTTTAGTCAGATCTTTTTCTTAGTATAGGAATACTTGCATTCATATTGTAATATATGTTATCTGAACTTCTTTAGATGACACTTTTATAACCAAGTCAAAAAGAAATTGAAACCTGGTTGTGTGGAAATAATGTATTAATGCAGACTTAGCTTCAAAGAATTGTGGATCACAAGACCTTGTAGACTGGTCTGAGGGTTTTCTGTATGTCAGTGTTCAGTTACCTATCTATAATGTAGGTATAGAGATTTTCTGTCACTCAGCTATGGAATGTAAGTGGTTTTTATTGCACAACCATTTACTTATTTATTTTCCTATTGTACCTACATAATATAACCTTAGGGGACTGGTATTTCAAAGTGTTGATTTTTACTAATATTTGAATACGAACTCATTCATCTCAGTAATGAAGCTTACTTTCTAAGTAGAAGTGTTTTAGGTGATGGCATTTAACATTTTTGAACCTTGAGCATGATTCAGTTTGGAGGCAAAACTATCAGGGGAAAAGAAATCAAAAAGAAATTTCTTCTGAAACTTAAAAGAAGCCTAAACATTAAAATTATATATTTTATAATACTCTTAAATACTCATATTTTGAAATGGAAAGTGTCTTTGAATTAATGGTTATATTTATTGTTTCATCATTATTATACAATCTGTACCTTGTAGCATATAATAATCAAAGGATTGCTTTGAGAACTTTGATATTTCCACATCCAGATTCTTGGGTTTCAGATTGATGGTTCTGTGTAAGGGGCCACTATTTCAGCTCAGCACAGAACATCAACACCAGAAATTGTGTTTGTGTTCTAGCATTAATATGGTTGTTTATGATTCTAAGCAAGTTCTGTGCAACCTTTGCATTCATTCTGTAATTTTAGATATATTTCTCCCTCAAAAACATAGTGATGATTGGGAATGTATAGATCATAAAGGAAACCATAAAAGAATTTAAGCTCTGTTAATAAGGCCAATATTGAATTGTGGTAAATGTATTTTTATGAGAATAATTTATTTTTTCTGCACATATTTAAAATATTGTTTTGTATACCAATTAACATAAACCATTTTTATAATATTCTTATGGGAGCAGAACTAAATTACTGTATTGCCCTGGTGACTGTCCTAATAGTCATATTGTTATAGTATGATCATATTTTACCAGTTTTTCCTATAGTTATTGCTCACAGTTAAAGTTACATCATTTATTTGTGGTACGGTCAATGTATGTCTAGTAGGCTTTTATGGTATTTCTCTCAATTTTGAACAGTTTTCTTACTCTTAAAATTAGGTCACCAATTTTCTGTCATTTGTCATTCTCTTTGAAGCGGTGCTTCTGTGTTAACTACTTGTGTGGTTAAGTATGTGGCGCAGAAAGACCCTGCAAATTCTCCCGTGTGGCCACCTCTGTAGCAGCTGGTTATACAGGCCATTAGCACCTGCGCCCCTTCCCCAGCCGCCTAGTGCCTCCCTCACTCCTGTCTGCTGCTGGCCAGTGGGCATGCCCTTCTATTCCAGGTACTTAGCCTTGGCCAGTGCTTAAAGCTATGTTTCAGCAAGTGCCTGGTGCATTTCTTCTGCCTTTCCTGCCATGGTCATCAATTACACATCCATTTGATCAGGACAAGAAGACTAGGAATGGCCAGCATAGTGTCAGTGCTTAACTGACATTATCGTGGTGCTTAACTGAACCAAAACCTCGCTCTTTGTTAATACATTATTACTCCAGAGTTATAGGGTGGTTAGTAGTTTTGACTAGATGTAACTTAACAACAAGGCAAGAAGGTATTGCCTTGATACTAAAGCTACTCCTATAGTAAGTATTCCTCCCAATTTAAGTACTCTTGTATGTATTTCTTGCTAATGATCATAGCCAGTGTTATGTATTCTCTTTTCACGGCATAATAATATAAATCAAAGTACTTTAAACTGAAGTGGTAAAATTAGGGTATGATTTTTTTTTTTTTTTTTTTTTTTTTGAGACAGAGTCTTGCTCTGTAGCCCAGGCTGGAGTGCAGTGGCACGATCTCGGCTCACTGCAAGCTCCGCCTCCTGGGTTCATGCCATTCTCCTGCCTCAGCCTCCCGAGTAGCTGGGACTACAGGTGCCCGCCACCACACCTGGCTATTCTTTTGTATTTTTAGTAGAGATGGGGTTTCACCGTTGTTAGCCAAGATGGTCTCGATCTCCTGACCTCGTGAGCCACCGCGCCCGTCCAAATTAGGGTTTGATTTCTAAATTCCATATCATGTGGACCAAAAAGTTTAAGACCATCTTGGTGAGACAAACATTGGTCACCTAAAAGAGTGCATTCTAGTTACCCTAAACATAAAAATGAGGGAAGAAAAAACTTTCCTGACCAGCTGCCTGCCTACCTACATTCCTTTCGTTTTGATTTTGTTCATCTGTTCTCTCCCCTCATCACCCAACACTGTGCTGGAGAACTGACTCATCACAGTCCCAAATGAGAAGCTGCAGCTGAAATGTCATTGCCACCTTCCCAAGCAAAATTTTATTTCCCGTAATGTTCATATCATCTCCAACGTGGCTTACATTTGCAGCAAGCTTTGCAGGCATGCTCCTTGGCTATTTGCATCCATGCTTATTTCTAAAGGGAATGTTTTGACTTGAAAGGAATAATGAAGATTAATGGTGAATTTTTCTTTATCTTCCTATATCATGGATTTCTTTTTCAGTTTCTGTTACTGGCTTTCAAACTGGAGATATGAATGCTGTAAACATGATGAGAAGCAGGGTGTTTGTTTCCTTGTATAAGCCAGGATTTTAGTCTGAATAATGGCAGGCCCAACTGAGAATGACTTCAGTTTTTATCTAAGTCATTGCCCAGGAGACACATGACACTTGGCCTGTGCCATATGGGCCCCTCGATAGCCCACCCTCTCCCACCCTGTCCTTTGCAGCCTGCTTCTGACCAATGCCTTCACTGATAAGATTGTACTGGGGATCCATTAATTAATCCAGTCTTTCATCTCTGTTTTAACAGAGAAGTTAACGTGAAAGGAGTTGTTCACAGGTTAAAAGCAATCACAAATGTCATGGTAATAAAATGGTCTTTTTTTTCCAGTTGCACAAGAGGGCTTTAAAACTAGTTCGTTTTGCCCTTTATTCATTAAAGTGTAATTCATGCCTTATACCCTGTCACTTTCATTTGTCGAGATATGGACCAAAAGCTTTGGAGGTGGCCTAGAAAAAATATCTGTGGCCCACTTACAAGGTTGCTTTTCTTGGGAACATTTTTGACTTCACTAATAATGTAATAGGGTGAAGCTGATTGTTCTTTTGAATTATGTCTTATCAGGAACCATACCTAGAGGAATGGGTTGCAGATTTCTAGGGGGTGTGGCAATTCTAGGCAAAAGTCGCTCTCTGTTGTGATCTAGAGCTTCAGGCCCAAGCCCTTGCACCCCTTGTGAACCCTTCCAGGCCTCCTTTCCCGCATATCCCACCTAGTTCTTCCTTAGCATCCTGCAATACACAAATAGTCTTCAAGATGCAACTTATGGCTTTTTAATTATATTTTGAATGTTCGTTGTATTCAGATTTCATCATTTTTAAAACAGGTAATTAAAATACAACAATGTCTAGTAAACAAAATTGTCTGCAGATGTCAGTGCCTGTAGAATTATCTATAGGAAACAGCACCTATTAGCATTGTGCTAGATGGAGCAGTACAACTGAAAAGCTTTTCTAAGTTGTATAATTTGTGCAATTGATTTTTTAAAGATACCTTTTTCTGAGTTGGCAAAGTATGTGATGTAAACATCACCGATAATGTAAAACTGCATATAAAGTGAAACATTTAGATAAAGCATAACGACGCACGTAAAAAGAAAATATTCATCACTTTTTGTTTAATGTGCTTGACACTGGCTGGTATAGTACGATTTTATAATGTGTCACCCAAAAAGGAAACTTGCTTTCAAGTCCAGTGGCCCTTCTCTGAATTCCTGGCCAGTTTTAGCTCCAGTTCCTATTCCCCACTTTGCCAAAACTCCTCATTTGCTCCATAACTGAACTTCCTTCCTGATGCTCAGAGACTATAGACTGCCAGGCATGAATTCCTGTAGCTTTCTGACCCTAGGCCCCACCACCAGTCCTGCACAGCCAGCCTCTCTCCTCTTACCCTCTTCCCTCCCAACTCAGGGAAGGGGAAAGTGATTTTCCTTGTATTCAGAGCTAATTGCTCTGCCCTGGATTCTGTCTCCAACATTTGACTTCTCCAGAGCCTTGCTCCATCAGTGACCCTCCTTTCTTATGAGTCAGCCTTCTCCTTCCCTTCCACAGTCCTCCCCACCTCGCTTCCAAACCAGTTTCTCTACTTTTGTACCTCTGTTAATGTCATTCTTCCCCAGTCACCAGACCTTAAACCCTTAACAGACCAGTTTCTTTCCCTCTCCGTTGCCTCTGTTTCAATTAGTTACGAAGCGCTGTTGATTCTGCCTCCTAAATAACTCCAGTTTGTCCCTTTTTCTCAGTCACCACTGCCCGAGTTCAGATCCACATCATCTGTTGTCTAGGTGACTGCCATAGCACCACCCTACCTAGTCTGTCTTCCTTCAGCCTTGCCCCCTTGACCGTGTCACTCTCCTTAACAATCCTCAGTGGCTCTGCATTGTTCACTGGACAGAATACAAATTTGTAGGCATTGAAAAGGCCCTGTCTGCCTCTCCTATCTCCTGCCAGGCCAGTCGTTTCCACTCCACCCAGACTGAACTTCCTTGCAGTTCTCTAAACACCACGTTGTTTCTCTCATGCCTTGTGTCTTTGATTTTCAACTCAGGACTTAGCTCATGGGTTGCGTCTCTTCCCAGCTTCTCTCACACTTTGCAAATATTTTGATTAGAGTATTTTCACACTGTGTTTAGTAGGAGAAACCCCTTTTTATTTTTGTATAGATCATCATTTAATAAATGTTTATGAATGAATAAAAATGACTAATTAATGAAAATCAGTATTTGTTTTGATGACCTTTAGGGGAATAAAAGACTCAAAGGCTACAGTAATCAACCTTTTACAAATATAATCCAGTGTCATAGAGTCCTAGAGGTTACAGAACAAAGGAAACTTGAGATATATGGATTTTAGATATAAAAATTCAAGTGAGTTTTAGATATAAAAATTCAAAAGGGAATCCAGTTAAACCCTGTTAGACAAATACAGTTTTGTAAGCTGCTGGTTCTGCAAGGCCTATTTCTAGAACATTTTCATGGAGAGCTACATAAGCTACCTTCTAAACGAAAACGATTTAAAAAACAACAAAAAAAAACCCAGCCTCAAGTGGCTCAGGATGCCTTCATTAAAACAGCTGCCCAAGAATGAACTGTAAATAAATAACAATATCCTAAAGATTGCTTTCTGAGATACATGTGTAACCCTTTAATTGGAGAACATGGGGTCTGCTCGGACAGTTAAAATCCTCTCTTCAGCATATCTAATATAAAGAAATATCCCAGGCTTTTTGAAATGCCACATTCACTGCTACTTTCAGGAAGGTGGGGAAAGGATTGGTTCTATTAGAACAGCTCAGTAGCCAGTGCTGTTTCCCAAATGCCTATTTGTTTAATAGCAAACAAAACACCTTCTACTCTTTTTGCTCTCCCTGTTTAACTTTCAGATGCTTTACCATGAGATAACTGATAGGCACAAAATAATTCCTGAGACTTCCTTCATACTTTCATTGCATCTTTAGTCACCTTACCAAGTAAATGATACTGATTATCCTGAGGTTTGGCAACCTATAAGTGAGTTTGCATCCCAAAGACTTTCTCTAAAAGTAGCTTCACAATTCTGTTGCTGTTTCATGATTATATAACTCTCTTTCTGAATCAGCACTGCCTACTTCACTCATTCCCATAAGAATAAAGCACGATTGCATGCTTTATCCAGTTTTATTCACTGTGAAGAACACAGGGACATTACAGAGTATCTGGATGTTGATCTTGGGCTCTACTTCAGCAACTCCAGGAAATACTTTGAGTTTACAGGCTCTGAACATCGTTAACAATCCAGAGGCGGCTGTGCCTGCATTCCTGACCCTCCTCCATAAAACACATAGAAGGGATTATGGCCTCCTTTTCAAAATCAACATAAAATTTTGTACTCAGACTCAGTTGGCAACAACAAAGAGTTACAAGCACATACCTGCTTTGAATGAACCCAGGGTTATCCCTTGCAGCTTTATATGGATATTTGGGCCAATGTAGTATTTTGAATTCTGATATTCTGTTTCATTGATTCTTATATGCATATTTTATTTTCCATTTTAATGTCTCTGAATTTGGGATTTGTCTGACAACCAATGGCTTGTCATGATTTAATTGGCATGGTTTTTCTAAATGGAACACATAATGGTATGTCTTACATTTATGGTATTTTCATTTGAAGAAATAAGTTTCATATCTTAAAAATCATTTACTTGGTTTCTAAGACTTAGTCAATACGTTAGTACAGCAATTGTAAAAATGACAATCTTAGCTGTGAATTTTATTATGTATGGTAGTGGTTTTGGCAGATATGTTGGAATCAATTGTAATTTACTGATAATATTGAAATTTTTATTATTTTTTAATGTGCAGAGTTTGGATTCATTGCTTCTGCAAAATATTCTACCAATATTTTTTCGTCTGAGTTAACTTAGAATGCCTTCTCTTTCCTGTTTGTAAAAGGGATAGGTATCTTAACATTTGAATCCTTTCTTCTTTGGGGATTCCTTTCTTTTTAAGGAAAAGAAATCAAATACAGTAGAAAGAACCTTATGAGCTGGAATGGTTAGTGAATAATTACTGTACTCAAACAAGGTTCCTGATAAACTGTAGTTTCTGCAGTTTCTAAAATACGTTTATTCTCCTTGCTAACATAATAAATATCAAATGTTTTAAACAGAAATTGGGCCTTTTTGATGATTCTGATGTGACCCATCAATAAGTATCTCCTTTAATGTCTGTGATCCTACTCATAGTCACAGAAGGTAAATTATCTGCAAAATTCCTGACAGGACCCAAGACATACTCTATATGGCCACTCATGCCTTTTCATGTCATAGTACTGTAGAAATAGCATAGTACATAGAAATGCCAGTATTTGTATAGATTGGGGTGCCTGCACCTGAGGGGACATTGGAAAACTCCATTATATAGTTTTCGAAAGTAAGTTACAGAATATTGGTCTGATTTATCATTCCTAAAACAAAGAAGAAATCAAGCACTGAAAAAAATGTTAACTGCTTGTCAGTTTCACTCAACCAAGGTTCTTTTAAATGCAGCCATGTTGGCGCTTCATTACTAACCATGGGCTGGGTGCGGTGGCTCACACCTGTAATCCCAGCACTTTGGGAGGCCAAGGCAGGCAGATGCTTGAGCTCAGAAGTTCAAGACTAGCCTGGGCAACATGGTAAAACCCGTCTCTACAAAAAATACAAAAATTATCTGGGTGTGGTCGTGTGTGCCTGTAGTCCCAGCTACTCAGGAGGCTGAGGTGGGAGGATCACTTGAGGGAGGCCTCAGTGAGCTGTGATACACCACTGCACTCCAGCCTGGGCAACAGTGAGACCCCATTTCTCTTTCTCTCATATATGTATATAGAATATGTGGCTTGTATATTAGTGCTTTGACATGAAGCAGTCTTCTCATCTGTGTGTTTCCCCTTTCCTGACTTTGCCCCTCTTTTTTTTTTCAGGTGCATACATTCAGAGGGCCACACTGGTGTGAATACTGTGCCAACTTTATGTGGGGTCTCATTGCTCAGGGAGTGAAATGTGCAGGTAAGAGCTCTTGTCTTGTCTCTGGATTGAGTCAGTTGTGAAGTTATAAGAGGTGAGGTAGAAGGAGACTTGTTGTTATGCATATCCAGTAGGCTGGATCCTGGTTTGGTCTTATGCACATGCAGTAGGCCAGATTCTCAGGCAGCCACTTTGGAAATTTGATATTTTATCTGCTCTTAACCTTCTGGCACTTGATGGACAGCACACTAGGGATCTGGCATTAGTCCACTGAAAAGAGAGAAGTCAGCTTGTTCAAAAAGTCTGATAAAAGGAGATAAAAGTAAGGCAGTTATATTTAATACTTGCCTTTGATGTTGCAGTAACTAAATTTATAAAAATGATTTTTTTAAAGCAATGTACAGGGACCTATGATTGTTGCCTTGGAAACTGAATTTTAAAGATAACTTGTTAAGCTGGATTGTCCTTACTAAATTTTTGTGAAATCAAATTGAAGCTTTAAAAATCTGTGAATTCATCTTCAAAGATGGTTACCAAATTCTGAAAAACCACTTAGTCACTAATATTTTCTGTGTGATGTTTTGAAATCAAATACATCAAATACTTTTTGTAAAATATGACCATGAATATTTAGATACAAATTTAGAAACCAAAAGATTTACACTTACAGAAATAGCCAACACAAGGATGTATCTGAGATACTTTGTGAAATAAAGTACTTATGTATATCACATGAAATCCATTTGTATAGAGCAACTATACTGAATACTGGCCATTTATCCAAACTACTTTAAATTCTTTTTTTTTTTTTTTCTGAGACAGAGTCTTGCTCTGTCTCCCAGGCTGGAGTGCAGTAGCGCGATCTCGGCTCACTGCAAGCTCCGCCTCCCAGGTTCACGCCATTCTCCTGCCTCAGCCTCCCGAGTAGCTGGGACTACAGGTGCCCGCCACCACGCCCAGCTAATTTTTTGTATTTTTAGTAGAGACGGGGTTTCACCATGTTAGCCAGGATGGTCTCGATCTCCTGACCTCGTGATCCGCCCGCCTCAGCCTCCCAAAGTGCTGGGATTACAGGCGTGAGCCACCGCACCCAGCCCAAACTACTCTAAATTCTGACATAGGCTTAAAAATAATCATGTAAATTTTAAATGTCTAGTATTTGGTTATAAAAGTTTCCTTCTGCCATTTAATTTGTAAAACTAAAAAATATATTCTTACATGTCTTTTAGCATGAAGCTTTACACTAAAAAATATACTAAGTAAAGTATTTCAAAATGGTAACTATAGTAACTGTCAGATTTATCACTATAAACATCATTTCTTTTGTGGCATGATTTTTAAATGGAATATTTTTGTTGTCCATTATGTGCAGAAATTTCTGGGGTCTGATTCTTATTTCTAAATTGCATTTCCTTTGAATAGCAAGATATAGTATGTATCGCATGGAAATGTTCCAAGTCGCTCTTCTTTCAGTTATTATTCCCTTAGTATCACTAAAATGTAATAAGGTTCCAGGCATATATCACCATTCAAGGTCCTTCCTGCCGCAGGAAGTGGGATAAGAATCCTACACGTGTGGACTTGGAGCTGTGCAGAGGTGTTCGTCAGGGAGCGCCTCAGCTCAGAGTCGAAGCTCAGAGTGAATGAGGAAAGCCTTGCTGTGGCTGGTGGTTATCCAGAGTTGGGATGAAGAAGGCCATGGTTGTGCCTTTGCACTGGAGGGAAACAGTAGAATGGAAAGTGTTGATAAAGTGGAGGTATTGAGGCAGTGTGCATTGCAGTTTCACAAAGGCAGATGGAATACTCTTTCCAAAGCACAAATTGCCTGCTCGAGAACAATGGTCTCAATGAGCCCAGTTTGCCTTTATGAGACAGTATTGTCCAGCTGATACTCTGCAATAGTTTTTTAAATGTTTTATGACTGTCACAAACTTAAAAGCTTTTCTTTCATGAGTAACGGTGTATATTGTTTCCATTTTGAAAAAGTGAAGCCCATCTACATAAGAATTCTTAGCTATTAATAGAGAATAGGTACAGCACCTATGAATAATCTTTGGGAATACGCTACAACCCCAATCATGTTGGAAAGAAATGTTTTGGAACATTTATCATGTCAATAATATGGGGGAAAGGAGAAAGAATTCATCCCCATCTCCACAGCCACCCACATTAATAGCCTCTACCTCTTATTGTGAGTAAAGGTCGGGAATTGAAAGAAAAGCCTTGAGGAGATTTTTCATTTTATGTTATATCTTGTCCTTAAAAGCATTATATTCAGTGTGATTTGAACCATATTAATGTGTAATACAAGCACAAGTCAACTCATTTTGAAAACATGGAGGGTTGGAATTTGAATTCATTCTGTTTTCTATGACAACTAATTATATTTGGATTGGCAGTGAGATTCTTAGGTCTGAAGTGGCTTTGAGGCTCATCTGGCCTTTGACTATCTAAATCCAAACGCAAAGAATTGAGAATTTAAAGAGAGAGTGCACACTAGCTGTGATAAGCTGAAAAATAGCTCCCCAGAGATGTCCGCTTCTAATTCCCAGAACAACATTCCTTGTTCCTTTCATGGCACGAAGAATGTTGCAGATGTCATTTAAATTAAGGATATTGAGATGGGGAGTTTTGGGTTGCTATGACAAAATACCACAGACTGGGTAATTTGTAAATAACAGAAATTTATTTCTCACAGTTCTGGAGGCCAGGAAGTCCAAGATCAAGCTGGCAGCAGGTTCAGTGTCTGGTAAGGGTCCAACTCTGCTTCCAAGATGGCGCCTGGAAAGCTATGTCCTCCAGAGGGGAGGTGCCTACAAGGCAGTGTCCTCATGATTTGGCAGAAGAGTATAAAAGGGGCCAACTCCCTCTGTCAAGCCCCTTTATAAGAGTGCCTAATCCCATTCACAGGGGAGGCGCCCTCATAAGCTAATCATCTCTGAAAGGTCCCTTCTGTTAATACTCTCACATTAGCAACACCTGAATTTTTGAGGGGACACTTTCAAACCACAGCAGGGAAAGTACCCTAGATTGTCAAGGGAGGCCTAGTATAATCACAATCATAAGGGCCCTTATAAAAGGGAGGCGAGAGGTTGATAGTCAAAGATGATATAAGGACAGAAGCAGAGGTCAAAGGGAAGAGAAGATGCTATGCTGCTGGCTTTGAAGACAGAGGAAGGAGCCAGAAGCCAAGGAATGCAGGTGGTCTTTGGAAACTGGAAAAGGCAAGGAAAGAAGTGGATTCTCCCCTAAGCCTCCAGAAGAAATGCAGACCCGCTAACACCTGATTTTAGCCCAGTGAAAGTGATTTTGAACTTCTGACCTCCAGAATTTAAGATAATATATGCTTGATGTTTCAAGCCAGGAGTTTGTGGTATTAATAATTTGTTATAGCAGCAATTGTAAACTAATGCACTAACCACTAAACACTAAAGGTATTCTTTCCAAAGAAAAATGGTAGGCTGTCAGAAAAGAAATGTATTTATCTGCCTTTGATTCCTGAGACAGCTTGCTTTGTTCTGCCTTCTTTTTTCAAAATCCACCGAGGCAAAAAGAGAGCTTGTCAGGAATGTTTAAATGTTTAAAGCTGCTTTAAATGCCAAAAGCAGCAATTTTGTGTCCCTCGCCACAGCCCTTTTTTAAACATCATGTAAAGGTATTGGGTGATGTTCCAACCACCAGGCTGGCAAAGTTGCTGTAGGAGTCAGACTAATTCCAGCTAATACCAGGCAAGCTGTCCCTTCAGGACTGAAAGTGCTGGCTTGCTGCTAAGCACACCACAGCAATGAGGACAACTGAGGGAGCAGCAGGGACGATCCTGAGAATGCTAATCATTACATTACACGGGCTATTCCAAACCACGCAGTGCAAGGTGACATTGCAGGCATTACAAAGTCTCACCCACCAAAGTCACCCTTCCTCTAGCCTCCTTTGAAGTGAAGAAAGTGATGTTGCAAGGGCATAGCTAACTGCAGATTGGGAATGGTGCTCCTCCGGCTAGAATATTTATGACCCAAGTAGGTAACCTTTAAAAATCACATGAAAAAATGCTCATCATCACTGGCCATCAGAGAAATGCAAATCAAAACCACAATGAGATACCATCTCACACCAGTTAGAATGGCAATCATTAAAAAGTCAGGAAACAACAGGTGCTGGAGAGGATGTGGAGAAATAGGAACACTTTTACACCGTTGGTGGGACTGTAAACTAGTTCAACCACTGTGGAAGTCGGTGTGGCGATTCCTCAGGGATCTAGAACTAGAAATACCATTTGACCCAGCCATCCTGTTACTGGGTATATACCCAAAGGATTATAAATCATGCTGCTATAAAGACACATGCACACGTATGTTTATTGCGGCACTATTCACAATAGCAAAGAGTTGGAACCAACCCAAATGTCCAACAATGATAGACTGGATTAAGAAAATGTGGCACATATACACCATGGAATACTATGCAGCCATAAAAAATGATGAGTTCATGTCCTTTGTAGGGACATGGATGAAATTGGAAATCATCATTCTCAGTAAACTATCGCAAGGACAAAAAACCAAACACTGCATGTTCTCACTCATAGATGGGAATTGAACAATGAGAACACATGGACACAGGAAGGGGAACATCACACTCTGGGGACTGTTGTGGGGTGGGAGGAGGGGGGAGGGATAGCATTAGGAGATATACCTAATGCTAAATGACGAGTTAATAGGTGCAGCACACCAGCATGGCACATGTATACATATGTAACTAACCTGCACATTGTGCACATGTACCCTAAAACTTAAAGTATAATAATAATAATAAAAAAAATCAAGTTCAAAGGATGGTCGTTGTTCATTTAGAATAGTTCCCTTGAATAGTATTTTTCTTTATGAAAGGTAAGCTTATAGGTTAAAGTAATCTATTATTATGTAATCATGGAGACTGTCAAACATTCGTCTTTAAAAAAAGACCATTATTCTAGCAGCATTCCTGAATTGTTTTCATCTTAGCCTTACCAGAATAATCTAAGAAATTAAGAAGGATAATTATTTCAAATCAGACATATCAGTTTAATGTTGGTTATTTATGAAAGTGACTTCATGTTTTCAGTGTATCATTATCATTGCTGCCTCCAAAGGGAAATGGCAGCAGTTTTCCTAATAATAAACTGTAAGTATTTATTACTTCAGGTATACAAGCCCTTTTAGGTTGCAGAAAATAAGTGGAAGTAATGTTTTTTATTTTAACTACTGTTTTGATTGATCGTACCTAAAGAGTTACGTTTGTCCTTGTAAGCCAGTGAGAAATTGGTAAGACTTGCTTAAAAGTTTCATGGAGCCCCTTTTAGTTGGAAACAATATTTTCATCAATATTCCAAAGAACAAAGCAGTCTTCTTAATTTTGCTTATGAAAATAATTACTTCAAATAATTAAAATTCAAGCTATTCCACTTTCCTGGGGGAAAAAAAACGAGATATGTTTCAAAACAAGTTTTTATTTGCCATTATTTAAAATATGAACATTCAGAGAGAATAATGATTATAATTTCAAATCTTATTAACATAATGTTATCCTTTAATCCTGTCAATAGAATGTCAATATCAGCTATTCCTTTCAAAAAATTGATTTCTGTGCTTTCTAGATATATAAAACCTGTGTTTTAGCAAAATCAAGCCCCAGAAAGCCTGAAAGTAATTTAAAGTTGGTAGTCTAAGTAATAGAAATATTTTATTAAGAAAGTATAGAATAAAATGTGACTTGAATTTTTTATTCCTCCTTTCATATGTTTATTCTATGCTTATTAACTTGAGAAATTAGAAGGGAGAAATGTGGTTTAATAGTAACATAAAAATAACCTACCAAACCAAGAGATTCAACAAATGAAATCATTTATGGACCTTTTATTATTATTATTATTTGTAGTATAGAGCTTCCCTGAGAGAAATGGAACTATATAAGAGTTATATGACTTTAATAAATAAGTATGAAAACCAAATAAAGCCTTAATGGCAAACTGAAATATTGATATACCGTTAGTCCCTGAAGCAGCAGTTTTCAGAGCAAGCTCAGGGCTAGTGAATTGCACTGTGAATGTAAGTGTATAAAAATCAGCTTTATTTTAATGACTTTGCCCTGTCTTTGGCAAAGACTTCATATCCAGTCCTGCCAAAAATTTAGCCGTTCAGATACATTTTTAAAATTGAGCATAACATTAATATTTTCCCATAGTTTTATCTTATTTAAATAAAAGAGAGAACATCAGTTTAGAAAACATTTCCCTCTTCCTTAAATACCTAAATCTGAGCTCACTCATCACTTTATCCAGTCTTCACTGAGTCCCAAATAAGCTTAGGAACCTGCTGATGTTTAAAATGGGAGATGAATACTGGATGTGGTAACTCACGCCTATAATCCCAGCACTTTGGGAGGCCAAGACAGGTGGACCATCTGAGGTCAGGAGTTCAATACCAGCCTGGCCAATATGGTGAAACCCCATCTCTACTAAAAATACAAAAAATTGGCCGGGCGCAATGGCTCATGCCTGTAATCCCAGCACTTTGGGAGGCCGAGGCAGGCGGATCACGAGGTCAGGAGATCGAGACCATCCTGGCTAACACGGTGAAACCCCGTCTCTACTAAAAATATAAAAAATTAGCCAGGCGTGGTGGCGGGCGCCTGTAGTCCCAGCAACTCGGGAGACTGAGGCAGAAGAATGGCATGAACCTGGGAGGCGGAGCTTGCAGTGAGCCGAGATCGCGCCACTGCACTCCAGCCTGGGCGACAGAGCGAGACTCCGTCTCAAAAAAAAAAAAAAAAAGAAAAGAAAATTAGCTGGGCGTAGTGGCGCGTGTCTGTAGTCCCAGCTACTTGGAGGCTGAGGCATGAGAATTACTTGAACTGGGAGGCAGAGGTTGCAGTGAGCCAAGATCACGCCATTGACTCCAGCCTGGGTGACAGAGCGAGACCCTGTTTAAAAAAAAAAAAAAAAAAAAATTGGGGGATGACTCCAAACATTCAAAGGAAAAAAGTCAATACCAAACCATTACTGCCATTCAGATGTTTTATGTGCATGCATCACAATTTTACTTTTTTGCTTTCTACTGGATTTTTATACATAGGGAAAGAATATGACAAAACAAGTTTTATCACTGCATTTTAAAAACCCCGCCAGATCAATTATATATATAGATATCTATAAGGGGACTCATTTGGGTAAAATATAGCAATGTTTTTTAAACTCAAGTCTATACAATGAATAATGGGTACAATGTACATTTTTGAATAAGAGGTTGAAAATAGCAAATACATCTTCAATAATGGAAAATATAACTTTGAGTACGTGATGTAGTGTATGGTATACATGGGGAAAAGTGGTATGTGTGACCCAGTGGGAAGAGGACAGGCTGGGAATCAGCAATCTAAGATTTCAAAGTCAGTTCTAGCACTTTCTGGCTGAGTAACCTGAACAAGTCATTTAGCCTCTCTCAACCTCATTGTCTTCAGCTTGAAATGAAGATATTGGGATAGCTTTTTACCAAGAGCCCTTTCTGACTCAATCTGTGACCTGTGTGTATTACTCTTAAAGTATGAGGTATATCAACACTATTATTAGACTATGAAGGTTGTTGAATTTCATGCTTCTAAAACGTTGTTATAAGAGTTCTTCCAGTTCTGGACAAGATGGATAAATATGCTTTTATTACTCCCAATAATTATAACAAAAGGCCCTGGACAAAACATATACATCAACTATCAGAAGACTCTGAAAAGTTGGAAGGCAGACTAAGCACCTCAGGATTCCAGCAACAACCTAGCAGCGAGTTCCCTGGTGGCTAATTTTGTCTGTTTTAACCTCCAATATTATCCCAGCCTGGGCACCAGAGAAGCCCACGAACCATAAATGCCACCTGGCAGAGATTAAAAATAATCCCCAAAAAAGGCTGCTCTTTCTAGCTAACGCAGTGGGAAAAGGGCAGCCCAGCAGCACAGAAACCTTTCAGTCATACCTTCCATTCTCTAGGTAAACAGAGACGCTTCTGCTACACCTTCTCAGTGGATGCTGCAGCAGCAGAGTCTGTAGGTACAAGCCAGTTTTCCACCACCACCTTGCAACAGCAGTGGTGCACTCTGCTGCAAACCTGTGAGTGGAACTCTAGCTTCCTTCCATTCCTGCCTTGCAGAAACTGGTATCCCTCCTTTGCTGAGCTTGTGAGTGGGATCCTGACTTTCTTCTCCACCCTATAGTAGAAGCAGCAACCTCTCAGCCCAAGTCTATGGGGAGAGCTGTATCTTCATCCCTGACCTGCCGTAATGAGGCAGCTGAGACTGGTGAGAACTCTATCATCTATGCCCACCCTATAGCTACATGTAAAATAGTACTATTCCCCAACCCAGTTTGTGGGCACAGCTTTGACTTCCACCCTACCTGCAATACCTCTCCCTCCCACCCAGTGCCACAGAGAATGTGGAGCAGAGTCCTGCCATTTGGGTAATATACAAGTGGGGCAGGCACAATAGCACTGCAGTAGCATTTAAAAAAAACTTTGTAAACTAGGTTGACATTTGGATCACAGTCTTCAAAAGAGCATTCTAAATCTAAACAAATTGACTACAGGTTACAATTTTAAAGATTTAGTAGGAACCAGAGTCAAATAATACTCAAAATATCAAAGATACCGTTCAGAATTACTCATCAAAAGTTACTCTGGAAATAACCAGGAAAAAAATAAAAAAGGACAATTGGCAGACACCAACAGCAACATCAAGATGACACAGATGTTGTAATTATCAGACAAGAAAAGCAGCTATCATAAAAATGCCCCAACAAGCAATTATGAACACTCTTGAAACAAATGAAAAAAAAAAAAGGAAATATCAGAAAAGAAATAGATATTAGGAAGAACCAAATGGAAATTTTAGAACTGAAAAATATAATAACTAAAAGGAACTCACCGGATTATGGGCTCAATAGCAGAATAGACATGACAGAGTGAAGATGAACTTGAAGTGAAGATAAGTAGAAATTATCCAAGTTAAACAACAAAGAGAAAATATGTATTTTTTAATTTATTTTTTTTTAGAGACAGGGTCTCACTATGTCATTCAGTCTGGGGTGCAGTGGTGTGATCATAGCTCACTGCAGCCTTGACCACCTGGGCTCAGGCAGTCCTCCCACCTCAAGCCTGCTGAGTAGCTGGAACTACAGGTGCACACCACCACAACCACCAATTTTTTAAAATTTTTGTAGAGACAGGGTCTCACTATGTTGCCTAGGCTTGTCTCAAACTCCTGGCCTTAAGCAATTCTCCCACTTTAGCTTTTCAAAGTGCTGGGATTATAGGTGTGAGCCACCATGCTTGGCTTAGAAAATAGATTTTAAAAAGTGAACTGAGCCTCAGAGACCAGTGGGACCATAACAAAGGTTTTAGCATTTGTGTTGTTGGAATCCCAAAAGAAGATAAAGAATGAGAGGCTGAAAAAATATTTGAAAAAAAAAAAAGCTGAAAACTCCCCAAATATGGTGAAAGCAGTCAAGAGAGAAATGATGCATTACTTACTTCGGGTCCTTTTATTTAAATGAAATACATTAAGAACAGTGTGGATATGGAAGCATCTGTATCCCCAGTTATCCAATTCCTTTTTGGGACCTGGCCTCCACATCTGACAAATATGAAATTTTTAGCCTTGAGTTCAACTTAGCTTCTGACCTTAAGCTGATTGACAACCTTGAGGTACGACATACAAAAGGCCTTTCAAAGTGTTATTTCATTTTTCTAAATAACAACAACATAGTCATGGTGAACACAGTTTACTACATGTATGCATTTTACATATATTAACATTGAAGCCTCACATGAACACTAATAAACACTATTATTGTTCCCATTTTACACAACTGAGGTACAGGAAATTTGAGCAACTCACTCAAAATCACACAGCTAATAAATTCTAGACTGAACTCTAAGATATAAAAGTTACCCAAAACATTAAAATATTCAGGAGACAGGAGATCTTTTAAGTGGACAGTTGGTTGCCTTATGATTGAGTCAGATCTCTTATGTATTCTCTAATACAGAGATAAAGAAGAATTTGGGATTTGGTTCTGAAGTCATTTGGACATTAATGATACAGAATAGTGTTGGGTCATTTGTTCAGATAGTGTAAATTGAGCTCTTTGTCCTGGAAGCCATTCTGTATTCACAAGCCGACATTCCTTAGGGGTGATAACTTTTGGCACTATTAGCACTGGTGATCCCATCTTCCACATGTATGCAGAGACCTAGCTTCCCTTGACACCTAGCCTGTCTTTGCACATGGAGGTGCTCAGTTCATATGAATTCTTTCCCGAGAGTTGCCACAGGCCTTAAGTTCTTATTTCAAGTTGGCAGTGTCTACACATTTAATGCAACAGCGATGTTGTTTGTAAGTTTTGGCTAATTTTCCTTGTCTCTGTTAACTGTTACCACTATATATAACTAGATCACAGCTAATAACTTTTACCACAAGTCATGATAATGATCACCAGCATTTGTCTAGCATTTTACAACATTCAAAGCACCTGAATGCATTGGCTCATTAATTCTCATAACAATTTTGTGAGGTGAATATTAGGATCGTCTTTCTGCCAGAAACAGCAAGCAAAACTGAATGGCATTGTATGATTTTCAAATTGGCTTCACTAAGACCTGGCTATAAATCATATATGCACCACTTGGACTAGATTTACAAGAGGTCAACATAAAGTTTTTATGAACTTAAAAACAAATGGGTTATTTTTTTAAAAACAAAGATGACATTTATTTTAGTTGAATTATTTAGGTATGGTTTACTCTGCAGTCTAATTTAACAAAATATTTGTATTCCTCTCTACCCCATCTAAAATTTCTTCATACTTTTCTTGTTGAAAAATAAAGTGTCTCACACAATATTAACTAGAAAATGTTTCATTTCTGGCATCTTAGAAGTTATAACCAAGTAAAATTACAAAGCAAATGAGTAACTTCAGTAGAGGCAGTATGTGTCTAGGTGTTAAAATTGGGGACTGACTCTAGGGGTTTCCAGATAACTGAACATGTGGCGGTTCCTAGAGGGTGATACACCCAGGGAGGGCTGGAACCTCCACACCCCTTTCCCCATACCTCATCCTGTACATCTCTTCAGCTATATCCTTTGTAATTAAACAGTAAACATTTTTAAAATGTGGACTCTAGAATCATCCATAGGCTTGAGTTCTGTTCCACTGTGTACTAAATGCATGGCCTTGGGTAAATTACTTATTACTTGTGTGTTTGGTTTTCTCAGATATAATATGAGGGAAAAAAGTACCCGTTTCATAGAGCTTTGTGAGTTTAAGTGAAATAATAAATGTAAAGCACTTAGAATAGTGCCTGGCACTAGTAAGCCCTCAATAAATGTTAGCCGGTAATAGTATAGCAATAAATAATAGTTACAGCTATTTCCAGCTACTAGAGGAATTATATATTAGTTATCATATATATAGAAAGGATTACAGATAGATATAAACATGAGCAGCACCATTTTAAGAGGGCCCTGGATATTCCTACTTTTGGAGGTCCAATTCCGCTTTATATCAAATATATTTAAAATGCAGTTATACCCCACATTAAATAAACTTTCTATGTAACTTTAAAGAAATGGGTTTTTTTATTGGCTATTTGACATATTTTGTAGACATTGAATTAAAAACATTAATTTTGATTTTTTTGTTGTATTCTCCTGAGATCATACAGTAATTAAATGATGAAGTGTGAGCTAGAATTCTGGTCTCCTGGCTTATAACCAAATTGTTCCAAGAGAAAAGATGAGAATTATTATTTTTCCACCAAGAAAGAACTGCTGGAGTCTAGTCCACTTTAAAACCTAATTCAAGCTGGAGTGCCTTTTGCTAAAATTAACACTCCAGAATGCTCAAAACTCTGAAAATAATATTGAATGTTTCCTTTCTTTATTCTTTTCTTAGATTGTGGTTTGAATGTTCATAAGCAGTGTTCCAAGATGGTCCCAAATGACTGTAAGCCAGACTTGAAGCATGTCAAAAAGGTGTACAGCTGTGACCTTACGACGCTCGTGAAAGCACATACCACTAAGCGGCCAATGGTGGTAGACATGTGCATCAGGGAGATTGAGTCTAGAGGTGAGCCATTTGCAGTGCGGGTTGCAGTGGTCTCCGTTCACTACCAGTACCAGTCCTGATGCCTTTTGGTTACCTCATTGCACAATACGGTTGTCTTCTGTAATTTGGAGGGGAATGGTTTCATATGTCAAATGATCTCAAAGACTGAAATGAATTAATTTAACAATTAAATAGCTTGATTTCAAGGTACATTTAACTAAGTGTAGCCAATATGCTTATATAAAAATATATTTATAGATGATGCTTCCAGTCTGCAAAAGTTGACAGGTAAAGACAAATTCATTTTTCAGTTTTTAAATTTTTCTTTGGTTCAAGAAGCAAAAGTGTAAATGCTCTACTAAAACTATCTAAAGCCAAAAACAGAGCTGCATCCTAATTATTCTTTCCCACTTGAGAAAAACAGGCCTATATTTTATCTTAGTCTTCTGTTATGTAAAAGAATTTATGATGTAATTGGGGTGATGAATTATTTCCCTTAAGACTTAACATATTTCACTTAATTAGACCAAATGATGAGCCAGATGATATTCAGGTGACAATAGGTAAGAGTTAAAGAACTGTGTGTGAAATCATTTTATTCTAGGAGAAGAGTGTGAAAAGATTTCTAAACATGTATATTTTATTTCTTCTGACACATTACCTCCCAGCTTAAAATGTGAGGAGTTAAAATCTGAAGAAAAGGCATAATTCAAAGAAACTAACTAGTTTTATTTTTCAGGTCTTAATTCTGAAGGACTATACCGAGTATCAGGATTTAGTGACCTAATTGAAGATGTCAAGATGGCTTTCGACAGAGGTATGTTTTTCACAATGTTCCATAACTTAGGACAATAATACTCTTTTCTAAAAAGGCACAATTTCTTGTGAGGTATTTTTTGCATTATTTTTCTAAATCATTGATGATTATTATACCAAATTTAAAAACTTAGCTTATAATTTCTTTTTTATGAGTTGTAAGTATTAAACAGTCAAATTTCAGAATATGAAAGAAGTATAAAATTTAACTATGTTACCAATATTTGAGTATCCAAGGCTGGTCCATGTTCACCAAAATACATACAGAGCAATTACATTCACCAAAAATGATAGAGAAAAGAGTAGGATCTATACCATTACAGATTTCAGGCTTCTCAGGCTTGAGTTAACCCACCTTACCCTGCCTGTCATCCATGCCCCCCTGGCATCCTCATCACCATCTTCGATGAGCTGAGTGAGACCCAAGCCCGGACTCAAGTGTTGGGGCCAGAAAGCTGAAAGAAGCTTTAGGGGCCTTCTGTGGGGGACCCATCAGCCACTGTAGGAGAAGGGGCCCAGTCAAAGAAAAGCTCAGTGGAGCTTAATTTTCTTAGCTAACATTTAAATTAAGATTTGCTTCCATGGTTCTCCAATTTGTCTTTGCTTCAAGGACTAGAACAAGGTGGTTCCAAAGAAGACCTGTAGCCTTGAATACAGGAAGTAAAGGAGTAAGAGTTAGTGATCTTTTAAAGACCACTTTCCTTTGCAAGTACGTATTCTAGTTCTATCACACAAACCTCTCCCATTCACAGACCTCTTGTGGGCAACAGAGGCAGAAAGCAAAAATAATTAAATATTCATTACCAACCTGAGGGAAACTAGGCCAGCCCAAGTATGTGATAAGAGCAAAGAAAGGGAGGTGAAGTAATGGTGTATTCACTCCAAATAAGCATCAGGAAGAGCAGTCCTGAATCCCTGCCAGGTTGAATGGGAAGAAGCATCTCTTTACTCTGGAAGCTCTGCAACTGAGCATGTCCATTCCCAGCCTCTGGCTATGAGTCTCAAAAATAAATTCACACTGACAAAGAAACTGAATGTTCCTATGGACCCCAGAGAGCAAAGAAATGACACAGTTTCCTCTGTGGAAAATATGAGACAACCGTTTTGTGACCTGAAAACACCAGTAACAGATTTTAAAATTCATGAAGAGCTCACCTTGGCTCCCTGTAGCCACACTGCTGGGGGCCAGTCTTTGGCCTCCCAAGGATGTGTACCAGCACTCATCTGCAAGATCTATAGTAATGATGCAAAGGATTTTAACATGGATTACAGGAAACCAGTGACTCGGATCATTAAAATCAGTTCTATATATAAATGCTGCCCAATTCCATGCATGTTCAAAGGAATAATCCTATACCTTTGAATAAACAGAGCAAAATAATTTGGAGTAATTAAGGATGATCACTTCTGAGAGGCATAAACCTCAAGTAATGAGATCCAAGAAAGAAGACAGTATCCATAGGATGCTGGAATGAACTCATTTAAGAGCCAAGGTGAAAAGGCAAGTTTGGGGAAATCTTCCCCAGCTTAGGAAATAGTGACTGAATGGAAAGCTGACTATTCTGAGGTCAGCAGTTGCCATTATACCTCTGCTACATTTTGTCCTTTGGTGGAATCACAGATATTTATGTGACAGGTACAGTGAGAGATCCATGGTCAAAACAAATAAAATCTCATCAGCTTTACCCCAGAAGAATCCTAGTGTGGTGGAGGCAAGAGCAGAAAGTAAAGAAACAATCAGGAAACAGATGTTATAGACGTCTTGCTGATATGGTATAGCCCTACTTAGAATGTAGTGTGTGGATATCAGATTCCAGGATTTGTTTACATTATTTTAAAACGGAAAATAAGTAAATAGATAATACAGATGGAAGAATATATTTGTGTATTTGTGTATACTTACTAAAAAGCAGGTTTTAAAAGAACCAGTTTAATAACAACGTACATAGTAAGCCCCGGCATGTTACTCTTTTAGGCTCCTAGCTTGTTTAAATCTATTTTCCATTGATTGGTTAACTCAAAAATATTTATTAAGCAGCTACTATATGCCAGGCACCATGTTCTTTAGAACATTTATAGAGCATAGACGAGGTGCCATGAATCCTGCCGAGCACTTTAGATATGATGGTTAACCATGTACGCTTGGTCCTTGCACTCATGGAGGGCTCACATTAAATAATAATCACACAGTGGCTATTGATTTTATTTTAATAAGGGCTATAAAGGAAAATATTAATAACTGGGGAGTTTAACCTGTCTAGTAGGGCAGGTAAGGCATGCTGGAGATCAGAAGAGGCTCTTTCACAGAAAATTAATCATTAATATGTAACGTAGCACACTAAATTTTACATTAAAAACTGAAGAATTGCTAATCTTTAAAATCTGATTTGTATACAGATATGTCATTCATTAAAACAGTGCTGTGAATCCAGATATTTACTTTTATTTCTTTCAACATCCTTAAAAGATGGTGAGAAGGCAGATATTTCTGTGAACATGTATGAAGATATCAACATTATCACTGGTGCACTTAAACTGTACTTCAGGGATTTGCCAATTCCACTCATTACATATGATGCCTACCCTAAGTTTATAGAATCTGCCAGTAAGTATGAATGCATGTATTTCAAATAACCTGACAACCTCCTCTTGGTAATCACCTTCCTGGTTTTCTGGCTAACTTGAATGCATTTTATGAAATGTTTCCCCTTTGCCTCTCTCTATAGTTAATGTACTTACAAGAATTTTGCATTGTTCTCTAATGTAGATTATTTTATGACTTAATACCATCAGAAGCTTCTTTGTAATGTGCTAAACCTCATTTTCCAAAATAAGGCTTATACCAGTGCTCTTTAGATGTAAGCCAATGCTTTTGTAAAATAAAATAAAAATGAATAACTGGAAAAGTAAATTAAAAAAACAAAACCAGGCTGGCAGTGGCTCACGCCTGTAATCCCAGCACTTTGGGAGGCTGAGGTGGGCAGATCACCTGAAGTCAGGAGTGCAAGACCAGCCTGGCCAACATGGTGAAACCCCATCTCTACTAAAAATACAAAAAATTAGCTGGGCGTGGTGGCACGCGCCTGTAGTCCCAGCTACTCAGGAGGCTGAGGCAGGAGAATTGCTTGAACCCGGGAGGCAGAGGTTGCAGTGAGCTGAGATTGTGCCATTGCATTCCAACCTGGGCAACAAGAGCAAAACTACGTCTCAAGAAATAAAACAAAAACAAACAAAAAACCAACTATCTTTTATTAAATTCAGCAAACATAAAATTTCTATCAGATTACTATATGTTTCTAAATTCTTATTCTCAGTTTCTGTGCTTGTATAAGTTAACTCAGACTATTAACAGCAAACTGGCACTGGCCCACACATTGTACTTTAAAAAGCACTATTTTATATCAAGAAGTTTTTTTAAATTCTAGTTAAAATGAAAATGAGAAAAAGCAAAGGTTTATTTGTCAAAGTTCATTTATGCTGTAAAAATCATACTTGTAATTCACACTTCATTTTTTAAAGAAGGGAATTCTTATTGGTTTTAAGTATTAGCATTACTGGTTTTTTTGGAAAAGATAGGCTATTTCTGTCATTTTGCTTTTCTCTCTTTAAAACCATATGTTGTCTTCATCTTTAGATGATAACATCACTTCCTTAGTAACACTAATTTGCTTTTTGACTTGGGAATTTCATGAATTACAATCTTTCTTTGTTCTAAATTTTAGTTTCCCTCTCAGGGCTTTTGTAGAGGATTTTTGTGGTTAGTTCCATGGAGGCCTGATTTCTTGTGGGTCAGCTCAAGCTCCCATGTAGAGAACAGCTGTGAGAATTACACTGATTTCTTTCAAAGCATTAGGTTAGAAAGCATGAAAAATTCTAGGTCTCTTATGGACGCAGTGCTGATCATGAAAATTTGTATGAGGGATCTCACACGTCCTTGTCTCATGGGGCAGACATTTCCTCTCCAGTTAAGTCTGATTGCCACTCATCTAGAAAGCAACACACACACACACACACACACACACACACAGATAGCCCGTGAAAAGCTGCCCAGTCCGCAGTATGCTCTGATCCCGAGGACTCCGATCCCACTGAAAGTGGGTAAGCTTCCACTCTGGAAGTAAAACTGAAGCTTGGCTCTATGCCTAACTCTGGGGCACACAATCAGCCGAGGACAAAGCAGTGATGCAAACCCAGGTTCTGAACTCCACACACCGCCATATCTAGGAAGAAGTAAAAGCCAAGCCTCCTCTTGGATTTCGAGGCCTTTGTCCCCACAATTCCAAATGACCTCTCCTTCCTTCCCCACACCCACCTTAGCTGCTGAAGAAAATCTCTCCTTTTTATTATCCTTCCAAATCATTTGTCATCGTTATGGAGTTTCTGAAACAGCCTTCCTGTCCAAAATTAGCAAGCCCCCTGATCTCACCCCTCAGAGAACTCTGGAAACCACATCATAAGAAAGAAACTTTCGGAAATCAAGGTAGAAATTTCTCCTCATAATTTCAGCTATTTGGATGTCTGATTTATGAATGACACCAAAAACCCTGGCATAATACCAATATATAATATAAACATTTGTTGTACATGTTTAATAGCGATATCTTGTTTGTGGAATATTGTGTCCTTGTACACTCTCTTCTGGCAGTAGAGTCTGTTTCATTCTTTAGATGTGCAGATACGGCCATTCTCTTAAAAGGCAGATAAGGAAGATGAGAGAAATTAACATTTATAGAGCATAGACGAGGTGCCATGAATCCTGCCGAGCACTTTACATCCATGATGTAATTTTAGAAAGGAGATGTGATGGAGTATCAGTAAATTGTGTAAGATCACATTGCTCACTAGGGGAGGCGGCAATGGCATTCACACACACCTGTAAGGTCAGAGCCCTTGCTTTACCCACTCTGTCACACCGCCTGGCTCACTTGATAGAAGAGGGAATGAGACTTACACAAGGGAAGAAGGAAGAACCCCTTTCAAACGAGGGACAGGGTTAAATGATCCTTCCTAATGCGGATATATTCTCCAAAATTTTTTTTCTCTCTCAGCTCCTAAAAATGTCTCTGGCATTTATTAGCATCCTTTGCCAACAAAATATCAGAATTTACATTAAACCTTTCTTCTACAAAAGCTGTTTGAGCTCTGCTTTTGCAGCTTTCTTGGAGGAACCTGTAGCTTAAAAGCTGGAAGGGGGTGACTGCAAGAAATGAAAAAGGAAAGCAAGGGTGGAGAAGGCCAGGTCATCCCATGCTACAGCTGGAAGTTCTTCCAAAGCCCCCGGAAACTCCCTGATGAACCCACCTGAAGTCTGTGTTCACTCACCCCCACCTTCCTCACTCCCTCCCCCTGCAGTTAAGACATTGCTGCCCTAGAATAAAAGGACGGGTGCTTGTCACAGAGCCTCCAGTAACCCAGCATTATGGATGCTTCCTGGTCATGATGGAAACAGCACTGCCAAAGTTGAGCTCCCTGTGCTAATGAGGGGAGAAATCTTCCTCTGGCCAAGGATTCTGAGAACTCTGTTCCCAGAGCAGCTTCAAAAAGCTACATGTCTCAGCGTGTAACCTTGAGATCAACTCAAATAAAGCCCAGGGTTCTTGGTCCCAAGCAACTTGAAATCTCTGGAAGAGAAGCCTGGGAAGGAGAACTTGTTAGTATTTCCTCAGCTCTGCCACTGAGCTGCCCCTTTTGCTAAGTTTTAATCTTCTTGTATTCAAGTTTCTCTGTGTAAAATTAACTAGACATACTGTAGAAGAGCTTTTAATTAGATCTTTATGGGCTTAGAGTCTTTATTTCCTTCTCCGACAATGTTCACATTTTCCAGATCCTTCCAGGCCCTCCTCTAATGCCATCTGCTCTTCCCTGGACCTCTCAGCTGCAGACCATCTTTCTCCTCTGATTCCCATCACCTCTACTTGGACATCTTTACTGCCTCCTTCCTTCATGCTGGAAGGTTGTAATTACGTTTTGTCTTCCTACTTCACCGGAGTCCCTTTTAAAGGGAGGAGTTCTTGCTCATGTTCCTTTTCCCACAGTACCTGTGATAGTCCCTTACTTACGTAATAGGTATAATAAATATTTGTTGAATAAGTCAACTTATAATTTTATATTGAGAACTGTAGGATGTTAGAGTTTGCACATATTCTAAGGGGTCATGCAGCTAGACTGTCTTCTATAAAACATTCTTTTTGAAATATCTAGTTGCTGCAAGACTCACTCACTGCTTCCAGAGGCAGCCAGTCCACTGGTGGACAGATGTAATAGTCATGAAGCCCTTCTGTGTACAATAGAAATCTGCCTGTTTTTATTTCATAACTCTCTCCCATTGGCAGTGTTCTTGACATCACCCTTTTCCATGTGTATTTTGTATATTTGACAACTGATGATGGTCATTCATCTCTGAATACATTCCATTTTGTCTATTTCTCTCTTAAATTATGCTTCTTATAGCTAAAGAGTTGTGTTCTATAAAAAATGGTAATGGGTAATACTTTTGTAAGTGGAAGAAAAGGAGAAATGAGTTCTGGAGAAGAATGTCTGCCAATTTGATCTCAGTATATTCAGTGCATTTTGTCATTTGTTTCCAAATGTATATCTCCAGCCTGGAGATGTAAATGTCCTCTCCCTGAACACCAGATTAATCCACAGTCAGCATGTTCATTTGAATGCCTGACAGCCATCTCAAATGGAACTTTTCTCCACCAAACCTCCTCCACCCAGTCTTTCCAATCTCAGTTAATAGAGGCCTCGTCCTCGCTGCTGCTGAAGCCAAAAACCTGGATCATTCATGATTCTTCTGTTTCTCATGCATCCTTCATCGGGAATCCAATGAACTCAACCTTCAAAATATACCCAGAATCCAACAAATTCTTATTACCTTCATTGCTACCCCCTGGTCCAAGCTACTGTCATTCTTCACCTGGATGTTTTTAATAATTACTGGAATGGTCTCTCTGCTTTTATTCTTTGCCTTCCACAGTCTGTTTTCCACTAGGCAGCCAGAGTACAGATAACTGAAAAATACATGTCACATCATGACCTTTCCTTGTTGATAACCTTCCCATTTCTCTTAGTAAACGCTAAATCCTTAAAATAGCCTACATCCCTTGACATGATTGAGTGCCATGTTGCCCTTCTGACCACACCTGCTAATATCCCCCTCTTCACTCACTCTGCTGCAGCCACAATTGGCTCCCCACTTTTCCTCAAACATTATAGGCATACTCTCCCCTCAGGATCTCTGCATGGCTGCTCCTCCACCAGCACTGTCTTTCTCCAGATCTCCACATGGCTCATTCCCATTGAGATCTATCCTGACCACCCCACTTAAAGTTGCAATGCCCCCAACACTTCCAATGCTTATCCTGCTGTTTTTCCCATCGCACTTGCCTCATTCTAATAGAGTGTAACTATAATATATCATATTCATGGTTTATTGTCAGTCAACCTCAGTAGCAAGTGAGCTCCCCATGTGCAGGAGATGTTTTTTGCTCACCCTACAACACTATCTCACAGTTCTCCCTACAGAGATTAACTGTGGAAATTAAAAGGAAACTGGGTTCTTTTTTTAATTTCCAGATTTGTGTAGCTTCAAATTAATTTATCCTGTAGTAAAAACTAGAGCCGGGTGCAGTGGTTTACACCTGTAATCCCAGCACTTTGAGAAGCTGAGGCAGGAGGATCGCTTGAGCCCAGGAGTTTGAGACCAGCCTGGGCAACATAGTGAGACCTTGTCTCCATAAAAAATTAACATTTAGCTGGACATGGTGGTACACACCCACAGTCCCAGCTACTTGGAAGGCTGAGGCAGGAGGATCACTTGAGCCCAGGAAGTCGAGGCTGCAGTGAGCCATCATCATGCCCCTGCACTTCAGCCTGGGTGACAGAGCTGTCTCAAAAACAAAAACCCTAACTAGTAGTTTTTATAGTAAGTGGAGTATTCGTCTTTTATTCTAGAAATTCAATGATTAAATTTCAGTATCTGAGCTGGCACTACTGTTATAAATTGGCACTTTTTAAAGGCCCCAAAGTTCAGTGACCATACATTTTTTATCATGGCAAAAAGCAAATACATTCTTCATTCAAAGAAATGAGCCAGGAACTGTGAGGAAATTTTGGGTAGAGATTGTAAAATGGTCAAAATTTGTTTGAATTAAAAAGCTTCAGTCATTGTTCAGTTTCTGAAATTTATCAAATCTGCTTTACCAGTGCTAGGAAATTTTCACATTCATCTTATGCCAATTTTTACCTGACTTCAATTCATTACTATTGAGTTGGTTTGTTTTATAAGTTAGAAACACTAGGATTTTTTATCTTGTGCATTCTGGTCAGATGTAGTCTTCCTAGCATTTCAAGGCCACCACCCTGATTAGGACTCAGCAGCATGGAGTCTCATTGAAATTACCTTGAAACCCACCTTTTTTTTATTCCCCCCCAAGATGGATTCTTGCTCTGTCACCCAGGCTTAGAGCACAGTGACACAATCCTGGCTCACTGCAACCTCCACCTCCTGGGTTCAAGTAATTCTCCTGCCTCAGCTTCCCAAGTAGCTGGGATTACAGGCACCCGCCACCACACCTGGCTAATTTTTGTATTTTTAGTAGAGACGGGGTTTCACCATGTTGGCCAGGCTGGTCTCAAACTCCTGACCTCATGACCCACCCCCCTCAGCCTCCCAAAGTGCTGGGATTACAGGTGTGAGCCACTGCACCTGGCCTAACCCAACTTTTAAAAGCACCCCATCTTTTGACCTTTGAGAAGCAGGAATGTACTGTGGTGCTCTTTTTTGAGATCACAGAATTCCAAATATGTTAATTGTTTTCAGTTATACAAATGACTAATGAATTGAATGCAGTCTGATCTCAAAGGAATGTGCTGGGTTTTTGTACATTTGGAACTAAAACATTCAAATTAAGATGGTTCCCTTCAAAATTTACACCCTTGGAAGAGTCACATTTATTTCAAGGCTCTCGCCATCAGGCAAAACATTTGGAAGTGCCTTCAAAGTCTGCCGTGCATTCTTCTGAATGTCTGAGTCATAGAAAATGTGTGCATTTTGAAGGTAGATTCGATTTTTTAATATAAAACAAAGTAATTTAAAACAGTGTAATGAATCAAGCAAGTAAATGTTGGATGGTACATGTTTTGGTTTAAAAAGAAAAAAGTATGAATATCAATTAATAAGACTTTCTTGGGGTCATAGTGGGTAATGGAGTGACATGGTTAGTATACCATTGCTGAAAAGGGATTTTCAAAATATTTTAAGCAATGTACCATTCTATAAGTATTATTCTAAGGTCACTTCATTTGAATGTATAAGTTTTTATCTGTGTCGACACGTCTGAATTTTTTGTAGTTACATCCTGTATTCAATGTCCAATTTCGAAAGTTGTCAGACTCCAAGACACTCAAGTGACAAAACTGGATGTTCCCTCCATCCCCAAAAGTCCAAGTAAATAGTGTTGCCACATTGAAACTAAGAGCCTTTGGAAATCTGGACTTGAACCTTAAAAATAATTTCCAAAGCTGTGGACAAGGAATTATGAGAAAGCATTTCTTACCAGTTTCAGAGCATTATCACAAGAATAGAATTCAGTGAACCATTTGTATCAGTTTTGTGTTATTTCTTTTCTTCTTGGTATTCGACTTGCTATTTTAGAAATTATGGATCCGGATGAGCAATTGGAAACCCTTCATGAAGCACTGAAACTACTGCCACCTGCTCACTGCGAAACCCTCCGGTACCTCATGGCACATCTAAAGAGGCAAGCTACAGACTTTGAGTCTTACACTTGTATTGCATCCAAATTTTAAGGACAAAATGAAATGAAGGGTGAAAGAAAGGACAAATAATCTATTGAATGAATAAATAAATGCATAGCTATATTGTCTTTTGTGAAATTGCACTAGTTGAGAAGGAATGCTAAAAACATTTTACACTATAATACTGAGTGCAGACTTGATTGTGTTATAAATGGATTTGCAGTTCCAGTATATGTTTTCAGATATGCTAGAAATACCAATATTCTGCCAAGGACATGCACTAATTTTTGTGGAAAGATAGAGTTGTGGCTGTAAAGACACTTGCATAATAAAGCAAGAAGAAAGCAACTTGCAACTTGCAAGGCAGCTCACTTTTCCTATCTTCTTGCTCCAAAAAAAGCACTTCAAACTTGGTGATAGGATTTTCGATTATTGAATTAATGTTGCCAACACTGCAAACTGATGTAAAAAGTGGTGGAGTAAAGAAGTAAGGGATAAAGGGAGGAATGGAAAACGAAGTATTTCAGTTAATTGTGGTTTGATGTTTTCAGGCGATAGTCATGCAGCTTTACTCCCTACTTGGTCACCCTCGATCTCTATCAGTTGAAGCAAAGATTTCCAAATTACATGACCAAGTTTTAGTGGTTTTAGGTTTTCAAAATATAAAACCAATCAGAAACAAAAATATGTATGTGGCCAAAGGCATGAGTTATATAAAAATGATATTTTAGTCACTCATGAATGTTTACATTTTTCCTCTTTAAGAGCACCATGAGTTAAAACCTTTGTTTAATGTGCTTACAACTTCGCTTATAAACTCAGGATTGCTTCTTATTGGGATGTAATTAAGTGTTCCACACTAAAACAGAGGACTAACTCTCAAATGATATTTTCTGTGTTACTGTGCAGTGGTAAAAAGCATATAAACACATACCCTCCCTGACGATGGTGCCTACCCATAGCCATTGCTTATTACTGTCGCTGCTGTTCTCTTCCTAGACACTTACTCAACTGTCTACTTGCAAAACTACTCTATAGCAAAGACAGCCAGAGTGAAGGGAGGGTGGGTGGATTAAATCAAGGTGACCCAGTTCCTTCTCAGCTATTTGCAAATGTAGGTTTAGAACTATAGGCTGTAGGTGGGCTGTGGCAGGAGGATCCATAGATAGAACTGAATCCATACAGTGCAGCACATTAACTCAGGCTTGAGCCTCAGTGATCACCACAAGTTTAAATTATCTCTTGACATAATTTACTTTAAGGAAAGTCAGTACTTTGAAATTACAGAGAAATAACCTAGTGGAAGAGTTGATAAGCGGACGCAAACTTTAATTGTGAATCTTGTTGTTTTAGTGTTCAAGCACAATGAAGAACATATGGCTTACACAAAGTCATTTATTCCTGTACTTGCATTTTTCAGAGTGACCCTCCACGAAAAGGAGAATCTTATGAATGCAGAGAACCTTGGAATCGTCTTTGGACCCACCCTTATGAGATCTCCAGAACTAGACGCTATGGCTGCATTGAATGATATACGGTATCAGAGACTGGTGGTGGAGCTGCTTATCAAAAACGAAGACATTTTATTTTAAATTTTTAATTTGAGGGGAAAAGAAATGTTTTACAGATGAAGGAATGTTTTATAGTAATTTAATTTGCTCCTGTAGCTGCATTATTTCTTGATTAGAGGTTTGGGCATATAACCAGATTAAAGTGAAGGAACTTTCTGTTGTTTTTGTAGCACCGCTCAGCTGTCTTGTAAAACAGTGAACACACGCTTTCTGGTTCTAGTAATCCTGGGTGTTTATCACGTTCAGAGAAACTCAAGCTATTGCATGATTAGCCCCCTATCTGGCAAGGAAACCCCATACAGAAGAAACAACAAACCTGCGCCTGCACCGCCTCTGCGTCCTGGGTAGTCTGTGCTTGTAATCCAGCATGTTTCACAGAGTAAGCCTGTTGTGACTTTGCTTTTGGGGTCTATGTCATTGGTTTCTGATGCTTGTACAAACACGCACTCACAAATGGATAAAACAGCACCTCTGGCTGTTGCATTACCATAAACCATATCACATGCCTACATTTTGCAAATGATTTCTGGTTTCTCTTAGTTCTTCTCTAACATAGTACTTTCTTTCCAGCAAAAGCAAAATGTGTTTTCAGATTTGTTACTTTAATAAAAGTTATCCATACCAATAAAAAGTGTACAACACAGCATTTTCTGTTAAATTATTATTGGTTTTCAGTTGTAATTTGGTATTTTTTCTGGCATGCGTTTATTTATTAAATTGGCTTTTAGAAATAAAAAATATTGATAGCTTACTTTTTTCTCATAAGAATATTCGGGAAAATGTGTTTGGCCATTTATTAAATACTGAGTACTTCTTCTGACCTCTTTTGTTTACTGTTAAAAGTGATAAGCTTCTAAAATAATCATTTAAAACTGCTTACTGTTAGAACAACCATTAATTCCATTTATTTTTCTTCTTATATTACTCTGGCAGAAATCTAGAAAATATTTTCTTGACATACTTTTTAATGAGAGGTTGGGCAGGAGTTCCTGCCAGAGCTCTCAGAAGAAGAAAGAGGCTAACTAAAAAGAGTAACTTCTTCTAAACATTTGATTTGTCAAAAATATATGACATCGACATGCATTGAGCTGACAATGCTGCCTGAGAGATGAGCCCCAGAGGCCAACCTGGTGGCTAGAGAAGGGGTCTGCAGCTAGGGGCCAGGAGCCCAGATTCTGGGCCTGGTACTATCACTGGCCACCTGTGTGGCTTGGAGCCAACAACCCTCCAGAGTCTGTTTCTGTGCCTATCAGATGAACACCTTTCTAGAACGAAAGTTCCATCCTGTTTTCAAATTTTTAACAATAAAAGACACATGTTCAAACTTTGAAGATTATTCCAAAAATAATGGGGACCAATGAAAATATGGAGTGTTTTCATATTTTTGCCCCTAGGCTATAGTAGGAAATTCATAGTATGCTTTCATTAGTCTTGATATTGAGAAAATTATGGTTTATTCAGTAGATATTCCATCTCAGCTCTCCTGTCAACCAGTCTCCTGTGAAGAACACCACTGCACTGAGCAACATCAGGTACATAGATTGATAATGCACAGAGATTTATATAGCATAGAATGTTTTTTTTTAATGGAGGTCACCAAAAGGCACTAAACACCAAGGCAGTGCTTTGGACACATCAAACACAGTTCGTATTTCTGAGAAATCTGATCAAAGAAATCTGTCCCTGGGTTAAGTAAACCAATTGGACTACTATGTGTTCATTGCTGAAGTCAGTTTTCTACAGAGTTTTACTTTTAAAAGAAATTCAGTTATAAAGGAGTATGCTTTATTAGAATGGATTCACCATTTTTTCCTGAGAAGAGAGATATTCAACTTTAGAGCAGGCACTTACTAGAATTAGAGGTATATTTGGAGCAGAAGGTCATAGTAAATAGGAAGCAGATGTTCAGAGAAAGTTCTGAGCAAGTCTTCAGACAAAGTTATTGCTTACTGGCTCTGTGAAGAATGTGCTTGGCATGTTTTTACACAGAAGGATGTGTGGTTCATACCCTCAGGATGTATAGATAGAAATAATAGCCACTTCATCTGTGAACATGCTTGGACTGTTGGGTGACACTTCCTTGAAGAAACAATTCCCAGTTGCCCAGGGAGGGTTTTGCTCAATAATTAACCAGAATCTTCTACACATATCTTTCTATGACCAGTGGGAGATTTCTTAAATCATGACTTTTTATGATGAGGCAGATGTTTCTATTTCTAACACAATCAGGAGTGAGAGAGGGAACCAATAAACCTCTCCACCGTCACCCACGGATTTGGCAGCACTACAGATACTCTGCCTTGAATGCTAAGTGTCTACATCTTCTCAGTTTTCTATATATCATTTAATTATTGCAAAACCAAAGACTTCCCTTTTACACTATTTTGTCTTTAAATGCCAGTTATACCAGCTGACCAGAAGAAGTAGTCCTTCACTGAATTGAGATTTAAAACGTTTCTGTAATTGGAAGAATGGATATTTATCAAGATGTTTCTGGTTACTTGATGAGCTCAAATAGAGGCCTGCTGAATAAATTAGGTTCAGGATTCCGATCATTCTTTTTTTTTTTTAATTTCTTTTTGTTAGTTTTTTGTCTTTTATATCTTTTGTTTTGAGTTCTGATCATTTTAAATAAAATAATTTACAGTCACTGCCCCAAAGCTGATTATAGATTATGGTCAAGTCCACTAAAAGATCAAAAAGTGTTTTTATAGCTTGATTTGCCCATAACAACTGCAAGGCACTCACATTTGTCCATTAGAGCTGAGCCGAACTGGTAGTGCCCTTCGTGTATGTCATCACCATGCATCACACGCCCACTGAACATCCAGGTTGGTTCTGCCCCTTGGCTAGCATGCATTGTGGTAGAGGGGAATGCAAAGAAGTCTGGCATCAGCAAGGATCTGTCAGCCTAATTTTTAGAGATCTAGTTCTCACTTGCATTATATCTAAAAAAAAGAAAAAATCTGCATCCCTTGTAGCATCTCTGCTACTCATTCCGTACACAGATCCTGTGTGCCAAGCACTGTGCTAGAACTTGGAACAAGATTGGTTCTGATTCTTAAGGAACTCATGGGATCCATTTGGACTAGTCACAGTTTAAAGTACTGTAAGCCTCAGTGCTAGATGTCAATAGAAAGCTACCAGACAGCGTGGATGGATTTGCGTTTCTTTGGGAAAAAATGTGAGTTCACAAGTCATACCCTTACAATTCCATTTGATACTTTGAAGTTGACCTTAAACATTCATTTAACCGATAAGGAAAACACAGAAATAAAATGACATCACACAGAGCCGGTGTAAGTCTGTTTGGAAAAATCAAAAGCCTAATGTTTAGCTGCCCGTGCCTTTGGGCAAGTGTCATCTGGAATGGGACACCACCACATGAAAGAGCTACAGTATCCTCTGCCATGGACTCACTAGTCCCTAACTTCCTGGCATCAGATGAGGATAGATGATGATGCTATCAGTTCCATTGCATTCTGGCATACTTACCTCATTTTAACCAATCCCATGCAGTTGATGGTCATTCTGAAACAAGGGATGGTCTCAGCCTGACAGCTCAAAATCTCCCTGTGGCATATATGTATTTGGTCTCTGTCCTGGCTCCTGGCCTAGAGCTCCTAAAACCCCTGGAATTTCCAGGGTGACAGGAGAGTCTTTTGTTATTTATAATGATCCTTTGTAAGTACACCAGACTATATGCTAATGAGGTGGCTTAGGCTGGGGCCCTTTGATAGCCTCACAAAGGTTATCTTTGGGCTGGCCATAGGAAAGACCCAGTGATTAGGGGCTTGGAACTTTCTCTCCATTGACCACCAGAAAGGGGAGGGAGAGGCCCAGAGATTAAGCTCTGTAACAAACAACTAGATTTGGTGAGCTTTCTGGTGGGTGAACACATGGAAGTGTCAGGAGGGGGCACACCCCAGAGGGCATAGAAGCCCCCACCCCTCTTTCCATACCTTGTCCTGTGCGTCTCTTCTATTGGGCTGTTCCTGTAGTATCTTTCATAATCAACTGGTAAACACAAGCAAAGTATTTTCCTGAGTTCTGTGAACTGTTCTAGCCAATTAACAAACCAGGGGAGGAGGTTATAGGAACCCCTCATTCATAGCTCAGCACAAGTATGGGTGGTTCCCTGGGACTTGCAACTGGCATCTGAATTGGGGCAGTTTTGTGGAACTGAGTTTTTTAACTTGTAGGATCTGACACTAGAGGTAGAGAGTGTCAGAACTGAATTGAATTGTAGGACACCTAGCTGGCGTCTGGAGAGTTAGAGAATTTGGTGTGGAAAAAACCCACACATCTGGTTTCAGAAGTGTTCTGAGTAAAAATATCCCACTCACCATTTATCTAAAACAGGCTGTGATCATCTTCACATTTCCCAAATAGTAATGAAGGAAAAAAACTTAAGTTGCTGTTTTCTCTTGGTTTTATATAATCAGGGAATTAATCCTTTAGCAATTTTAATGAAGGTTGTATGAATACTTTCATTACAAATTCAAACATTTGTTGGTTTCATCACTGTTCTGCCTTATTAAAGTCATTAGGTCTCTCAGCAAATGCTTAAATAGTTTTTAAAGTATATTTCACTAGTTTTGTATCTCATACAAGGATACGACTCAATTGATATTTATACATATTGAAAACAAATCAAGAGAGAGCTAAGCTAAAAAATTATAATTCATCACTACATATTGCAAGGAAAATCCTGGTTTATGAGTTTCATTGTTCTCTACTGAAGAGATTATATTTTCATACAGTCATTGCATATTTCACAATGTAAATGTTTTCCTCTATTGCTTATTCAACTCAATAGCACAAAACACCACCAAGAGTTAAGTATAAGCGCCACGTGGCTGACCTAGTTTTTGGAGCTCTAGTGAACCCTTGGAAGTTTTGGGGGTTTTACAGTTTTTCAGATCCACTCAATTACATTGTAGCAGGAAACATGAGCATGTGAAGCTAGAAATCTTAGGATTGTTTTTTCTAATTCTGAAGCATAACCACCTAGCTGCCCATGCCACTGTGGTAAGACACAAAAAGCAGAGGAGGTCATGTTTTAGAGACTAAAATGACTCAGGAAAGGAAATGAGCAAAAAGGGCCTTCTAGAGGTAAAATACCATAAATTTGGAATGTTCTTAAAACACACCAGTCTTTGGTTGCCATTACCTCAAGCTTTGACCAGTTGGTTTCCTCTGATGTGTGTATAGGTGTAACTGGAGCACAGTCCTAGGCTTGTCCATGCAAAAAATATCCAGCCTGATGTTGGAAGCCTCTCTATATGAGTGAACATTTCCCTAAGACAGTTTTTATTCTTACCAATGAATATACATAGTAGGCAGGAATACTTTGTTCAAGTTCTTTAAAAATGGTATCCAAACTGTGAGAAGGTGATGACATGGGCATATAAAAAAGATTAAGTTCAGGTCAGGTGTGGTGGCTCATGCCTCCCAACACTCTGGGAGGCCAAGGCAGGCAAATCTCTTGAGCTCAGGAGCTCAAGACCAGCCTGGGCAATATGGCGAGACCCCATCTCTACAAAAAATACAAAAATTAGCCAAGTATGGTGATGCACACCTGTAATCCCAGCTACTCAGGAGACTGAGGTGGGAGGATCGCTTGAGCCTGGGGGGCAGAGCTGCAGTAAGCCAAGATCACGCTACTACACTCCAGCCTGGGCCACAGAGATCCTGTCTCAAAAATAACAATAATAATAATAATGTTAAGTTTAGCTACATCAGCAGCAGCATTTCTGTCCTAAGACTCTAGAACCGGAAGAAGCCATTGATCAGCACTAGGAGAGAGCAGAAACTGTAGCCATGAAGCTCCAGGCCCTCAATCCATTAGTGGCCTGCTTCTGCTTCTCTGACTCTACTCTGCTTTAGGTCAGTGCCATGGTTTTCAAACTTTAGATCTTTCAGAATCACCTGAAGAACTTGATAAAGCGGCTTGCCAGGCCCTGCCTCCAGAATTTCTGAATTGGGAGGTCTGGGCTGGGGCCAAACATTTGCATTTCTAACGAGCTCCCAGGTGATGCTGACACTGCTAGTCCCAGGATCACACTTTGGGGACCACTGGCTACGTGTTTCTTGCCCCTGGCTGTCCATTAGGACCACCTGAGTCCCTACTGCAGGCCAATTAAATCAAATGCTCTTTGGGCAAGGCCTGGGCAGATGGCACTCCAGGTGATTCTGATGGGTCGCCATTGTACCGACTAAATTATGCTTCATTTCCTGTTGGTGTGTTAAAATGTTCCTGGGATTTGTTTTAATCAGGGATAATAAGAGAGCAGACACGGAAATGACTGTCATGAAGGAAGAAGTTCACAGAGACCCCAGAAACAGGAGGCACGGTAGACTATGCAGGATTACATGGCAAGAACCACAGTCACTCAGGAGGCAGAAGAAGGAGGCAGAACATGGCCCAGAACCTTTATTGGGATCTCCAGGGAAGGATGCATGAGGCAGGGTAGGTAGCTGAGTGAGCTAGGATTGGCTAGTTTGAATAATTTCAGCAGGCTCTGGGCTATAGGAGTGGTCTCCAGTTGTTGGGTACCTGGTCCTGGGGTGATTTAGAGCAGGGAGAATGTTGTCTGGTATGTGAGTTTGACAAAGGAGATGATTGGGGATGTGAGCTCTGGATGGGTTGGTTTATATGTCAAAGGTGTCCTCAAAGGGGAATTCTTTGCTCTGTAGGACTTAGCTAGCCCTGGGAGGAGCAGGCTCTCTACCATCAATGCATCAAATGCCAGAGCATCAAGAAAACAAAAAATCGGAAACTATATTCCATACAGTTGATTGCTCCTACTTCCCTTCAAAGTCACCTCCCAGTTTCTGACTCAAATCTGACTGTCCTCAATACTTTCTTTTCGTATTCAAATTTTATTCTAAATTGCATAACAACCTAAATTAGATGTTCTTAGAAAAAGGAAATGGGACTTTATCAAATTTTATAAAAATCACAAATCACAAGGAGAATGAATCAGATGAACACTTATTAACTAAAATCCTTAATTAGGAAGACCAGGGAGGTTCCCGAGAAACACAGGAAGTCATTTTTATGCAATAGGCACTAAACTCAAGGGCTTTCTGTTGGAAATGTTAACTTCAAAGATTCGGTATTTCTCAGAGTGCATTTGAAAAGACTAGCATCCCATGTACTAGTCTCTTATACATGTGAGAAATATGAATTGTTATGAGAACTATGACAACCTCCATCAACCGAACACAGCTATAGGTCCTAAGAACTGAGACCACCTGTGTCAACATGACTTAGTTGTTTTGTCCAGGAAATCTTTGCCCAAGGCAGATAAGACTATGAAGCAATAATTTCACTTTTGCTTCAGAAACTCCCTATAGAGCAATCTACTTGAGACAGCACACTGCTCACCTGAGCAAACAGCTTGCTTACCAAACAATAGCTTATCTATCAAAAGTCCCTGCCAGACCCTGCTGGGTTGGCTAGTCTTAACTACTATATGCCCTGCCTTAAAAAACACCTTAACCAACTTGAGCCGAGTCCCCCCAGAACCCTACAAAATCCTCCTGTCTTCCTCATCCCGAGACACGACTTATATGCTGTGGCTCTCTCCCTTTCTGCCTTGAGTTCTGCTAGCTTAGTTTTGCTTTATCAGCAGGTTTGGTGATGCATTAGATAGCTCAACAGGTGTCCCAAGAGCAAAGAGAACGATAGTTAAATGAGCTTGGGAAATACTGTATGCCAATTCCACCTGTGTGGAAATTAGAATCATGTTAGCATAATAAAGCTTCTGAGATGTTCTGCATTTTAAAAAGTTGAGGAGATTATACAAACTGGCAACTTGTGTATGGGAAGCCTTGTTGTTCCTGCAAACTTACTAACTTATCTAAAAACATTTTTTTTTCTTAACATCAGTTTTAAAAACATTACTTTAGGTCAATGGATGAATGATTTATCAGAAATGAAGGATCCTGGCATCCTGCAGCTAATGGGAAGTGACAAGACGCCCAGGCTCCCCACGCTGAGAATGTCCCCAGTCCACCAGCAGAGCCTCTGCTGGGCCTGCCCTATGCCGGGAGTTCCCATGTGCTTAATGAGTTTGAGTAGACTGGAATCCCCGGATCTGTCAACATACAGCCTTTCGCTGAGGCACCCCCAGCAAGGCACCCATCCACTTTTTCAGAGTAGGAGAAGCCAGGATGCCTTCTTGCCCCAGAGTCCCAAAGCCACTTGAGCAGCCTGCCCACTAACACAGGCCCAGCCCAGAACCAGCATTCAGTGAATACCCACCCGATACCCATTCCCATTCCAGATGGTGATGCCAGGAGATCAGAGGAAATCCACATTGAGAACCTTCACAGTCTCTCAGTCAGGACAGCTAACTTCCCTGTTGTTTCCACTCTGGAAACCCCCTGGTTTTGTCCCAGGTCTGGGAGAAGAAATTAATAAATGATCAGATAATTCTAGGATCTGATGCATTGTCTGTGGAACCGGTGGCCAAGCAAAGAGGATGCGTGGCTCACAAAATCAAGGTTATTCCAATTGCCAGTGAGCATTTTGCAAGTGTGTTTCTTAGTATGTCCCCATTAACAATCACTAATATTAATTACAGTGATTAAAAGGAAACATCTGTGAAGACAGGCTTGAATCCTTATAGCTCTGGCTGGGTATAGCCAAATAAGACAGACCTGCCAGAGGGAAGCATCATCATCATGTCTCTAGGAAGGGAGGCAGCAAGAAGGAGGGAGGGAGAAAGGGGAAAAAAGGAAGGAAGGAGAAAGAAAAGATATTAATAGATAGGCATTAACTTAAACCGTTCAGGCTAGGCCCTAGGACACTGATTTTGTCTGCCCTCTCGCTTTTTCCTCCCTCTCCCCCTTCCTTGCTCTTATTACTCTGGCTTGCTGTTAGTTTTCAGATTGCAGAGCAATGCGTCTACAGAGGAAGCCAGAGTTTTTCACTTTGCGAAATTCATGCTGTTCCAAGTCTACTGAACTGAACATGGGTTATAGCAAAGTTGTTAATATTTTACCTGCCCACATACCACGAACCGCTTTTCTTTTTTCTTCTTCCAACTTTATGACGGGAAGAAGCAAAGGGTTTGGTGGAAGGTCATTCTGACGGGAGCTGAAAATTTCTCACAAGGAAGAAATGCCCAGTGCCCCTGTACTCCTCTATAGTGGGGAGTCAAGTCTCAGAGATGGCTAGGAGAGGACTGGCCCCACTCAGCCTTAGCCTAAGGTGCAGAAAAGCTCAGTCTGCTAGGAGAGGCCTCCCCACCCCCCACCCTCACTCTATACCTGGCCAAACACAAAGAAAAGTGGTAAAGAAAAAAAAAATCTCTGTGATCAGTCAGCAACCCTGGGAGCAACTTTCTTCCTGATGTGTTTTCCTTCATTGAAAGCCTGGCCCAATCAAAGACAATGCCAAGAGCAAGCTACTTAGTTCTCAGAATGCCCAAGGTCTTCTATAATGTTGTGGAAAAAGACTCCAGGCTTGGAACGTAAAAACAAGGCTTGCCAATTATAAAAACTGCATTGTGGGAGAAATGAGAAAGCTGGCCAGTCTGGGGCTGGGGCCCCTGAAATATCAAAATCGAGGGCTTGCTTTGATATCTACAAGCCCTGCAAAGCTTTCCTTGGGGTCAGCAGGGGAGGGTGACTGCAAGGATGATGGCCTTCCGGCCACTCCCACAGGAAAGACCTCAGATGGGATCCCCGCGTTCAGCATGGTATGGTCGTAGACAAAAGGACAAAAAATAACAAATGCTGGCAAGGATAGAGAGGGGAACACTCGCACACTGTTGGTGAAAATGTAAAGTAGTATTACCATTATGGAAACCAGTACGGAGATTCCTCAAGAACCTAAACTAGAACTACAGTATGATCCAGCAATCCCACCGCTGGATATACATCCAAAGGAAATGAAATTAGTATGTCAAAGACACTTGCATGTTTATCACAGCACTACTCACAATAGCTAAGACAGGGAATCAACCTAAGTGTCCATCAACAGATGAATGGATAAATAAAATGTGGTGTATCCAAAATAGAATATTATTCAGCCATAAGAATGAAATCTGGGCCAGGCGTGGTGGCTCACGCCTGTAATCCCAGCACTTTGGGAGGCCGAGGCGGGCGGATCACGAGGTCAGGAGATCGAGACCATCCTGGCTAACACGGTGAAACCCCGTCTCTACTAAAAATACAAAAAATTAGCCTGGCGCGGTGGCAGGCGCCTGTAGTCCCAGCCACTCGGGAGGCTGAGGCAGGAGAATGGCGTGAACCCGGGAGGCGGAGCTTGCAGTGAGCCGAGATCGCGCCACTGCACTCCAGCCTGGGCGGCAGGGCGAGACTCCGTCTCAAAAAAAAAAAAAAAAAAGTAAAAATAAAAAACTCCTGTCATTTGCAGCAACATGGATGAAACTGGAGGACATTATGTTAAGTAAAATAACATGTTACTCATGTGTGGGAGCTAAAAAAAAAGTGAATCTCATAGAAATAGAGAGAGAATGGTGGTTACCAGAGGCTGGGAAGGGACGGAGCATGACGAGAAGTTGGTTAATGGGGACAAAAATACAGTTAGATAGAAGGAGTAAGTTGTAGTATTCGATAGTATAGCAGGGAAGTTATAGTTAATCATTTACTGTCTATGTCAAAATAGCTAGAAGAATTGTGACTCTCCCAACTCAAAAATGTTTGAAGTGATAGATTTCCCAATCAGCTGACTTGATAATTACAAATTGTATACAGGTATCAAGATATTATACGTACCCCCATATACATGTACAACTATCAATTTCGTAAAAGAAAGACCTTAGTGAAATGGGAAAAGTTCACTTGTCGCCCTTGCAGGGCGTGCGACACGGGGACCGGCTTGCTTCTTCAGTGCCCCATTACTCAGGCCTCTAGGGAGCATACAGACGCGAAGGCTACCGGGCTCCAACCCCACGGCAGTGTCGAGGGGTGGATATTTACAGCTCCTGAAGCCCCAGTGGGCGTGTGCTACCCTGCGCTCTTTTAGTTTTGTCGTCTATAGGCAGCTTGTATTAACCAGCTCAATTAGACCCTCTGCCTTGTTGCAACAACAGGGGGCTTTCTGTATCCTGGGTGCTTGCTTTGCTGTAACTGAAGAATCGGATCAAACCTGGGCTTGGAGAATGAGTGCAAGATTTTGAGTAAAGGCAGCTCTCAGCAGATGGGGGAAGTCAGAAGGTGATGGAGTGGGAAGGTTTCCCCCTGGAGTGGACAGCTCAGCGGCCTGGGCTCTCATCTGACTGCCACAGCATCATTCTGCTTCTGCCGGTCAGTGGCCCAGTTCCTCCACCATTGTGCTCCTCTCCACGCCCTGCCATCTGTGTGTCTGCCTGCTAAGGCCTCAGGATTTTTATAGGCACAGGATGGGGGCGTGGCAGGCCAGGGTGGTCTTGGGAAATGCAGCATTTGAGCAGGAAAACAAAAATGCCCGTCCTCATCTAGGCTCGTAGGGGTGGAGCCCTAGCCAGGGGCCACGCCCTTCTCTCACCCCCCACCCCCCACCCCCCCCCCCGCTTCCGTATCATTTAAAGGGACCACGCTCTTCCCTTCTCAGCACTTCGGTATCATTAGGAAGCTCAACAGGAAGGGAGGTGGGGTTATCATAGGCTAGCCATTCCAAAATACTATTTGAAAATGGGACTGAGACCGTAGTTTGGAAAGAAGTACTTGTTCTGAATGATCAAAGGGGAAGATGATCAAAGGGGAAGATGACACAAACTCTATAAAAGGGTCAGATGTCTGTTCAAGGAAATGAAGCATTAAGGATCTGATTATTCTTTAGGTTTTTAACTGATCCAGGACTCGCAGTTCTTGTGTTACCAAGGGCCTGGTTTTCTGGTCAGCAGCACACAATTGTTTTAAATCCCAACCACTCATCCTAGTAATCCAAGCCCCTGAGTAGCCACAGGGGTCTTGCATTTCCCCGGGGCAATGGCTTGAGGGAGAGTCTCCTGCCCCTCTATGATTTTCAGGAAGAACTGATTCCCTGTCCCAGGTTAGATGGGTCTCCAGGAATATCCCTTAGTGACTAGAACAGAGCCCTCAGCCAGCCATCCTGGAGCTTCAAGCACCCTACTGCAGTGGGTGGTATCATCTGGGCCCCATATGTTCGCAGGGAGCGGCTGAAGAGCCCAGGCCTACATTGCCAGGTCACCCACCCATTTGATGTGTGGTCACAGTGGAATCTGGTTGCTATGGGGATGCGAGGTTTTCTACTCAGGCTGTTTGAGAAGCAAATTTTTCCATTGTGTATATGTAAGCATACTGCAACATCTTTAAATTCCTTTTCTTTTTCAAATAGCATTCAGGGTGGATTCATACATTAAAAGAAAAATTCTAAAAGGCAATTTCCCAGAAAACAGGCTTTTGGAGGGTAACCAGGGTTCAGCCTTTGTTGAGGGATGAGGATAGGAAGAAGCGGCAGGGGCCACTTTTCTGAAAGCACCCAGGTCTACCCGCGCTGTTTAACATCTATCTCTGTGCTGCTGCCAGAGGCTGGCCCAACAGTAGCAGAAGCTCCAGGGATAGGCCAAAGAAAGCATTTTTTTCTTCTTCAACCTTCAACAAGGAAAGTTTACCTTGTTTTCTTTCTTGGTATTCAGTAAATGATTCCACAGCCCAGGCATCTCTCCTCTATCTCAACACACAGGAACAATTTTTTGAGCTCCTGTGGACTTCTTTTTGGAATATGGTAAAATATACATAAAATTACCATTGTAACCATTTTTAAATGTACAATTCAGTGGTATTAGTTATATTTACAGTGTTGTGCAACCATCACCGCCATCCATCTACAGAACTTTATCATCATGACAAATAGAAACTGTACCTGTGAAACAATAACTCTCAGCTGGGCGTGGTGGCTCATGCCCCTAATCCCAGCAGTTTGGGAGGATGAGGCGGGTGGATTACTTGAAGTCAGGAGTTCAACACCAGCCATGGCCAACATGGTAAAACCCGTCTCTACTAAAAATACAAAAATTATCTGGGGGTGGCGACACACACCTGTAATCCCAGCTACTCAGGCTGAGGCAGGAGAATTGCTTGAACCCAGGAGGCGGAGGTCGCAGTGAGCTGAGATCGTGCCACTGCCCTCCAGGATAAGTGACAGAGCAAGACTCTGCCTCAAAAAAAAAAAAAAAAAAAAACTCTCAAGGGGCATGATAGCTCATTACCTGCAGACCCAGCACTTTGGGAGCCAGGCAGATCACCGCTTGAGCTCAGGAGTTCAAGACTAGCCTGGGAAGCTTGGCAAAACCCAGTCTTTACAAAAATTACAAAGATTAGCCAGGTGTGGTGGTGCATGCCTGTAGTCCCAGCTATTCGGGAGGCTGAGGTGGGAGAATCACCCTAGCCCAGGAGGTCAAGACCGCAGTGAGCAGAGATTGTGCCACTGCACTGCAGTCTGGGTAATAGAGTGAGATTCTCTCTCAAAGAAGCAAACCAACAACACACACACAATAACTATGCCCTTCTTTTCCTAGCCCCCGCTAACTACTGTTCTATTTTCAGTCTCTGTGAATTTGCTTATTCTAGGTACCTGATAGAAATGGAATAATTCTATAATATTGTCCCTTGGCGACTGGCTTATTTCCCTTGGCACGGGTTCAAGGTGCATCCATGTTGTAGCACGTCTCAATGCTTCATTCTTTTTAAGGCTGAATCCTATTCCATCATATAGACGTGCTGCATTTTGTTTATTCATTCATCTGTGGATGGGCACTTGGGTTTTTCCACCTCCGGCTATGGTGAATAAGGCTATGGTGCACAAGGGTCTGTTTGAGTCCCTGCTTTCAATTCTCTTGGATATATAACCGAAGTAGAATCGCTGGATTGTAAGGTAATTCTATGATTCACTTTGTAAGGAACTACCAAACTGTTTTCCACAGCAAACCCCAGAGACTTCTGATTAATGTGTTTCCTGGAGCAGCTGAGGATTGTTTTCCAATAGAGTTTGGCAATGAGAACAATGGCATCTATTTTTTAATTCTCTTATTCCCTTTCTATTTTTCTCTGAAGGTTTCTGTATGTCTTCTTTGTTCAAGATTCTTCTATTGACTGTTAGATATAACATATCTGGGGGCACCACTGAATTGATAATTGATTGATTGGTGGACAAAAACTGGCAACAAGGTGGGGTGAAGCAAACATTATCCTGCTTTTCCAAACCCTCCTGTGGATCCAGCAATACTGGGCTCCCACTGGTCATTCACAGGGACCTTCATCACAACATCCTCTCTCACCCTCCCCACTCCCAGCTTCTGTCTCCCCCAGTCCATCCTCAGGACCAATGGAGTGTTCCTTCCCTGGACTCATTCTCCAAACTTCCACCACACTGGAAGTCTCTACAGCGTTGTCTAGTGTTTTCACTGTTATTCCCAATGTTTTGTCTTCTTGGGGCAGCATATTCCCACCCCTCCCACTTCCACACATACAACAGTCCCAGATATAAGGCTAAGCTCATCATAGAACTTGGAAAGTAAGAGCACACTGACTCACGACCCGGGTCATAGACTTGGACAAATGCTGCTTGGAGGTCCCAGAAGTAAGGAAGCCTGGGGTAAAGGAAGCAGCCATTTCTAGACATGGAGACTGGATTTTGCTTTTCTCTTTTGCATATTCTCATAGTGAATATAAAATATTCAAAGAAAGACATGTAACTGAAGAGTTTAATGAATAATTTATAAAGCAAACATCTTTGTCACCACCACCCAGGTTAAGAAGAAAAACATTGCCAGGCACCCCAGAAGTCCCTGTCCACCCTGGGAAAGAAAGTCTGGCTGATTCTGATTCCTTTCCTTCCCCTGGGTATCCGTATCCTGTGTTTTATAAATTTTTTTCCATATTTTTACTACTTTTGTATGCATCCCTAAAAAAAATATGGCTTTGTTTCTGAACTTCACATGAACAATATAATGCTGTATATATTCTTTTTCGATTTTCTTTGTTCACTCGACTTTATGTTTGTGGGTTATGACCATGTTGTTGCCCTAGCTGTAATTAGTTCATCTTTACAGATGGATAGCATTCCACTGTACAAATATAGCTCAATTTATGCAGGCCATCTATAACTGTTGATGGGCATTGGGTTGCTTCCAGCATGGGGCTATTAGAAAAAACACTCTCATGATCATCCTTATACATCTCCAGATGCAAAGCATGTGCCTAGGAGCAGGGTTGCTATGTCATGGTGCCAGTGTATCTTCGCCTCTCCTAGATAATGAATGCTAGCCTGTTTTCCTAAACTGTTGTGTCATTCTCACTCCCACCCTAGGTGAGAAAGTGCCTACTACTCCTTTGCTCTCCAACACTCAGAAAATGCTCTGCAAATCCATGAACACAGAAGGCTGCTTATCTATTTTACTGGAGCTAAAAATGTTCTACAGCCATATCCTTGACCTTGGAGATCTCTAAGCTCAGAGGCCCTTGGAGATCTTTCCACAGGATCTCCTGCCCCAGTTTCAGAATAGTGGGAGTCAGGGGAGACTGGAACAGAGATGACAATTGCAGCTGGGCAGGAAGGCCCTGAGGGCACTTAGCAGTCACCCTGGAGTTGTAAATGGCAGAGCCTCGCCAGCTACAGACCCACCAGCCAGTTGCACAGCATACATCAAAGGCTTGAGATGCCCGGCTGTGGGTTTAAATGGAGCCCAGGTGTAGCCTGCAAACTCCCTCTCTTCTCCCCCACTGAGCTACACCTCCACTTTACACGCTGAGCTTGGCAACCTCAGCATGACCAGGGCTGTGGGGTCAGAGTTGCTCTCAGTCTTGCCAGCTAGGAACGCTCAGTTAGGCTTGGTGATTAGAACCCACCCTATGAATAGAGCAGAGATGCTGTGTTAGACCAACTACTGTTCCAGAATCAAGTGATTCAGATCATGTGTGTAAGCAAATAAAAAGTTCAATGTTGTGTATTGAGAAAAAATTTACGTACCTCCTTATTACAAATTTCAAGCAAAAGAGATAAGTACGAAGAATACAAAATCACTTAAAACTCCACCATACGGAAACAACCATCACAAACATTTTGTTCATTATCATTCCATATATCTCTCAATGCAAATACACAGATGGAAAAAAGAATGGAAGGAAGAACTGAAGAATGGATGGATAGGTGGAAGGATGGACCGATGGACAGATGGGTAGGCAGGTGAGTCCGTAGATGGGCACACAAGTTATAGATGTAATTCTAGAAATAATCCTACAGTACATGTTATTTTGAACTGAAAATGTGTTCCTTCTCTTTAGAAACTATTACCTGTTGCTTTCTTCCTGTAAGTACAGGAGTAAGATATTCTTAATGCAGAAACCTGGAGATCATAGAACACAAAGAAAAAAATGCACTCATATTCCATCACCAGAAGATTACTGTTAACATATATGCATACGTATGTATATAGGTATGTTATGGACTGAATGTTATCACCCCATAATTCACGTGTCAAAGCCCTAATCTTCAATGTGACTGTATTTGGAGACAAGGCCTTTAAAGAAGTAATTAAGGTTAAATGAGGTCATAAGACCCCTAATCCAATAGGGCTGATATCCTTATAAGAGGAGGAAGAGACACCAGAGATCTCTCTCTCTCTCTCTCTCTCCATGTGTGTACAGAGAAAAGGTCATGTGAGGACACAGTGAGAAGGTGGCCGTCTGCAAGTAAGGAAGAGAGCCCTCACCAGAAACCAACCCTGTTGGCACTCTGATCTTAGACTTCCAGCCTCCAAAACTGTGAGAAAATAAGTATCTGTTGTGTGATCCATCCAGCCTGTATTTACTTTATGGCAGCCCAAACAGACTCATACAAAATACAACGTAATATTTAGCAATGCACCTCTGTCACCTACCTCCATGGTCCCTTTTTCAGTCTTTATTCTGTTCAGTGGCCAAGGGCCAAGGACTCCCTGTGATGCCAGCCTCTGGGCACCAGAATGGAACTACTCAAAAGGGCAACAGCAGCCCCGCAGGCCTCCCCATCCTCCCACCCAGTGTAGGCTCAGTAATAACTGAGTCTCCATAGCTACAATGCCTTGAACCAGATTTTAAAACAAACAAACCATGCATGAAATTGATACAAAAAATAAAATGCTGCTTAAGTCTGTCCCTAGATCCAGCTCCTAGGGGAGTCCCTTCTCCCCTACAGAATGCATTGGCCTCTGTCATCACACCACCTTCTCCGCCATCAACACAGGGATCGGGAGGAGACCAGACATGTCCAGACCCAGGGTCTTGTGAAAGGTCTTTGGGTTTTGGACAGCAGTATCCAAATCTTTCCAGCTTCTTCCCTATGCTAGGGAGAGGCGAGGCTCTGTAAGTGTAAGCCTAAGGGGGTGAAGAGGCCTCGTGCTCACAATCCCTGTCTCCAACCTCATTCCTTATTCCTACTAATCTTCCTGGTGCCCCTTCTTATCCAAGCCCCTCATGTGATCCCTACACCCAGGGCACCCACCACCGCATGTCCTCACTTGCATCAAAATATCTCCAGCTCCCATCCTTAGAACTGTCCCGTGAACCATCCCTTAGTAATATGATGGTCAACTCCGTGAGGGGATTGAGCTTGTCATATATTGCTGTTCCCAAGCTACAGGTTTGCATTTTAAATGGGTCTTTCTGAAAGCAACGGTGTGCTCTTAAAAACATGGCTCCCCCCAGAAGCTGCGTGCCATGAGCCTGATTGTTGGGGCTCTGCAGGGGCCTGCAGGTGTGTGGACGCTTGGATCATACTGAGCAAGGGGCTACCTACCCCCTCTATGCCTGAGACCAACCTGACTTCTAAGGAGATGGTGGAAGGGGAGCAAAGAGAGAGGATACCTCCGCATTTCTGCTCTGGGCCCCGCTCTGTGGGGGTGCAGAGCAAGCTCGCTGTGTTCAGCCCAGCCGCAGCGCCAGCTGGCGAGCTTGCCAGATCTTTCTCTATCCCCCATGCCACCTCCTCCTCTCACCTAAAATGGGAGGAGAGGGGGAGGAAATGCTGCATTTTCCTCCTGTGCTGAATTTATCCCAACTCAGACCGGCTGCGGAAGCCAGGGAGAAGATAAACAAAGAAGTCTTGTTATAATTTTTCAAAAAACTCCCAGTGCTCTGCAGCCCACTCCGTTTTCTTCCTACCTTGCTTAGGGTGGAACTCCGCCTGGCTTCTGCTGCTCTGTCCTGCATCTGAAGGGTGACCTCCTTGCTGGAGACCCTCCTCCTCCGTGTGAGCCTCAGACCCTGGCTGCAGCTTTATTTCACAGGTGGGGACTGAGCTCCGAGGCAGGTGCTTGGCATTTTCTAACCAGTTATCACCCTTGCTGTGGCCATCAGTTGGCCACTAGCTGCACCTGCCTCGCTATAAACTGGAGAGCAATGGCACAGGACTTCACCTCATGCCCCCTTCCCTCCCTATGGAGGCCCTAAGGACAGATACAGAAGGAACAACAGCCTGAGGAAGAAAGAGAAGTGAAGTGAAGTGAAGGGCCTGGATATCCACCAAGCAGAATTTGGTGCTTGGACCAAAGGAGCTGGGCGGTAGGGGCAGGAAAGGACAGCCTCATGAGGGCCAGGCTGTTGTCTCGTTTAGTCTTCATTGTAGTCCGCTGGTGATAAAGAGAGCAATCAGTAGCTTTCCTCTTGGAGAGTGTGGGCTCTGCATCGGAATTCAGGCATCGTGGATATTTACCACCTTGCCGTGGGGCACAGGCACATGGTTGAGCTGGGCCAATTAGGGACACACAGACTTAAGTGAGATGCCAGAGCTGAGAGTGGCAGGAACAATGAGGGACCACCATGGCAGGGGTCTGCAGGGGGTGGAACCCTGCGTCCTCAGTGGCCTTGGAGGTAGCTGTTCCTCTACGGTGGCCAGGCCCAGCACCAGCGGTACCCATAGGGGACTGTGATGTCCAGGAACCCACAGCAGGCGTCCCAGAGCCCTCCCGGCCCTAGGCTTCTGGTGTGGTTCTGCCCATGAGCCTGGCTGCGCCAGAGCCAGAGCCCTCCTGCTGTTTTCCAAGCTCACGCTGCAGCCCTCGCTGACTCTGAGCCACCCCATAGCCATTCAATACACTCCTTTTCCACCGAAAAGGCAGATAGTGAGAAACGTTGATCCAATAATAACATGAAGTCCATGAAAGCCTGTGGCTATGAAGAATGTTGAGCCACTGAATCCACCAGAGATAGTAAAGGGGGCCTTGAAATATTCTGAGGCTTGTAAAAGGGTAAAGTAAATACCTAAGGTAATTGTGATGGATACTGCCTGCTGAAAACAGCCCTTGTTCGTTTCTGCTGCTTACATCTGAGAGCTCCAGCTGATTTCCCAGGCCCCTGGGCTTTGATTCCAGAGACTTCCACCCTGCTTATCTCCAAATGCTTTCCGCCTGTCTGAGGCCAGAGTAGACCCACTACACTTAGATGAACCAAGCATATCACACATCACATAAAAAGGATAAAAGCCTCCAAATCTTGCACCAGCCCCTGCCCTCCTACCCTGACAGCCGCCACTTCTACCAGTGGGGGTTTTCCCACCAATCAGGCGAGTAGGTTGAGGAGTAACCTGTTCTGTGGGCAAGTGAGGACTTCTGAAACAACAAGGCCACCAATCAGGATGAAACTTGATGTCCTGAGAAGCCCCCATACAAGCCTCCTGCGTGGCTTCTGATCGGTTTGATTCTAGCCCTGCTGTTCTAGCTACCTGGTTACTTCTAAATGGGGCTTTTATTACTAAAAGCAAGGTTCCCAGAGCCTGGAGTGTCTTCCAACATTACAATCCACATTGCAATGGTGAATAGTCACCATCATGATCACTCAAAGGCCAGGCAGGTATTTCCTTTTGCACTTGCCCTTTTGCATTGGCATTTTTCTCTCTGCCTAGTCTTTTAGCACCTACCTGGCAACATTAATTATTTAAAGGGAGGTCAGGGAGGGCCAGAGCATCCCTCTCTGCCTTGAAATTACTAGTTTGCTTCTACTCTCAGGAGAGTCAGAATACAGGATTCCCAAGTCTCTGGGAGAAGGGTCACATAACAAGAAACAAAGGGTTTCTTAAATCCATCCAGATTTGTAGGGAGGGATTTGTGGAGGGACCAAGGGGCTCTACTGGAAATAAGACCTTAGCGACTTCTTTTGAATATCTCTGGCCTCAGAATAAAGCGATGATGTTCCTAGACCCAGAGGCCTTGAGCAGACAGAAGCTGGCCCCCGACTGTTAATCCTCGAAGTCCTTGTAATTCACCCACAGAAGGGGGCTCTGAAATCAGTGGAACATGTGGGCTCTGAGAGCATCCAGTCTCCTATTGTCCTCAGAATCCCACCTTCCTGATGACATCCAGATGTGTCATCATTCCACGGGTCTGATTAGCTGTAGAATGTGGTATTTCCGTGTTTCCAGGATTCATCTGAGTTAACTCTGCTGCTAATTGGATTTGTATCTGGCAGTGGTAACATCAAAAAAAAAAAAAAAGGTTTTGTAGTCAATTAGGTTTCCCTGGAACACACAGGAAGGGGTTGTCCTGTCAGCGCTGAGGTGTCTCTACCTTAATGAGCTGCCCCAGACAAAGGCACAAAAGGACATTATCAACCCTGAGTACCTGTCTTTAGTGGCTTCTGTTGAACAGGAAACTGAGCTGGATCTGGGCACACGCGAGCTGGCTTTACTGCACTCTCAAATCGCCTGCTTCCCTGGGAACACATCTGAATGTGATCAGGTGCATTAGAGCCACTTTAAAAAATCATCCCCAAGGAAATGAAATGCACAAATGTTATTCCTGCAGCCTAATGACCAAGGGCTTGGTTTAACTGCACCAAAGGCAGGAAATGGCCACATACAAAGCCAGTTACAGCCCCCACTGCCCCCATAACCCAGCCACATGGCACACACCTGGAGGAAGGGAAGTGGAATTCTTCCTGCAAGGTTTTTTTCGGGTCTAGAACAAATTATTCTTCAAATGTCTTAACATCCTGAGTGTGGGTGGAAGTGATGCTTAGTTATATCTTATGGAAAAGATGGCGTGTTTTAGAGAAGAATCATCTAGCTGGCTGGGGACTGCAGGAAGGGCCGATGGTCACTGAGGGAAAACAGCAAGGCCTTGGCTTTTTTTTTTCCCTTTGGGTCTTGGTGGGTCAAGTTCTGCCACTTTTTTAGAATACTGGGGGTTTCCAATCTCTGCCCCAAAGATCTGGAGGCACTTCCTGCTCGAAGAGAAGTGGAAAGGCAGGGAGAGTTCCGTATTCATCACTCAGCAGCAGTCACACTGCCAGGACTGGGAGTGGTCTGGGAGGAAGTGGGCTCTCTCTGGGACAGTGGGGAGCCCCAAGAGGAGTGACCTTGTGAGGAGGTGGCTTCAGTCACAGACAGTGGTGGGAGTGGGCCAGGCTGTGGTCAGTCCGTGGTGAGGAGGGATTCCATCTAGGGGCGGGCAGCGCCCAGCATGTGCTGTGCCAGGCCAGCCCCTGGGCCTGAGGTCAGCCTATGCTGTGTTTGCCTTCAGGATCCCATGACCTTTCTGTAAATGTGACGCAACGTGGTCCAACCGCTCCTGCTATGGGAACTGGAACTGCACATTTCCTGCCTTTCATCTTCAGCGTGTTAGGAACGAATATGTCAAAGTAAGCAAACCACAGCACCATCACTGGGGCGAGGGGCAGAGCTGTGGCTCTGGGGGAGCAGAGAGGGCTCCAAGCAAGCTGTGCCAAGAGAAAAGCCTGGGGCATGTTTTCTGCCCACACCAGGCCAAGCGAGTCTTCTGCTGGCTGAGGACAGGGGTGTTGCTCAGTCAAGGTGCACAGCCTGTGTGGGGACATGTGCTATGGTTGTCAGAACCCAGCTAATTCTGGGTTCTTTCTGGGTGATGCTGGGAAAGCTTCGCTGTGGAATTTTATCATTTGCTGGAGAGCATGAGGCCCTCCCTTGATCTCCTGCCATAGTGGGATTCTGGAGAAAAGCCGGGCTTTGACAAGGCAAATTCAGACAGCATAAATGCAGACCATGAACACAGCAAGCATAACTTTTGGGTGATGACACTGATCTTTAAAAAATCAAGTATGTTAGAATTTATGTCCCAAAGTGGGGTATCCTTGTGGCATCTCCTTGGGGATGGCAGGGAAGAAGGAAAGGGTGTGCACTTACCCTATTCCAATCCAGGTGGAAGAACTGCCTTATTAAACTGTGAGAACATTCAGACACCAAATACAGAGATGGTCCCAGATCTTTGCAGAGCCCAGCATTGCCTGGCTTGCTGAATGTTCTCCTTAATCCCAGTTTGCTTTCTCTCTCTAGCCCCCACCCCACCCCACATCTTCACTGCATCCCCACAGCAGGCAGCCAGGCTTTTCCTTCAGCCTCTCATCCCTGAAGGCACGGCTCTTTCTCCCAGACACCAGGCCCAGTGTAAAGATTCAGGCCACATCAACACCCAGGAAGCTCCCTCATATGTCTCCCTTGGGTCTCTGACAACAACCTCCTATTTCTAAAACCTGCTTCCCAGTTCTGTCTTTGAATTGTTCTCTCCCGATTCCCTTGCTCTCACTTTCTAAGCTTGCTTCCTCTGGCTCTTTCTTTGCCCTTCCTAAGCCATATGGGAGGGGGGCAGATGATCTGTCTCTGTCTCAGGGAGGAATTTCCATCTGCAAAGTATCAGTCTTTATACATATGGTACAAGAATGAGCTCTGGTTTAGGACAAAAAGGGATACACAAATGCTGTGTCACTGGCAGGCTGGGGATGCTTTCACAGAGCCAGGCACTAGGAACAAGTCCCTACTTAAGGTGACCATTCTAATCAATGACAGGGTCCTCCTTAATCAGCACCATGCCAATTCACCTTCAGAATTGAAATGAGCACAGAAGTACATGCCTGCAAATTTTTCAAGTATTTTTCTCTAGGAAATATGAGCCAAAGATCAGTCTCTGGGACTGATATTTATATTTTTAAGAGGTAGAACTTGAGGGGCCCTCTGAGAGGGGTCAGCAGCTTCGACCTTAATGCAGGATTAATTGCATCAGGTCTGGAACTGGCCTGGCTAAAGCAAAGACTATCACAGCCCCGTCTCAAATTAGGGATGCCTTGTGGTGCATTTCTTCCCACCCAAAATGTATCCTGAAAGCCCCCATCCTAGGAGCAAGGAGGAAAACATTGGGACAGCAGCCGTTTGTCCAGGACAAGGTGGGGCCTAGTCATCCTCTGACCGTTCGGTTCAGTGAGACTCTCATGCTCAGAAAGGTTTCTCATGCCTGCCTGGGCTCCTCATGTTTCTAAGAAAGGGGGTGCGGGGTGGGAAGAGGATAGAGCCAAGGCTGTGTGTGCTGTTTTACAAGTCATCACAAGGAAGCTGAAAAGGCCCTGGAATCCTATCTCCTGCTATCTTAGCTCAGGTTCTCAGCACGAGCCAAAGCTGCCTTTATTGTTTTTGAAACGAAAAACAAGCATCATAAAGTTAACTTTCACCACAACAACTTTAAGTACTTCTGAAAACAATTTTACAGAAAAACAGAAAAGAACCAGACTGCACAAAATTGGTGCAACCACTAAGAAAGAAAACAGGTTTTATTCCTTTGATATTTTGCACAGATCAGGAGGAGGGGATAAAGGCATTGCATAGAGTTCAGTTAGGAGGCTGAATATCTGCAGCCTTATGGAATTTCCCAATTCCAGCAGGACACGAGCCCTCTGAAGGGCACTGTCTCTGATTTTGCTGGAGGACGTCTCACGTTGGCTGAATTCTTCCCCTTATACCGTCATCCCTTGGAGCTGCACTCCTCAAAAGTGACTGCTGGTGGCGCTGTAACAGCAGCGGATGAATGCATCCTCCAGGGGCACAGGGATTGCTCAAAGGGGCCACAGATAGACAGCACTCATCTTTGAGGTCTGATATTTTAAGCATTCATGTGAATTTTGCATTCATATTTATTTTCACAGAAAGATCAAACTTTATATTGTTCATTGGTTGAACTCGTCTATAGTCCTGGCAGTGGACCACATAAAGACAGGAACTGGAAATGTGGACCAAAGTCAAGGGCAGAAACTCTCTCACAGGACTAGGACTGGACCTGAGCAAGACTGTGTCACCACACTGGGCGGGTGAGGGGCAATGGGTGCAGTGGGAGGTGATAAATGGTGATCCTAGTCAAAGGCAGGGACTCAGGCACCAGGAGCTGAGAGGTGCCACGACCAGGTCTGGAGAGTAACGTGGACAGCTCTGAGAGGATGCTCTCAGGACTCAGGGACCTCCTGGCCAGTGCGGCTTAGCTGAGGAAAGAGGAACTTCCTCAATGGCCCTGCCCATGCTGAGCTCACCCATGCTTCTCAGGATCTCACCTGACAACAGGATGAGTCCCCTTCCCTTGGGTTGGAGGCTTCCTGTTCCTTCTTGAACAGTCCCTGCAGTTCCTGTGCAATGACAGGGGACTTTGACATGAGATGGGAGTAGGCTTTGGACTGCCTCACCCAGAAGCCAGGTGAGGCTCCGTCCCAACACTTCTCAGGATGAGTGTCATCACATTTTTTTCTCAGCCGGTTTCTGGCTGGAAATCTGACAGCTAAGCAGTCATACTTCTGGGTTTACACGCTGTTATTCTATCACTGAAAGTATTCAACAACATTTGGGTTTTAGTCATAACATAGCTAATGCATAATTTTGTTTGCTTTGCAGCAAATTAAATAAAGAATTGGAGCACATTAAATAAATGGTTAAATCGATTAATTTATATTTTTCCAAATCCTCAAGTAAAATTGAAGCTCCAGGCAGATGCACTATGTTTACTCAGGAGCTCCAGGCCTCCCACCCGGGGACTGCCAATGTGCCCAGAACTGTGACAAAACTAAGCTAGTACCACTAATGCATTGACTGAGCCAGAGCACACAGAAGGGACTCGTAGAAGTTGGCAATTTAAACAGTACTGATCATGGCCATATAATAGGCTAACAAGGCTAATGTACTTAAAATAGTATGACAGATGAAGTAGTGCTTGAATAAAATTCAGCCTTAACTAGCCAATCTTTAAAAGTCTAGCTAGATAATTAGGGAGCTGACACACATGTTTTAATTTGTTGTAAGGCCTCTGTAACAAAGAGAGAAGGTAAAACGTCATAAATATTCAACACATCTACACTCTTTCCACTGAACTACAGAACACTAAATCATTCTGTCACATACAAGGCCCATCCTCCTCACCCATAATTAGCGAAGCATTCCCAAGACCAAATTACATAGTACTTAAGAAAATTATGAAAATGAGAATGTAAACAATATCACATTTGACCACAGCACTTGTCAAACATACCCTGCATATCACGGGCTTTCTCTAAAGAAACCTGTTCGTGCATTTATTAGTGTCAAAAGACAAAGTTACAACAGATTTAATTTAAAGATCTTAATTGGCTTTTATTTGCAAATCTAGAATATCGGGCAACACCTCATTCTACAAAATAGAATGAGTGTTCCCATGAGCCGAGCAGAGGATGTCGGTTTTATGGTCAGAAAATGGTTGAGGAAAGCAGAAACGGAGAACAAAAAGCAGATTGGTTGTTTCCAAGTTACATTCTTTGTAAAGTTTGAAGCAGAGGGGACTTCCTATCATGCCAGCAAAAACTGGCCTGTTTGGGGATTGGGCTGTTATCTCCCTGTCTTTCTTGATTTCTTGGAAGATCAGATAAACAACTCAGTTTTGGCTTGGTGGTGTGAACTTCAGCATGAGTGACTCCATTTTGGTTTGGTCTGTTAGGCCTGGTGCAGGAGCTCAGTCCAAGTCAACGGCCTCCTGTAAATTTCATGTGACATTACTCTACACGTTTTGGGACTAAAAGAGAGCATGCTTAGATTATTGTCATGTGTAGTGTCCTCACAGGCACATTCCACTTATGTATCAGAAACCCTTTATGAATTCTGTTTAATCTTCGCCATTTACCCAAAATGATTCAAAAGGGCTTACATGCTTTGGAAAAGACTAAAGGCTGTCTCCCAAACTTCTAGCTCTCTGATATTTGGCCACTTTTTAGCCAAAAGGATATGCAAGTCTTTGTTAGAAAATCATGTATTAATGATTAGTGGACAACTAACTACCATTGTCTTAAACAGGAAAAGAAGAGAAGGAAGATTCCGTTACAAATTCCAACAATATTTTAACATTTCTTGTATTGTCAGCTTTAGGATATTTTGAGAGCCTTGAAAAACTTATCTTTGGCAGTTTTTTAGCAGAAAAGCTTACTGCTTATCATTTTTCAGTATGTAATGAATATAGTAACTATCCCAGCTAGACGTGAGGTTTCAAAGGCTAAATTCAGTCATCGATTTGATTGCATTTTTTGCACCAATGCAATTAATTCCACTGGAAGATGATAGAAAAATTTCATTACACAAAATGCGTGAGAGGTGAAAAATAATGTTTAACTAAAGTCTTTACCAAGGCTATTATCGCTTTGAGGAAAATCACTTAAAAAAATTAAAAATTCTAAATTATCTGTGACTCTGCTGAGATAGACATTATAAAATACTGTAATATTAGTGCAAATTTTTTTGACGTGAATTCTTTATTAATTTCATTTTTGATCATTCTTGACATAGTTTCAACAGTAGAACATTCTTGGTTCAAATTAAAACTAATTAAAAGTGATTTAGGGAACACAAGTGAATAACAATGTTAACAGTTAGCACCTCTCAGAATAGAAACTCAAGCAGCTGACAAAATGGAAGTTGAGAAACATTCATGGCTTTGACTATTCCAAATCACAGCAACGTTTGCTTATGTAACTGAAATAAACCCAGGATCCTACATGGTCCAGTGTTGGCACTGGTTCAGTCCAGCAGAAAAATAGAATTGAAACAAATCTTTCTTGCCTTTTGAGAAAATGCCAAAGGTAGGAGTGCATTTTAAATATCCAACAAAGCGCCTCAAAAATAATGTTTGCACTCCTCTCCCACTCTCAAGTTATCTGGCCAATTATATCTCCTCCCTCTCTATTCCCCCAACTTCTCCAGACACCCAGACACTTTCTCAATTCTCTTTTTTCTCTACCTTAGTTCTTCATTTGTCATTGAACTTAGCCTCCCAAGCTTCTTTAGTTTTCCTTCAGTCTGTTATTACCCAGACTGTGTGTAACAAAGAAAAGTTCAAGACATACTTTTTGCTACCAGCAGGGGGTACAGGAAGGACACATCAGATTCTGCGCCACACTCATTTTTCTTGGTTTGTGTCTGTCCCAGAGAATATGAGAAGCTGGCCATGGAAGAATTCTGCCATCAAAGCATTTCCTGCATTGATCAAGTGGTTGGACCCCAGAGCTGCCATGGCCAAGGCCTGGCTTCAGTTCGTGTTGACTCTGCGTGGTCCTGTAGCCACAGTCCACGCTTACTTCTGCCAGGGGTCCACTGGGTCAGAAAGTACCCCAGAGACAAAGTATCCCTTGAGAGAAAGAGGTGCAGATTTTTCTCCTCCTTCTGAAAGGAAAGTTAAGAGAAAGATTACATATATAATTTAATGTACGCACACGTATATTTTAAAAATCAAAGCACAGCTGTTCTAGATGAAGGAAGGGTGGGAAGCAGGGAGCACCACCCTTTTGGCCACTCCTCCCCGTCCGCGATCTCTCCTCCTTTCCTTCTCTCATGGCCACCTCAGGAGAGCTTCCTGGAGCACAGTTTGAACCATGAGTGTAGTGGACAGAGCACCGTGTTTGGGGTCAGAAATATCAGATTCCCCTCCTGGTACTTGGATCTAAGTGAGCTCAGACACATGACATATGTCACGTGCACAGCTGAGCTGCTGCAAGAATGAGGTGGTAGCTAACAGGATTTCAGTACAGGGTGATTTCCCCTCTACCGTTAGACCCAGAGAAAAAGGGAGATTGTGAATCAGGACGGGGGCAAATCCATCCCTGCCCCTGGAAGAAACAACACCAAGGTCGGGGGAACCCATGATGAGTGGTCAGCAACCTCTTTGTATGTAGTTAGAAGCCTTTGTGTAATCCAGTGGTAACAAACCCAATCATTACTACAGACTGTCAGCGTGATTGCATAGCACTGAGCCTGGCTGAAAAAAAACAGAAGAAACTGACCATTGCAGACAGAGTGAGACATGACAGAGGCAGGTCATCTGGTGTAAACCAGATGAAATCTCACGCCTGAAGAAGCCTAGATTTGCACATGAATTGCCTTTGGCTCTACAGCCCTCCAGTACAATTACTCAGAACTGTAAGCTTGTGAAATAGAAATGCAAAGTCGGGTTCTTTCAGGGGCTTAGAGTTGACCCCTCTTTCTTGACTCTTCTGAGGAGCACCTGTAGTTCCTGGGGTGCCTTCCTCACCCGAAAGGGCCTGCTGGGCTGGCTTGCTGGAGTTTCCAAAACACAGGCCCTGGGGGCACAGCAGGAGAGACACCTCATCCGGAGAGAGCCTCTAGCACTCGGCCGCCGCTTTAATAACCATTTGTTGCCACCTGCTGGCCACTGGACCAAGGCACTCCATGCTGGAAACAGGAGTTTGGCTAAGAGTTAGCCAGGCCCCAGGGAGCTGCACCCAAATGCAGCCTGTGTTTTCTCCAAAGAAGTGACCTTGGGAGGATCCACAATTATTCCATTCATTAAGCCACACAAGAAGGTGGATTTTATAAAAGAGATATACTTCATTCATGCATTAATTAGTCAACTGCAAACACTTTTGGAGCTACATGCAGGTACCCTGCATGGCACTGGGGGTGACTGATAGTCACATTTTATTTTATCCCCAAATGACATTATCTAGTATGATCTTCCACCCTATTCATTGAATTAAGCTTTACATCCATTCATTCCCTCATCAGCAGTTATTTACTGACTGCCTACTGTATGACAAGCTGTCAGCCAAAAGCTAAGGATACAGTGGTGAGCAGAAACAGGTGCCATCTCTGCACTCACTGGGTTGCAGTCTAGTGGGAGAAACAGACGTTAATCAGATAATCACACAAATAAATGTAACATATGCACCCTGACAGGTATAATAGAAAAATATAACCGTGAGAAGAGCAGGTCTAAGTGACTTTGGTTGATTCTAAAATGGAGATTTAGCTATTTGATATGCGTTAAAATTATTTAACATGTTTTCATTTTCTGACCCAGCACTTCTACTCTTAGAAACTCATCCTAAGGCAATAGTTAGAAAATTGGGCTGATTTATATGTATAAGGATGTCCACTGCATGATTATTTATAAAAGCAAAAATTAAAAATAAAAAATGAAAACATCCAATGGTAAGAAATTGGTTAAATGAATTATGATACATTCAAAAAAGAGAACATTCTCAGGCATTGAAAATGAAAATGGACCAGGCACGGTGGCTCGCGCCTGTAATCTCGGCACTTTGGGAGGCCAAGGTGGGCGGATCACCTGAGGTTAGGAGTTCGAGACCAGTCTGGCCAACATGGTGAAACCTCGTCTCTACTGAAAATACAAAAAATTAGCCAGGCATAACGTTATACACTTGTAATCCCAGCTACTCAGGAGGGTGAGGCAGGAGAATCGCTTGAGCCTGGGAGGCAGAGGTGCAGTGAGCTGAGATCATGCCACTGCACTCCAGCCTGGGCGACAGAGCAAGACCCTGCCTCAATTAAGAAAAAAAGAAAAAGAAAAGAAAAGCATATATAGTAAATCCCATTTGAAATTGTTTTTCTGAGACCGAGTCTCACTCTGTTGCTCAGGCTGGCATGCACTGGTGCTATCACAGTTCACTGTAACTTCCAACTCCTGGCCTTAAGCGATCCTTCTCCCTTGGCCTCCCAAAGCACTGGGATTATAGGCATGAGCCACTGGGCCCAGCCCCCTCTGGAACATTTGTAATGTTGTTGATTGGATCAAAACATTATATCTCTATTATTGTTGAATATTATCATGCAAATATGCTGTATGCTGTTATTTTTTTCTATTCAGAAAAAGGCACAAAACAACAACAACAAAATTCTTTTCACTCTGCTCCCACCAGCTCCCACCTAATTTCTTTGTTACCTTTTGCAGTAAAACCTCCAATTCTGCCCCCTTAAACCTATTTCAGTCAGGTTTCACAAATGTGAGGTTGCCAGTGGCCTCCATAGTGCTAAGCCCCGTAGCCATTTCTGTCCTTATCACCCCCACCCCACCTCCTGCACTGGCCTTTACCAGGCTTCCAGAACTCTACCCTCTTGTGGATCTCCTCCTGCCTCACTGTGTCCTCCTTCTCAGTCTTCTTCGCTGCACCCTCCTCTTCTTCTCAACTTTTTTTTTTTTTTTTTTTAATGACACAGAGTCTCACTCTGTTGCTCAGCCTGGAGTGCAGTGGCATGATCATGGCTCACCGTAGCCTCAACCTCTTGAGCTCAAGGGATCCTCCCACCTCAGCCTCTCAAGTAGCTGGGACCATGGCACACACCACAATTCTTGGCTAATTTTTTTTTTTTTTTCATAGAGATGGAGTCTCACTATGTTGCCTAGGTTGGGCTCAAACTCCTGGCCTCAAGTGATCCTCCTGCCTCAGCCTCCCAAGTTATTTCCCAACTGTTTTTTTTTTCTTTTTGTTTTTGAGATGGTGTCTCACTCTGTTGCCCAGGCTGGAGTGAAATGGTGTGATCTTGGCTCACTGCAACCTCCACCTCCCGGGTTCAGGTGATTCTCCCGCCTCAGCCTCCCAAGTAGCTGGGATTATATGTACCCGCCATCATGCCTGGCTAACTTCTGTATTTTTGTAGAGATGGGGTTTTACCATGTTGGCCAGGCTGGTCTTGAACTCCTGACATCAGGTGATCCACCCACCTTGGCCTCCCAAAGTGCTGGGATTACAGGCGTGAGCCACCACGCCCAGCCTCCAACTTAATGTTAGTTCTCTTCTCTTTTCTGCCCATACTGATTCCTTTGACCTTATCCTGTTGTGGCTTTAAACAACATCTACTCTAGATTTCCCAAACTACTGACTCAAAAATCCAACTGCCTGGCCACATTTCTAATGGACACCTCCAGTTGATCACATCCCAGGCAGAACCCTTGAATTTTCCCCCCTTTAAACCTGCTCATCCACGGTCTTCCTTAATCCACTTGTTGGCATTTAAATCCTTCCTTATGCTCAAGCCAAAACCCTGCAAATCATCTTAAATGCCTCCCTTTTTCTTGCACTCTAGATCAAATCCTTCAGGAAATCCCATTAACCCTCACGTCAAAATACATTTCCCAAATCTAACGACTTCTTACCACCTTCACTGCAACCACTCTGGTCCAATTCATCACCATCTACCTCAGGGATTACTGCAGTAGTAGCTCCTAAATTTACACCCCCACAGCCTGGTGTCCCCAAAGCAGCCAGAGTCGACCTTTGACAGCATATGTCAGATGGTGTCACCCTTCGGCTCAAAATGCTGCAGAGGCTCCTCATCTCACAGAGAATGAAAGTCGAGGATGCGTGTTGCGTCCCCCTTCCCTGGGCTGCTCCCTGACCTCATCTCCTAGCAGTTTCCCCATCTCTCGCCCTGCTCCAGCCTGCCAGCTTCCTGGCTATGCCCGAGAACACCAGTCCCATTCCCCTCAGGGACTGCGTTGCTGCTCACTCTGCCTGCAATGCTCCTGCCACAGATATCTGTCTGCATCTCCTTCAAACGCCACCTCCTCAGTGAAACCCACCCTACCTGCTGTGTTTAAAATTGCAATCCCCTTCCAGCTGTCCTGGTCCCCTTTTATCCTGCTCTGCTTTTTCTTTTTCCTATAGCATTTTTTACCTGATGACACATTAAACAATTTACTTATATAAATTATACATATCTTAGTTATATAACATATATAAGAAAAAATATATAAAAATATATTTTTTATATAAATAAAAAATACATCTTTTTTACAATTTATATATTATATATGTTTACATATATAATATATTATATATGTTTACATATATAATTTATTATATATGTTTACATATATAATTTATTATATATGTTTACATATATAATTTATTATATATGTTTACATATATAATTTATTGTATATGTTTGTATATTATATATAATATATAATGTTTATATATTATGTATGTTTATATATGTATTTCATATATAAATATATAAATATATTTATATATATTTTATTTATAATATATGTATATATAATATATGTATATGTATATATGTTTATATATAATATATGTAAACATATAATACATGTAAACATATATGTAAACATATATTATACAGGCAAACATATATGTATATATATAATATATAACCATATATTATATAACATATGATATAAAAATAAATTGTTAAAAGGATATATATCTTATTTATGTAATATATAACATATGTAATATATATAAAAATAAATTGTAAAATATATATATATTTTTAATCATCCATCTCCTCCAATTAGAATGCATTTTTCCTGAGAACCAGGAATCTTTGTCTGCTGTGTTTATTGATGTATTCCAAATGCCTAGAACACTGCTTGGCACATAGCAAAACCCAGTGAAAAAATTTTTAGTGAATGAATGAATGGAATGCATGGAAACAGGGTCTGGAACAGACACAAACTAAAACATCAAAATAAATATTCTGGGTAGAAGGATAGCAGGTCTTTTCATTCATCTGTTCTCTAATTTCTCTAAAATAAATTCAAATTACTTGAATAATAAACTTTTAAATGAAAAAAACAGTTTACTCCTGAGGATAATATTAATAGTAGTTTTAGTAATTTTTTTTAGTCTATGGTTTCAACTGTTCACCTTTAGAAGAGATTTTTTTGTTTAAATTGTGGGAGATCACAGTTTGTTTAAACTGTGGCAATAAAGGGGGAAAGCCTCCAATGATATCACTGTGAAGACCCCATGCCAGGCAGTGGGAGAAATTCTGTCTTGAGTTGAGGTCCCCCTGACCCTGTATTGAGTTGACTTGAGAGGTGGCAGATTGGGGAGAAGAGACAGAGAAGGAGAGGAAGCCAATAAAGGGAGGGTTATTGAGCCATTTCCATCATGGGCAACAGGAACTCACTCCCACAGACATAGAGTGTAGGGCACGCTTGGGGGTTACCCAGTCCAAAGGGAGATGGGGCGGGGATATTTATCCTCCAACATTGGTTGAGGCCTGTTTCTGGAGGCAGTAACACTTTAGCATCTCAGGCTTGTTTCATGTGTTCCCATGGCCAAAAAAAAAGAAAAAAAAAATCCCTCAGTTACAGGGTTGCAGGCATTGGCAGTAAGCAGAAAGCCAGGGTAGGCACAGAGAAGGTCTCAACAGATTCCTCGATTCGACCCGATTCTGCTCTGTGGGTGGAACTCCCTTGTCTGTTGCTGTTTGAGGTTCCTGGCTATGCCCCCGGGAGGTTCTTCCTTGCCCACTTTCCCTCACGGCCACAATTGAAGGAGGGGATGGAGAAAGCACCCTTTTTGGAAGACTGTGCAGATCTTGGAGCCTGCTTTCTGGCCGTGTGTGTTTGGGAACTCAAGGACTGCTTTAAGCCTTGAACAACCAAAACTTTTGTAGCCTGGGTTAATGAACTCTTTGGCAATATAATTCCTTCAAATACTGAGTAAGCTTCTGCAATATTTGTTTCCATCATTCCCATGTGCCTATATACACACATGGGGTTCTTTCCCGGTCACAATTCTTTAATCTGATTAATTTCTTTGCATCCTAAGCACTATACCTCTCTCCTTCAACTTAATAGCAGCCATCTTGAAGCCATCTGAAAAAAAAAAATAGGCTTGGCTGTGAAGAAAGCACCCTTAAAGTGATCTTTGCTGTGGTGATGAAACTGCCTGTTTAAAGAGAAGTCTTAACGGGCTTTGGTTGCTCAAAGCCTTTATTCCATGTTTTCACTTACTCTTTGAAGTTCAAAACAGAAGACTCCACATTTCTGGACTCATTCTATTTCTTTTCTTTCTGCTCTTGAACCAGCACATTTTTGCCTGAGCTCAGCTCTTCCTTGTACTGACTTGCTAAACAAAGCCAGAAAGAGCCATGGTGCACTAACTTTGGGTTTACCAGCCTCTATTCTGGGAGCTACAGGCTCAGTAGACACATTGTTCACCAAGTAATTGAGGACAACAGTTTATGAAATGATTTGGTACCATATAACATGGGTCTTCATATTTTCAGCCTCCAGTATCAATTTTCTTGCCTTCTGCTGCAGTGCTACATATTTTAGAATTTATTTTTAACCTCAGGGTACTAGTGCAAAGGATTACATTTTTTATTAATTACGGAACACTAGCTGCTGTACAAATAAACCCAAGGATTTTGATGGCTCAGCACAATGCATGTTTTGTTTTCATTGAAATAGTGCTGGGTGGTGAGCAGGTAGATAGAGGGTCCCCCTCCATGCAGTCATTCAAGGATTCAGAATGTCAAAAGCAACACCACCTTCAGAACATGGTTTCTAAGGTTGCCTTTGGGACCATGTCCATTCTAGCCGGTCAGAAGACTAGAAGGGCGGGGCTGAGCTCTGGTAGGTTTGTGAGTCTGAGAACATTTTTCCACTCATGCCACTGGCCAGAGGTCAGTCCCATGGCTCCATTTAGATGGAAGGGGCTGGTGAGAGGGTGGGGGTTGTATTTCTGCCACGGGGCTATTCCATGGAAGGGAGAGAACCAAATTTTTTTTTAGCAAACAGTTAACTGATCTCCCACAGTTTAAACAAAAAATATAAATAGTATGAGCTTGCAGCTCTCTCCTCTACCCTCCAAGCCCCTTCCCTAATGATTTGTTTGGATCCACTGGAATGAGAGGATCTGTCAGGATGTTGTCGTGGGCTTGAGGTGAGAGGACCTTTCTCATCTAGTTCCATGTGGGAAGGAGGCCTGGAAGGAACAGGCAGGGTACCTTTAAGTAACTGTCTCCTTCTGTGAACCCACCTCACACCCTGCAAAGAAGCACAGCTAGGGTAACAATACTTCTCAGACTGAGAAATTACTAACTGCTGGTTTTTAGGGTGTTTTTCAAGCAAGATAATTGAAAAGCTGAACCACTCTGCTCTTTGCTTCCCTGAGTGAGAGTGGGCAGAGGGACGGATGGAAGGAGGCAGGAACCCGGAACAACTGCTGATGCGGTGGGACACTTTTTCCCAATAATTACTCTTCGCTTGAATCACAGTGCATAGGACGTGGGCAATTTGCTCCAGCTAATGGTTCGTGTGGGATAGGTATTGCCTGATACAGAGGCAGGGGTTGGAACAGCCACTCTGGGGGCCAGTAAAGCCAGTTTTATGGAAGAAGCTGTCTTTGTTAAAAACCAAACCCAATCAACGTGGGGGCTTCCCAGCAGCAGACTCAACACCAGCTACACTTTTCTGAAATCCAGGCAGTCAGAAAAGCCCCCGGCACCCTCAGCCTAAGCAGAGGAAATGAAACTGAAGCCATGTTTGCAGAATGTGGATTTTTGTGGTTTAGGACAGACAGCTGACTATCTACTCAGACCAAATGACCCTAATCAAGTCAACCCACAGAGATGAGGTTCTGGTTTACACAAAAGGGAGGCAGTTTGCTCACCATTTAAAATAATTCCTTCCTTCCTATACATTTTTTTTTTCATTAAGATCTGACTACTGGTGCATTTAAAATATAATGCAGTTCATACTCAGCTTGTCAAGGGTAAGCAATTGTGTAAAGTGAGGCATATCTGTAATGGTGTACAGTCCCAGTAACTCCCTGGGCTCCAGGGCTAAGGGCAGCCCAGCTGTCGCTCCCACAAACAGGTGGTGTAAAACAATAGCTCTAGTGAGCCGACTCACTTTCCAAACCCTCCAGCAGACAAGCACCCAGCCAGAGTGCCAGTGAGAAACACAGGCCACCTCTGTGCCCTGGTCCACACAAGCTCCGGTAGCCCATGGAGCCCTGGCCTCTCCTCCTGCTCTTTAGCCTTTGCTCAGGTAAGTGCTGGGTCAGGGGTGGGGAGAGGGCTCTCTTTTGAGGCTAAAGTGCTGGAAGCCCCCAAATCAAAGTCTTGCTTCTTTGATGAGACCACAGAATGGCAGAGCCTCCCCAACCAGAGGCTGCTCTGTCAGTTTCTTCCTGATGTTAGCTTGATTGAGTTTTTGGATAAAGATTTTTAGTTTGCCTTATCTAATTAAAATAGAAACTGCCTGGTCAAAGACTTTGAGGTAGACACGCATGTCTCTCCCTCCATCATGCCTGGCAGCCGACTCATCCCTCTGAACACTCGGCATCATTTGTAGGACCTGGACCACTTGTGGATCATGGTAGTGTCTGGGGGTTCATATTTAAACAACTATGGATACTTAGAACAGTGCCTTATAATCACATACAATGGAGTTAACAAGTCCCTTTACTGCTCCAGGAGAATTCTAATAATAAAGAGGACTGATTGACAGCTATGTGTGCTGGAGATAGAAACCAGTTAATAATCATAACTAAACTCTCTCCACAGAGACAGAAATATTTTTTAATTTTTTCAAAATTTCTGAAGTTAAAAAAATTCCATATGAATACATTCCTACCTACTTTTTTTTTAAAAGATGTTACTATATATAGGTTTGGGTTTGAATTGAAACGATAAAACCTTGCACAGCATTTGACCTGCATTCTACTCTGGAATGTGTCCTAACACAGCAGCTGAAACACCATCCTGAATCCCAGACTTCCGCTAGAGGGAAACAGGAGATGTTTGCTGATTGCTTCACATAAAAGTTTACTGGTGATATCATCCCAACTGAGAAACAAGGTGGCTGACATCCTGTGATTTTTCATTTCCAATATTGCCCTGAAAAACACAGGCCTTCTGGTCAAGAGGCAAAAAGCTTTATTATTAATTTTTTTCAATAGCAGAGTTGAGTGAAAGAGCCTGAACTCAGATAAATTATATCCTGTGGGATTTGGACTCTGTCCAGCCAAAGCTGGCCTGATGTGTGTGTGTGTGTGTGTGTGTGTGCGCGCGCGCACACGCATGCGTGCACGCAAAACCACAGTCACAGGAAAATTCTTAAATGATATGCTTTAATGTAAACATCCTTAAGAGATCTCTTAGGATTTTGGTTATTGCTAACCAAAAATGCATGATTAGCTATTAAAGAAGTATGTGATATGTATTTAGGTCAAATCTCGAGTTTGCTGGCATTGATTTCCATGGGTGTTTTATAGAAATTTAGAGCTAGATCAGGCAGTCCAACATCCTCAATTTTTTATTACAAGGAAACTAAAGCTGACCTGCCCAAGGTCACTTAATTTATACATTTTGGAATGTGGTCAGTTGGAGACTTGGTTTATTACATGCACAGTCAGAAAACACAGCCTGAACTAGCCAAAGGTAGCAAGAGATACAGAATCAGGTTAAGATAATAATGATCCATGGGACTAGTAACAGTTCAAAATTTCTTTTGCCCAGCCCAGGGAGCTATTTCCTACATACAAATACAAATGGAACCAGTGTGGTACAAAAGGAACACTTTGAAACTGTGGTTGAGTTTCCCTTCTTAGAATCAGTCCTTTGTAGACAAAATTGTCATTTATATCAGGGACTCTTTTCCTGTGTTAGCTTAACACAGCGTGATCTCTGTTCTATTTATACAGCACTTTTCATTTCAACTTTTTCTTTTCTTTGCCTCTGGAATCTCAAGCACTTCATTGCCGTCTTTCTTACGGCATATCACTTTCCAACTTGTTCACAGTTATTTACGTAAATGACAAATGTCAATCTCCATGAGGGTAGGAAGAAGGATTCAGTTTTGAATATCTCAAAGCTCCCAAAACAATGCTTTGCTTACAGTAAATGCGCAACAAATATTTCATGAATAAATTAATGTTACCATCATCTGAATAAAGATTACAAATATAATCTTGCTAAAAAGGGGAATTTGACATTATTTAATTTTTTATTTGCATATTTGTTTATTTACACCCTACCTTTTTACAAAAGTATTTACTGTGATTCGTTGAATCCGTGAAGAACTAATCCAACTCTCCAGGCCATATGGGAGTTGGGAAGAGAATCATAGAGTTCTGACTTTGAGCCCTGTGAATTTTCTATCACTCTACCCTGTGCTGGGGAGGAAAAAAGAAAAGAATACCAATGAACCAATCTAAGAAATGAAGCCCTCCTTCCTTAGAAATTCCTTATGGAAGGAACAGGCACCTTGTTATTGGCTAGGGTGGGAAAGGAGGAGGTGACTGTCTCTGAAATGCTGATTATGTCTGCTTCTGTCATCCTTCCCTTCCTCTTAGTGGGCCATAGGGTTGGTCTGCATAGTTCTCCTGCTACATAATGCTGACCATCTGCTCTGCCCTCTGCTTTCTAATATGTTCTTCCTGTCAAACTGGAGTGAACAGTCATTTAAAAATAAGCAGCCCAAGGCAAGACCAAAGCAACAGCTTCAAATTCAGTGGCCAAGGCGCTCAGTAATCCATTCCAGTCTGCAACTCCACCATGGGATGGATGAGGCCCAGGATAGAAAATGCATAGAGGACAGAAGGATTATCAAGTCCCAGGGGCTCAATGGGGTGGTTGCAAAAACGGAATATTCAAACAACATATTCCCTTCAAGAGTCCTCAAATGCAGGTGGCTTTAGGGAAATGTCATGTGAAATCTCTGCGTGGTTGGGCACTGAGTGCCCTTGGAACATTTTGGGTTCAGAAAACGTGTGAAACTAGCCGGGTGAGGTGGCTCTTGCCTGTAATCCCAGCACTTTGGGAGGATGAGGTGGGTGGATGGCTTGAGCTCAGGAGTTTGAGAGCAGCCTGAACAATGTGGCAAAACCCCATCTGTACAAACAATACAAAAATTAGCTGGGTGTGGTGGTGCGCACCCAGGTAATTTTTGTATTTTTTATAGAGATGTGGTCCCAGCTGCTTGGTTGGGGGAGGCTAAGGTGGGAGGATTGCTTGAGCCTGGGAGGTCAAGGCTGCAGTGAGCTGTAATTGAGCTACTGCACTGCAGCCTCAGCAATAACCTGCGGAAAGGGGAGATCTGGTTACGTGAATGAAGGCAAATGTATCATGTGTCTACTTCCTCTCCCAGCTCTGAACACACAGTCCCCAACCCACGGAAGGCTTGAATTACAAAGATCCTTCATAAGACACTTGGGATTTGGAACACATTTTCTCATAGGAATAGTGGCACTTGCAGTTCTGAGTTTCCAGGACAGCTCACAACACACTGTTAGTACCAAGAATTAGCCCAGAAGCTCAGCACAAAATGACAGGATTCCAATCTGAGCTTTGCCCTTACTGGTCACATGACCTTGGACAAGTGGTCCAACCTCCCTGAATCTCAGGTAAGAATGTCTGCCCTCCTGCTTCATCTGTGGCTGATGAAGATTGAAAAGGGGTGTAGATAGAAAAGGGGGCCGCGGGTTCTGAGAGTATTAGATGATATTCCTCTCTATACTGAAGGAAAATGTAGTAAAGATTCCTTGGAATCGCTTATGTTCCAACTAGGAGCCCCAAACCCAGGTCAACAAAGCACAGTTTTCACTCTATTTTAACAACTTAACTGGGACATGGACCTGCCAGCAGTGATATTTTAAAAAATCGTGGTAAAATACCCATTTCATAAAATTTACCATTTTAACCACTTTAAAGTATACAATTCAGTGGCATTAAGTACATTCACATGTTATAAGACCATCACCACTATCTATTTCCAGAACGTTTTCATCATCCCAAAGGGAAACATCAAGCACATTAAGGAGTCCCACCTGATCCCTCTCTCCCCCCAGTCCCTGGTAACTCCTGCTCTGCTTTCTGTCTGTATAGATTTACCTATTCTGGATGCTTCATGTAGATGAAATCATACAATATTTGCCCCATTGTGTCTGGCTTCTTTCACTTAGTAAAATGTTTCCAAGCTCCATCCATGTTGTACCATGTGTCAGTACATCATTCCTTTATTCCTTTTTCATGTCTGAATAATAGTTCATCGTAGGGGTATACCATAATTTGTCCATCCATTTACCTGTTGATGGACACTTGAGTTGTTTCCACCCTTTGGCTATGGTAAATAATGCTGCTCTTCTTTTGGGTGTGGACCTAGGAGTGGAATTGCTGGATTGTATGGTACCTGTGTTTAACTTGTTGAGGAACTGCCATTTTACATTCCCACCAGCAACATATGAGGTTCCAGTTTCTCTGCAACCTCCCCAACCCTTGTTATTTTCCACTTGTTAGTTATGGCCACTCTAGTGGGTTTGAACCAGCATCAATTTTGGCTGTTCATGGCATCTTGAGATCTGACGCAGCCAGTCCAAGATTTCATTACACTGCTCTGAAACACTGAGATTGGCTTTTTTGTGGGCTTTTTTTTCGTGTGTGTGTGTGTGTGTGTGTGTGTGTGTACCTGGCAAACTTGATTCAGCCAGGCTGTATGAAGGAATGTCGCCTGTCCAAAGTACAAGTGTTGTGATTACCTGGCACACCCCACTGTCACCGGGTAAGGGACCACACCAGCAACTGTAATTGGAAAAAAACAGGGCAATAACTGCTGCATTTGGGAGCCTTTCAACAAGGAGGCCTGTGTGCCTTCTGTTAGAAGGAACTGAGGCTTATGCCTCAGTTCCTCAGTTCCTCATGTTCATGTGTTTGGAGGGTGGGGAGAAGAATCTGACAGTGTTGGTGTCATCTGCTGTCTCAGCTGGCCTCGTCCTGGGCTCCGAACATGAGACCCGTCTGGTGGCAAAGCTATTTAAAGACTACAGCAGAGTGGTGCGGCCAGTGGAAGACCACCGCCAGGTTGTGGAGGTCACCGTGGGCCTGCAGCTGATACAGCTCATCAATGTGGTGAGACAAGAGCACTGGGGGCCTGCTCACACACCCACACCTCTCACCCCTGGGTTTCCTCCCCTGGGTCCCCTCTCTCCCCCATAAAAATGATCCTTATTTTTTTTCCAGGATGAAGTAAATCAGATCGTGACAACTAATGTGCGTCTGAAACAGGTAACTTAGCCAGATAATTGCATGTGTGTCATTTTCATTCACACTGAAATTAAACCTGGGCCCAGAGGAAATCAATATGGGTAACAGGGATATATACCAAAATGTTGAAAGTAGATATTTTGAGATGGTGAAAGCATGGATCCTGTTTGGTTTTGGTTTTGCTTTTTTTTAAACTTTAGGGCTTTTTCTGTGTGTATTAGTTTGCTAGGGCTGCCGTAACTGTGTGGCTTAAACAACAGAAATTTATCATCTCATAGCTCTGGAAGATAGAAGTCCAAAGTCTAGGTATTGGTAGGGTTGGTTCCTTCTGAGGGCTGTGAGGAAGAATCTGTCCTAGGACTCTCTCTTCAGCTTGTAGATGACTGTCTTTATGTTCAGATGGCGTTCTTCTTGTGTATGTGATACATATACATATGATATATATGAATATATATGTATATTTAAGTACATATATATATCTTTAAATTCCCCCTTTTTATGAAGACACCAGTCATATTGAATGACAGTCTATTTTAATGACTTCATTTTAACATAATTACCTCTGTAAAGAACCTATCTCCAAATTAGGTCACGTTCTGAAATACTGGGAGTTAGGGCTTCAGCATGAATTTTAGGGGGACACAATTGAACCCATAGCATTGTGCTTTCCAGCTTTACTGCAATGGGCACATACAGGTGGAGTACTCCTTTCCCAAAATGCTTGGGACCAGAAGTGTTTCAGATTTTGGTTTTTATTTTGAAATATTTGCATATACTTACCAGTTAAACTTCCCAAATCTGAAAATCTGAAATTCAAAATTCTCCAATGAACATTTCCTGAGTGTCATGTTGGTGCTCAAAAAGTTTTGGATTTTGGAGCATTTTGGATTTCGGAGCATTTTGGATTTCAGATTTGGGATCCTCAACCTGTATTACTTTTCTTTTGAGACAGAGTCTCACTCTGTCGCCCAGGCTGGAGTGCAATGGCGCGATCTCGGCTCACTGCAACCTCTGCCTCCCAGGTTCAAGCGATTCTCCTGCCTCAGCCTCCCAAGTAGCTGGGACTACAGGCGCCTACCACCACGCCCGGCTAATTTTTGTGTTTTTAATAGAGACGAGGTTTCACTATGTTAGCCAGGCTGGTCTCGAACTCCTGACCTCAGGTGATCCACCCGCCTCAGCCTCCCAAAGTGCTGGGATTACAGGCATGAGCCACCATGCCCAGCCTTTACTTTTATAATGTAGAAAAATATATGGTACTTTTTAAAAATGATGTTGCCTGCTTGAGAAAAATGTTCACACTAGGTCTTTCTCCTTTTCTGTGGGTGGACAGGGTGACATGGTAGATCTGCCACGCCCCAGCTGCGTGATTTTGGGAGTTCCTTTGTTTTCTCATCTGCAGAATGAGGTCAGTAATCACCCTCCCCTCACGGGATTGTTGTGAGGACTAAATGAGTTAATATAGGTAAGGTGTTTGAAACAGTGTGAGCACGTCGTCAGTGCTATACATTTGCTGTTCTTATTTACTGAAGTGAAAGCTAAATTCCGAATCCAACTTTTCTTATGGAAGCACAATTTCTGTCAATACTGAATTCCCATGCACATCAGGGCTCTTGATAACCTTAGACTTTAGAAAGTGTTTTTGGCTTTTTAATTAGCTGTATGTCTTTGTTTCTAGCAATGGGTGGATTACAACCTAAAATGGAATCCAGATGACTATGGCGGTGTGAAAAAAATTCACATTCCTTCAGAAAAGATCTGGCGCCCAGACCTTGTTCTCTATAACAAGTGAGCAAACTGCATGGGTGGCGGAGGGTGCTCCTGGGGCAGGTGGAATAAAGTGCCCTAATAGAAGGGCTGCGTGCTCGGAATGCTTCTCACCACTGTTAATGTTAAATCACCCAGGATGGTGGCTCACACCTGTAAACTCAGCACTTTGGGAGGCCAAGGTGGGAGGATTGCTTGAGGCCAGGAGTTTGAGATCAGCCTGGGCAACATAGCAAGACAACATCTCTACAAAATTAAAAAAAAAATCACTCTAAACCAAGAGCCAAGTTGACGGGCTAGGGGTGCCATATGGTGTCTCATGACTTAAAGAGAAGGGATTACTGCGGCCAAATTGAATCCAGGCTGAGGGTGGGGGACATTTGATCCCTGAGAGCCCCTGAAGCATGTGTGGCAACTTTCCAAGGCACCCAAACGTCCTATCGCTGAGTTCCTTGCAATCTAGTGTCCTCCCTACCAAATATTTCTGAGCCTCCTAGGGTTGTCACTCATCACATCCTGAACGCCTTCCCGACATCCACTGCTGCTGTTGGCCTGGGATGCCTTCGCTGCCCGTCCACTGGGCCCCACGACAGACTGCATGTTGTGAAATTATAATATTATTCAAGACGTTCTGGTCTAATGACACGTTCATTAGCATACGCCCTTCATTTGTCAGGAAATGCTCGTTTCAAAAAGCATCCTTCCCAGGCAGGAGCATGCAACACCGGCCAGGAGGATTTATGGTCTGACATTATACAACATGTGTCGGGGGTCCACAAGCTGTGTGTCCTAGCAGACTTAGGGAAGGTGACAGGGCTAGTGGATGAAAATGATACCTTTTAAGGCGGGCCTTTTCAAGCTTTGATTTTCTGCCACACGTCATCCAATTATACCTGGGGTTCAAGCTTGAGCCAAATTATCCGATCATTTGTGTAATCTTTTTGGACAAATGGGCTGATAAAGTATCTTTCAGTTTCTCTTCCAGTAGGAATCTGAGAAGAGCAATTAAAATCCTTTGGTTCTTTTGCCAAACTCACTCAGGATCACCCTGGTGAGGAGAGAACACTGTTTTATTGCTTATTGGGAGAGACTAAGACAACCCTATGACTCTCTGCCCTTTGGGGCTGCTTTGGGTGGGTCCAATGCCACATAGTTTTCCAGGTAAAGAGCCCACTTCAGGCCCAAGGAAAAATCAATGGGAAGAAAACCTCTTGATTTATGATGTGAGGGACCAACATATGCCATGATGTCCCTGAAATCCCACTGAGACAGACCTCATCCTGCCCATTCAACACCTATTCTAACACCCTGCCCTCTGCTAAATCCCTTGAACAGACTGTTGTTTACGGGAAGAGTAAGTAGTCCACTGAATAAGGCCGGCAGAAATGGCTTATTTTGTTTTTTTAGAACCTCCCATGGTTTCTGTCTTTTTAAAAATAATAAATCATTGCCAACATTTGAAAACCAAGAAACATCACATTAAAATCTGTTTTTTAGCCTCTCTAGAAAAATCCAACATTTAAACTTCCAGATTTTTTTTTTTTTTTTTGAGACAAGTTCTCAGCTCCATTGCTCAGGCTGGAGTGTTGTGGTGTGATCATAGCTCATTGCAACCTTGAACTCTGGGGCTTGAGCAATCCTCTGCCTCAACCTCCCAGGTAGCTGGTACTACTGGTGTGCACCACCATGCCTCGCTAATTTTTAAAGAAAATTTAGTAGAGATGAGGTCTCGCTGTTGGCCAGGCTGCTCTCAAACTCATGGACTCAAGCGATCTTCCTGCCTTAGTCTCCCAAAGTGCTGGGATTACAGGCATGAGCCACTGTACCTGGCAAAATCTGGCAATTTTTGATTTAAAAAAATCTACGTTTCACTGGGCACAATGCTCACGCCTGTAATCCCAGCACTTTGGGAGGCTGAGGCGGGCGGATCACAAGGTCAGGAGATCAAGACCATCCTGGCTAACATGGTGAAACCCCGTCTCTACTAAAAATACAAAAAATTAGCTGGGCGTGGTGGTGGGCGCCTGTAGTCCCAGCTACTCGGGAGCTGAGGCAGGAGAATGGTGGGAACCCGGGAGACAGAGCTTGCAGTGAGCCGATATCACGCCACTGCACTCCAGCCTGGGCAACAGAGCGAGACTCCATCTCAAAAAAAAAAAAAAGAAAAAAAATCTAAGTTTCCAGCTTCCGAGGAAGAATCCAAATCTGGCAAGATTGGGCCTTCATTCCCACATGGGCGCCTCAGGGGACACTGCAAGGTGGCACCTTCCTGACAGGAGAGAGGGGCGCTCTGTTCAGCAGTGTCAGCCTGCACTCATTCCTCACCTGCCTGGCCCTGGGGGTATCTGAGTTTGTGAGTCCACCCCAGTGAGTTCTAAATCGTTCTTTAAAAAGTAGTAGGCCAGTTAGGCACAGTGGCTCACTCCTGTAATCCTAGCACTTTGAGAGGCCAAGGCAGGCGGATCACTTGAGGTCAGGAATTCAGGGCCAGCCTGGTCAACATGGTGAAACCTAGTTTCTATTAAAAATACAAAAATTAGCTGGGTGTTTGGTGGGCGCCTGTAATCTCAGCTACCTGGGAGGCTGAGGCAGGAGAATTGCTTGAGCCCGGGAGGTGGAGGTTGCTGTGAGCCAAGATTGCACCATTGCACTCCAGCCTGGGTGACAAAGCGAGATTCCATCTCAAAAAAAAAAAAAAAAAAAAAAAAAAAAAAAAAAAAAAATAGTAGGCCCCTTCCCTAACCTGCTTGTCACAGTAATGAGTCGCTGGAGGTGCTTTATGTAAAATTCCTGTGTTTTCTTCCCCCAACATAGTACATCAGGGAGGTGATAGATGAAGATTAACATTACAAATACTTGTGAGGGCTGGAAAAATAATCTGGGATGCAGTGGACCCATGTTACCTGTTATTTCTTTAAAACTGTGGGTTCCCACATTCTTTCCCAGATACTCAGATTCAGGGTTTACTTAGAGGGTGTGCAGAACTCTGTATTTTTAACAAGCACCCCAGTGATTCTTATTATCAAATATGGGGAACATTGCAATAGATAAAAAGTGACACTGCCCGAAACAGAGCTTCTATAATTAGCACCTGAATAATTAACAGCTGTCTCCTGTTAATGTCCCCAAGCAGAATGGAAGGCTCATCTGTCACTTGGAGCCATTTTCCTCTTTTATCCCAATTGTAGTGCAGATGGTGACTTTGCTATTGTCAAGTTCACCAAAGTGCTCCTGGAGTACACTGGCCACATCACATGGACACCTCCAGCCATCTTTAAAAGCTACTGTGAGATCATCGTCACCCACTTTCCCTTTGATGAACAGAACTGCAGCATGAAGCTGGGCACCTGGACCTACGACGGCTCTGTCGTGGCCATCAACCCGGTAGGTGGTGGCCACATATGATAAGGGTGGTTTCAGGAAAAGTGTGATTCGGGTCTCCAACTTTTCCTTGGACAATCATAGGCTCTCAGTACCAGTTAGAACTTAGGAATCATCCAGTTCGATGGTTCAAGTTGATTGGGAAGGGAGAACTAAATGGGAGCTTAAATTAATTTGCTACACCCAGGCTCAGTCTTAAGAATTCTGATGTAATGGGCCTGGGGTTGCGGTAGGGCATCAATATGTTTTGAAGCTCCCAGGTGACTTGAATGTGTAGCCAAAATGGAGAATGCTACTAGTCCAAACCCCCTTATGTCATAGGAAAGGCATCTAAGACCCCAAAGCAGTAGTGTCCCACAGTCCCTCCTGGATGTGTGACCCACAGAGCTGGAATCTGTGGCCTTGTCACTGCTGATAACAAAATGCTGCCCCTCATCAGGGTGACCTGCCTGGGATTTCCAAACCTCACTTCCTTTCTCAGGAAAGCGACCAGCCAGACCTGAGCAACTTCATGGAGAGCGGGGAGTGGGTGATCAAGGAGTCCCGGGGCTGGAAGCACTCGGTGACCTATTCCTGCTGCCCCGACACCCCCTACCTGGACATCACCTACCACTTCGTCATGCAGCGCCTGCCCCTCTACTTCATCGTCAATGTCATCATCCCCTGCCTGCTCTTCTCCTTCTTAACTGGCCTGGTATTCTACCTGCCCACAGACTCAGGTGGGTGTGGTTGCCATGACTGCTGCTGCTGACGCTGATGGGTCTCGTGCTGCTATTTTGGGGAAGCCAGAAATAATCATGTGCTAACAAACAGGCAGATCAACCCGAACCATCATCATTAGGAGGGTGCATTTGCTGAGTGGGCGTGCGCAGTGGTGAGAGTCACTGTGAGTGGAGCTCACAGCTGGGGCAGACATCCCGAGCGGCAGGGAGTTGAACATGACCCTCGAGATGCACAGTGTAGCTCAGGCTGGTTAAAGTACATTAACCACCAATACCTATTTGCTGAATACCAACTGTGTGCCCAGAAGTGTGCTGGGTAAGGCGTGTGATCCCAGACACTTCTCATGCCACTTCCACGATGAAGTCACTTTCTATGTACTGACTAATCCTGGTCTTGCCCCTTTACCCACTGCTCACCACTTGAAAATAGATTTTGCATATCTTTTTTCCAGATGGTGACATCTTCACACACAAGACCCTACTTCCCAAGTGGCCATTCTTTCTCACATATCAGCCTAGACAACTTACTTACCTCCTACTGAGTAATCATATCTGTGACATAATTTTATCAAACAACAACAATCCACCAGAAAGGAGGAAAGGGTACCCATCTGCCTGCCAGCAAGTCACTATTCATAAACAACTTATGGCAGACAAGTTTGAAAAAAAGAAAGATGCTACAGACAGACCTCAAGCTTATGACAGGTAGCAATTTTTATCAAAATGACTTTTAAAAAAAACACAAAAGCTTAAATCCAACTTGCCAACTAGGAAAAAAGATTATTCATTTACTCATTCAATGAATATTTGTTGAACAAATATGATGTGGTAGATAGACCGCAGAGAATAAGACAGAAAGTGCCTCACCCCTCAGAGTGCATGTCCAGTGACTGCATTTGGGATTTCATTTTTGTTTTTGTTTTGAGACCGGGTCTCACTCTGTTGCCCAGGCTGCAGTACAGTGGCATGATCACGGCTCACTGCAGCCTCAACCTCCTGAGCTCAAATGATCCTTTCACCTCAGCCTCCTGAGTAGCTGGGACTACAGGCATGTGCCACCATACTCGGCTAATTTTTGTAGAAACGGGGTTGCACCATGTTGCCGAGGCCAGTCTCGAACTCCTGGGCTCAAATGATCTGCCTACCTCGGCCTCCCAAAGTGCTGGGATTACAGGTGTGAGCCACTGTGCCTGCCCTGCACTTGTTTTTAAACAAATAATCACAAACACAATTTTTTCAACTTTCTAATCAAATGAAACTTTTTTACATTAAAAAAATAAATAAATAGAGATGGAGTCTTGCTATGTTGCCCAGGCTAGTCTCAGACTCCTGGCCTCAAGTGATCCCCCTGCCTTGGCCTCCCGGGGTGTTAGGATTACAGTCATGATCCACCGCACCAGGCCCTCAAATGAAACTTTTTAAAATAAAAACACTGTCGGGGCATTATGGGAACTAACAAGAGTCTCTATAAACGTTAAATGATTTGCGCTTGAAAAGCGCTTAGGGGCCAGATGCAGTGGCTCACACCTGTAATCCCAGCACTTTCGGAGGCCAAGGTGGATGGATCACTTGAGGTCAGGAGTTTGAGACCAGCCTGGCCAACATGGTGAAACCCCATCTCTATGAAAAATACAAAAAATTAGCCAGGTGTGGTGGCACGTGCCTGTAATCCCAATTACTTGGGAGGCTGAGGCAGGAGAATCGCTTGAACCCTGGAGGCGGAGGTTGCAGTGAGCGGAGATGGCACCACTGAACTCCAGCCTGGGCAACAGAGTGAGACTCCCTCACAAAAAAAAAAAAAAAAAAAGAAAAAAAGAAAGAAAAGAAAGAAAGAAAAAAGAAAAGCACTTAGCACAAAAATTATGCTTGATAAATGTTGGCTATTATTATTATCATTATTATTAATCAACAAATTTTATATAAGTGGACAAATATTTTGTATTTGTAATTGTATTCTTTTTCACTTTGAAAGGTTTTCCTACCCACCAGGTAGAATTGACAATTTCTTGTTTGTATCCACTCTTTATCGTATACATACATACATATTCTATATATATTCCAGCATCCGGAAGCAGCCAGTAGGGGACAGCTTCATCATTGAAAGCAGGGTAACACAAAGGTTTCCAGCAGCACCAACAGCAAGGCCAGCCCAGGGAAAGTCCCTCCCACAGCTTTTCTGCTGCCTCTAAGGTGGTCAAGCCTCACAAAACTACCTCAGTGCCATTAGGCCCCTGACCTTCCTGCTGCCAAGTTTGCCCAGCCAAAACTCTCCTGAGATCAAAGGGTCTGCAGAAAAGAGGTGGGGGCTGGGGAAATCCCTGCTCCCTTAGTATGCAAAACAAAACAAAACAAGAAATAAGTGAGAAGAAAAACTTCCTCTTATATGAAAATGAGACAGCGAGTGGTGTGAAACCACTGTATCAGAAGATCACTCAGGACATCAAGGAGAACTCCTTAGCCTTTCGGATTTTGTCCTTTTCTTGGGTTTTGGTCTTACAGCTTGCTCCCTTAATAATAGAAAGATACGTGTACTTCTGGGCTGCCCATTCATCTGCTGGGTAATAAGTAGGCCAGGGGTGATTCAGTTTTATGAGGTTTAACGCATCCTGCTGCAGAAGGGAAATGCCACACCGAGTCCAGCTTGTCCACCCAGAACTCCTTTCAGTTCCCTGGGTTCCACCAAGAATCAGAAATCTGGAGCATGAGATGAAATATTGTTCCGTTTTCTGCTTGGCAGCCTCTAATGGAAATGCTTGCCACTGGCTGCTGTCAGAAAAGTTAAGGTATGGTGGTTACATAGGAAATTCTGCAGAAAAAAATGCTTTGAGATTTCCCAGAATAATGCTTTGAGAACATGTTGGTCACATTCCTCTTACCCTTGGGTTTCAGTAGTGAATTAGTTTGCTTGGGCTGCCACACAAAACACCATAGGCTGTGAGGCTTAGATAACAGAAATGTAATTTCTCACAGTTCTGGAGACTGGAATTCCAAGATCAAGGTGCCAGTAGAGTTGGTTTCTTGTGAGGCCTCTCTCGGTTTGTAATGGCCATCTTCTTCCTGTGTCCCATGGCCTTCCGTCTATGCATCTGTGTCCTAATTCCTCTCCTTATAAGGACACCAGTCATACTTGATTACTCACTACCCCGTATCACCTCGTTTTCATTTAATTACCTCCTTAAAGTCACTGTCTTCAAATACAGTCACATTCTGAGGTCCCAGGACTCAGGACTTCCACATATAAATGGTGGGGTGGGAGGAACACTGCAGCCCAACCCGGATGGGTAGTTGTGGGAATTTTTTTTTTTTTTTTTTTTTTTTTGTCTTTTCAGGGGAGAAGATGACTCTGAGCATCTCTGTCTTACTGTCTTTGACTGTGTTCCTTCTGGTCATCGTGGAGCTGATCCCCTCCACGTCCAGTGCTGTGCCCTTGATTGGAAAATACATGCTGTTCACCATGGTGTTCGTCATTGCCTCCATCATCATCACTGTCATCATCATCAACACACACCACCGCTCACCCAGCACCCATGTCATGCCCAACTGGGTGCGGAAGGTGAGTGGGGAGGCCCCTGCAGACTCCACACGGAGGCACATCTACAGGCCTCCCCTTCGAGGAGCCAGTGGGTTTCTAGCTAATACTTGGGGCTACTTAGGAACTGAGTTCTTTTTGGGCTTTAGGGAATTTTTGGAAGGAACTTTCTTTGGCCTCTTTTTAGGAATAAATAACTCCTGTAGACTTCCCAGAGAGAAAAGAAAAACAGAATTAACAAAGCTCATTCCAAATTCAAGTTTAAAGAATCTCTTTGATCAGAGAAGATGAACAAACGGCTGCTTTTTATTGAAATGCCGTGAAATTCTCGCGATTTCTTTTGTATGTTTTCCAATCTGTGAACAGACTGGCTTATTTTTTGCTGGTGAAATCATCTGTTGAGAATAGAATGAATAGAATGAGGGCTAGAGATGGGAGGGTTCCTGATGAGAGAGGGTCAAAAAGTGAGTTTTAGTGAAGGACTTGGTCTGAAATATTTACGTTATTGAATTTAAAAATTTAACATTTCAAATATGTCTTTCTTTGACAAAACTTTACAGAGACACTGAAGTCCAGGACCTTTTGTACAGAATGTAAAATATTTGTCAGGAATTGACAAAAAGAAGCTACTGCTCACAATGTACTCTTTTAAGAGGAGAGTAAGAGTCCCTGTTTCTGTAAAGGCTGATAGATGACTGCTGGCAATACCTGTACTGCAGTTTCTTCAGGAACAGGAAACAGAAGAAAACAATCTAGCTGTTTTGTGAGATATATTTGAAGTGGAGGGGCCCCTTCTTTAACCATTTGATCCTGGTGACACATTGCTAAGGCATTTTCCATACCTGTAGGGGACCCTGAAGCTTTTAAGCTCATTGGTGGCCCCAGGTCGATGACTGCACATGGGCTCCCTCCAGTGGCGAACTTCTCACATTACAGAATCATCACTGTTAACCATAGTCATTTCACAGGACCCGGGATACAGAGGGATCTTTGAAAAAATCTAGTGTAGTTCTTTTGTTTTAAGGACAAGGAGGCTGAAGCCCAGAAAAACTGAATGACTTACCCCAAATCGCATTGATAACTCAAAGACAGAGTTTTATGCTTGCCTCCTGGACAATAATTCTCATGCATGGATTTCTTTTTTATGTTAGGTTTTTATCGACACTATCCCAAATATCATGTTTTTCTCCACAATGAAAAGACCATCCAGAGAAAAGCAAGACAAAAAGATTTTTACAGAAGACATTGATATCTCTGACATTTCTGGAAAGCCAGGGCCTCCACCCATGGGCTTCCACTCTCCCCTGATCAAACACCCCGAGGTGAAAAGTGCCATCGAGGGCATCAAGTACATCGCAGAGACCATGAAGTCAGACCAGGAGTCTAACAATGTAAGCTTCGTGGCTTGAAATTCATGCCTCTGGGTTTAAATGGTCAAATGCATGAGCACAGGTGGTGAGTCTGACTTAACAAGTAGGTGGCATACAACAGGCAGCTACTGACCTAAGATGAACCCTGGTGACCACCTCTAGACCACCTTAGTAAGTTATCACTTTGTAAATAATCTATTCAAAAAATAAAGATGATGCCAGCCAAGGGATGGGAGGACTTTGAGATCTACAAATTGAAGGGCCCATAGTTGATGCAAAGCACAAACGTTGTAAGTCCAGAAACCACCTTAGGGAGACTCTGTCTAACATTTTCCTCTCTCCCAGGCGGCGGCAGAGTGGAAGTACGTTGCAATGGTGATGGACCACATACTCCTCGGAGTCTTCATGCTTGTCTGCATCATCGGAACCCTAGCCGTGTTTGCAGGTCGACTCATTGAATTAAATCAGCAAGGATGAGCAGAAAATGAGCTGAGCTTAGCTCTGCCCTGGAACCTACCAGAGCAGAGAAGGGCAGGAGAGGAAGATTTGTCTACTTGCTACACTCGCACTTATCAAACGTGTTATATTCCATACTTATTATTGATGATAAGATTTACCTTTATGTAAGTTTATGGCCTTGAAGTGTTTTCATATTGCTTCTCCCTTTAGTTCTGCTGTCTCCCCGAAGAGTGAACCCTCTTTAGCAAATGAAACTAATCCCTAAAAAAAGTGTTCATTTCCAGTGTCTGGAAGAGTTTTTGCCAGGATAACCGAGGTTTTCTGTTGCATTGTCATTGCTGTTATATTTATATATTTACTTATTTTGTCTAACCACGAGACCACTAGGGAGTTGCTGATGTTCTAAATGAAGTGTATTCTTTGCTTGAGTCAGTTTTGTACCTACTAAGAAAACCCCATCTACCAGTCCTAAAGAGATAAGGCATTTGATTTGGAGAGAGAGGAAGCAGTAGAAATGAAATAAACTAAAATGCAAACTGCATCAAAAATCCATGGGTTTTTTTGTTTGTTTGATGGTTTTTTGAGACAGGGTCTTACTCTTATCACCCAGGCTGGAGTGCAGTGGCCCGATCTCGTCTCACTGCAGCCTCCACTTGCCAGACTCAGGTGATTCTCCTACCTCAGCCTCCCGGGGTAGCTGAGACTACAGGTGCATGTCACCACACCCAACTAACTTTTGTATTTTTTGCAGAGACAGGGTTTTGCCACATTGCCCAGGCTGGTCTTGAACTCCTGGGCTCAAGTGATCCACCCATCTTGGCCTCCCGAAGTGCTGGGATTACAGGTGTGAGCCACTGCCCTTGACAAAAAAAATCCATGTTTTAAAGCAGCTTTCTAGACCTGAGAAGTCAGAGAAGGTTTACCAGTCTCATATGGCACCCGGGCTTGATAAGGGTCTGAAGGGAAACAAGTCCAAACAATAGGGCCTAGGCACTATGGAAATTGTCTTGCCTATATGGGTTTACTTCATCATCATCCCCTTCATAAAATCCTAGAATGTCCCTATTTTCCAAATGAGAAAATTGAATTTCAGGGAGGTTAAGTTCTTTGCTCAAACTAGAAGAACTGAGATTTGAATCCAGACTTTGAGATTCCAAAGCAACTCCAGGCTGGGTCAGTTCATCTGTTCACTGGCTCTCCCAGCCACCCCTGGCTCCATCTAGGCCATCCTGTAACTCTGCTCAGTGTTGTCAAGAATTTCAGTCTTAGCAAAAAACCATCTTTCTGTCTTCCCAATTAAAATTCGTGCCTTCCACCCACCACCAGCCCTTATTCCAATCATGTTTGAGGTTCAAGTCCTATAAATGAAACCAGAAATGTATTACGCATCATCACCATTTCTAAAATTCTGAAGAAGTAAGTAGAAGAGAAATTGATTTCTTTTCACATTGTAAGCTTTAATCCACAGCATAGTTTACCCAAGAACTAGAAACTGTGCAGCTACAGGCCAGGCTTAGTTGATGGCCTCCAAATCACCATAACCCAACTGTATTTGTCAGGGTTCTCCAGAAACACACAACCAATAAGATATGTGTGTGTATCACAGTTTCTAGTTGTTGGGTAAACTATATTATGGATTACAATTTACAAGATGAAAAGAAATAATATATATGAGAAATCATAAATATATCTATGAGGCTGAGAAGTCCCACAACAGGTTGTCTGCAAGCTGGGATTCCAGTAGCATGGCTCAGTCCAAATCTGAAGGCTTCAGAACCAAAAAAGCCCATGGTATAATTCTCAGTCCAAGGCTGAAGGCCCAAGAACCCAGAGGGAACATCAGTCTAAGTCCTGGAGTCCAAAAGCCAGAGAGCCTGGAGTTCTGATGTCCAAGGGCAAGAGGAGGAGGGTGTCCCATCTCCAAGAAGAGAGACATGAGTTTGCCTTTCCCCTGCCTTTTTGTGTTCTATCTGGGCCCCCAGCCAAATGGATGGTGCCCACCCACACTGAGGACAGATCTCCCCTACTCAGTCTGACTGACACATCAGACTCCTGTGGAAACAAATACACCCAGAGATGATGTTTTACCAGTTCTCTAGCTGTGCCTTAATCCTGTCAAGTCAACACCTAAAATTAACCATCACAAACCCACCCCTTGTCAACTTGGCACCCATACCCATCTCCTTAAACCATACTTGGTCTCCAATTAAAGACAATAACAAGGCAATAGTTCACCCAGCGTGAGGCAGCTATCCTGCATTCAACCAAAAATGCATTAACCCCTGCCCCAGAAAGGAGGTCAAGTCCTTGACTGATGTTTACTCTTCCCATAAGATCCCGTAATTTAAATACTATGATGTAAAATTAACAATACTTCAATACGGATATAAAGTCAGCATCTTATGTTACATAAGAGAGAGGAATGAAAACAAAGATATTTGCTTAATATATGTATATATACATACAAATGTATTTTTAACAAATGGGAGGAAACACTCATGACAATTACGGTCCTCATTTCTGTAACTGGTTATGTGGTCATAGCTGGTATTTGTAACTACCTCCTTCCACTACCTATTCTGTATTTCCTTTGCCTCCAGCAAGCACCTCAGCTGGTCATGGCACCTTGTGGGGTAACCCACGCTTTCATTCCTGAAGGGTCTGGGCCATTTGCAGTCAGTCCTGCCTGAATTGGGTTGCAATTTCCCATTGACCTTAATCACAGGGTATGCTAATGCTGAAAGATGCCCCAAGGGATCTCCTGTATTCCAGACATACTTTTCCTTACCTGCATTGTGGAGTAGTAGCCCAATTTCCTTTTGGAAGTCTGGTTAATCACGCCAGCCTATACCATAACTGCCTTCTTAGCCTGTCAACTCAAGGCATGAGGACCTCGAAGTGGCCAGGTGGCAGTCTTAACTCCCAGTTCAATGGAATCGTTGTTGTGTCTCCTGGTGGAAGCATTCCTCCCTCTGAAACTAAGAACTTTAGGCCAGCAGAGCATAAAGTTGTGCAAACGGGAAGCAAAAATTTTACTAGTGGATCAGCAGGGATAATGATGAGTGGTGTCACTCCCATTTTCACCCCTTGATTCCTGAGCCCACGAATCCTGGTTATGGGAGAAACAGGACCATATACTAGACACTGATTCAGAGCATATACAGCCTTCTGGAGAATCTTGCCTCAGCCCTGCAAAATGCTGTCACTTAGCTGGTGCTGTAACTGCAATGTCAAAAGGCCATTCCATTGTTCTATAAAGCCAGCTGATTCAGGATAATGGAGAAGATGGTAAGACCAGTGATTTCAATGAGCATGAGCCCATGGCCACATGTCTTTGGCCTCGAAGTGAGTTCCCTGGTCAGAGTCAATGCTGTATGGAATATCATGATGATGGATAAGGCATCTGTAAGTCCACAGATGGTAGTTTTGGCAGAAGCATCGCATGCAGGAAAGGCAAATCCATATACTTATGTCTATTCCAGTAAGTGTCAGTATTGTAGTACTCAGTAAGTGTCTATTCCAGTAAAGACAAAATGCTACCCTTTCTATGATGGAAAAGGCCCAATGTAGTCAAGTTGTCTCCAGGTAGCTGGCTGATCACCCAGAAAATAGTGCCATACTGGGGCTCATCGTTGGTCTCTGATGCTGGCAGATTGGGTGTTCAGTGGGTGACTGTAATCAGGTTGACCTCAGTGAGTGGAAGTCCATGTTGATGAGCCCATGCATAACCTCCATCCCTGCCACCATGGCCACATTGCTCATGAGTGCATTGGACCATGTCAGGGGTGTCTGGGGAAAGAGGCTGACTAATACCCACAGAACAAGTCATCCTGTCCACCTGATTATTGAAGCCTTCCTCTGCTGAGATCATTTTGGTGAGCATTTACATGGGACAAAAATATCTTCACATCCTTTGTCCACACGAGAGATCTATCCACATACCTCTTCCAGGATTTCTTTGTCACCAATTTTCCAATCATGTGCCTTCCAAATCTCTGACTGTCTAGCCAAACCATGGGATACAGCCCATGGATCAGTATATAATCACACGTCTGACCATTCTCCTTCTATGCAAAGTGCATGGCCAGGTGCACTGCCTGAAGTTCTGCCCACTGAGAAGATTTCCCTTCACCAGTGTCCTTCAGGGATGTCCCAGAAAGGGGCCAAAGTGCTGCAGCTGTCCACTTTCAGATGTTGCCTGCATATTGTGCAGAACCATCTGTGAATCAGGACCTGGTCTCCTCTTCCTCTTCAGTTGATCATAGGGTACTTCCCATGAGGCCATGGGTGCAGGTGGGGAGAGAGAAACCATGGACATTTGGGCCACTTCATGTAACTTACTTGTGTCTGCAGGGCCTGCTTGGGCCTGATCATGTATATACTACTTCTATTTAATGATGGAACACTGCTGTGCACACCCAACTTTATGGGTTGGTAGATCAGATAATACCCAGTTCATGATAGCCAGATCAGGTTGCGTGGTAACTTGGTGGCCCATGGTCAAGCATTCAGTTTCTACTAAGGCTAAGAGCTATCTGTCAAAAGGAGAGTACTTATCTGCAGATGATGGCAGGGCCTTGCTCCAAAATCCTAAGGGCCTCTGCTGTGATTCTTCTATACCCCCCTATCTGCCACTGACTCCTCAAGCACCATTGGATCTGCTGGATCGTATGGCCCCAAGTGGCAGAGCAGCTTTCACAGCAGCCTGGACCTGTTGCAGAGCCTTCTCCTGTTCTAGGTTCTATTCAAAACTAGCAGCTTTTTTAGTCACTTGGTGGATGAGCCTGAGTAACACACCCAAATGAGGAATATGTTGACTCCAAAATCCAAGTAGGCCCACTAGGCGGTGTGCCTTTTTCTTGGCCGTGGAAGGCGCCAGGTGCAACAACTTAACCTTCACCTTACAAGGGATACATCAACAGGCTCCATATCACTGGATTCCTAGAAATTTCAGAGGTAGAAGGCCCTTAAATTTTGATTGGATTTATTTTCCACCCTCTGACATGCAAATTACTTACCAACAAGTCCATAGTAGTTGCTACTTCATGCTCATTAGGTCCAAGCAGCATAATGCCATAAACATAATGGATCTACTCCTAAGGTGGAGTAGATCAAACCAAACTCAGACACCAATCTCCTCTGGAAACCCCCTCATAGCCACACCCAGAAGTGGTGCTTCACCAGGCCTCCAGGTTTTCCTTATCCAGTCAAGTTGACACCTAAAATTAACCATCACAGCAGGGTATAGGCAGGTAGCCGGACTTTAAAGTTTTAATGGCCTAGAATCAAATGCTACATTTTCTATTTGCTAGCTGTTTGACCTTGAAGAAAGTTAATTAACCTTTCTGAGCCTCAGTCTCTGCATTTGTTAAAGGACCTTCATTGACTTCTCATAATGATTACATGAGGACATGGAGATTTTCAGCACCCATGATCACAAACAACACCACGGCTGTTTTCTTCCTGCCTTTTCATTCATTCATCAACTATTCTGATTCTGTGGGTCCAGAAACACGGGTTTGTTTTGTTTCTTTTTTTTTTTTGGAGAGACTGGGTCTCACTATGTTGCCCAGGCTGGTCTTGAACTCCTGGGCTCAAGCAACCCTCCCATCTTGGCATCCCAAAGTGCTGAGATTACAGGTGTGAGCCAATGTGCCTGGCAGGAAGCACTGTTTTTAGAAGGCACCTTACATAGTTCTCTTGCTGGGGTCCTCAGACCACCCTTGAGAAGTATTATTCTTGAAGGATGACCAGGAGTTTGGGCACCAAGGGGAGTGTGGGCTGTCACAGAGTTCTTGAGGTCATGCACATGCAAGGGGTACCACAACATCAACATCATACTACATCATACTACATGCCCATGGTCCACCCAGAGGTGGGGTGCATGACCTGCAAGACCATAGGCAGAGGCCCTGGGGAAGGAGGCAGAGGGAGGATGTTTCAGGCAGAGAGTGCCGTGGGGAGGGGTGGGGCATGTCTGTGTGGTGTGTGTCTGCATAGTGTGATGCAGGGTATGTTGGGGACACTGAAGATTTTTGGGGAGCACATAGGGTAGGAGACAAGGGAGCAGGTCGGGAGGTCCTTGGGTGTCATGTCCCGGAAGCCCTGCTTTACCTGGAAGCAGTGAGAATCCACAGAAGGATATTAGCAAAGATGGGACCAGATGCATGGATGGCCACATGAGAGGTGAGCTGAGAGGGTAGGTCTGCAGGCAGGGACAGTCATTGAGGGTTCTAAACAAGCCAGGTGAGAGCCAGTGAGAGAGCTGAACTGAGCCCAAAGCAGAGTTTGTGTTGAGCAGAGCACAGACTTGAGAGATGTCCAGGAGGAGGGTGTGGATTGGTTGCTGGATGGGGAAGAGGAGGCAGGTGCCGAGATGACCAGGAGGGTCCAGTCAGGGGACCCAGCATGTGATTCTTTGCGAAGGCAGGTCGGGAAGAGCAGGTGTTTGTGGAATGGGAAATCAGTGATTAGTTAAGGGCTGATCATATTTAATGTAAAATTCTCATGCGACATCCAGGTTCTGGTCCCCAGGCATCTAGAACTCAGAGGACAGGCCTGGGAAGGAGGTAAATATTTTGATCTACAGTCTTGGCTTGAGGTGACTGCTAAGGTAGTGTGAGGAGTGGGAAGAGGAGGATGTGCTAATGTGATTCCTGATCACATCAATCCCAGGAGCCAGGAGATGGAGCAGGCCGAGGGAGGAGGAGTGGGAGGGGGAAAGAGGGGATGTGGAAACCATGGAGGACCCTGTCAACTGTATCATCTGAGAGCGCTGTCACTAAGCACTGAAAGGGGGGCTCAAGGTCTGTTGCACAGGAGTCACTGGCCAAAGTCATCAGCTTCAGCTAAAGGGGTTTGGTGACATGCAGGGCAGAAGCCAGGTGGCTCTGTGTTAAAGAGGAAATGGGGAGTGAGAAAATGAAGACAAGGAGCTCTTTATTTTTTCTTGAGACAGGGTCTTGTTGCCTAGGTTGGAGTGCCGTGGTGGATCACAGCTAACTGCAACCTCAACCTCCTGGGCTCAAGCAATCCTCCCGCCTCAGCCTCCCAAAATGAGGGAATTACAGGAATGAGCAACTGTGCCCAGTCAGGAGTTCTTGAGTGAGACAGGCAGTGAGAGTTCAGGCAAGAGTGAGCATGGAGTATAAGGTTACAGGAAGGGCCTTTTAATTGAATGGGAGCTCTTCAAGCTGTTCATTTCTCAGGCGTGTTCTAGCTGAGGCAAGAAGCCAGAAAAGTATAGTGAAAAGAACTGGAGAAAGGGAGTGATTCCGAGGGGACTGGATGGAAGGGCTAGAGGCCAATGCAGAATGGGATGTAGGCCCACCTGTTAGAATGGCTGTTCTCAAACAGTCAAGATCTAGCAAGGGTTGGCGAGGATGTGGAGAAGCGGAACCCCTGTACACTGTAGATGGGAAGGTCCTCCATGGTTTCCACATCCTCTCTCCACCTCCCACCTCGCCTCCCTCGGCCTGCTCCATCTCCTGGCTCCTGGGATTGATGTGATCTGGAATCACATTAGCACACCCTCCTCTTCCCACTCCTCACACTGCCTCACACTGTGTGGGTGCGCACACACACACACACACATACACACACACACACACACAGAGGAATATTATTTAGCCTTAAGAAGGAATCCTGGCCGGGCACAATGGCTCATGCCTGTAATCCCAGCACTTTGGGAGGCTGAGACGGGTGGATCACCTGAGGTCAGCTGTTTGAGATCAGCCTAGCCAACATACTGAAACCCCATCTCTACTAAAAATACAAAAAATTATCTGGCTGTGGTGGTGCAAGCCTGTAACTAGCTGGGCATGGTGGCGCAAGCCTGTAATCCTGTCATTTGTGACAACATGGATGAACCTGGAGGACATTATGCTCAGTAAAATAAGCACCAAAGTAAATGAATCAGCATTTCAAAGAGCTGTCTGCACTCATATTCATTGCAGCATTATTCCCAATAACCAAGATATGGAGTCAACCTAGTGCCTATTGTGGGTAAATGGGTAAAGAAAATGTGATGCGTATGCACACACACACACAAACACACACACACGAATATTATTTAGCCTTAAGAAGGAATCCTGGCTGGATGTGGTGGCTCACACCTGTAATCCCAGCACTTTGGGTGGCTGAGGTGGGCGGATCACCTGAAGTCCAAGCCTGGCCAAACCTCATCTCCACTAAAAATACAAAAATTAGCCAGGTGTGGTGGCGCATGCCTGTAATCTCAGCTACTTGGGAGGCTGAGGCAGGAGAATCACTTGAACTCGGGAGATGGAAGTTGCAGTGAGCCAAGATGGAGACCCTGCACTCCAGCCTGAGTGACAGAGCAAGACTCAGTCTCAAAAAAAAAAAAAAAAAGAATCCTGTCATTTGTGACAACATGGATGAACCTGGAGGATATTACTCTTAGTAAAATAAGCCAGACAGAGAAAGAAAAATCTGCATGATCTCACTTATCTGTGGCATCTAAAAATGTAGACCTCACAGAAACAGAGAATAGAATAGTAGTTACCAGGGATTGGGAAGCACAGGGGAAATCAAAGATATTAGTCAAAGGGTACAAACCTTCAGTTACTAGATGAATGCATGCTGGGATCTAATGTACAGCATGATGACTATAGTTAATCATACTGAATCAGATACTTGAAATTTGGGAAGAGTGTAGATCTTAAGTGTCCTCACATGCACACAAAGGATGACTACATGAGGAGATGGATATATTAATTACTGTGATTGCAGTGTACCAAATCATCACGTTGCACATCTTAAATATGTAAAATTGTTTGTCAATCACACTTCAAGAAAGATGGAGGGGGGCGGGGAACAAAACAAAAAGGGCATTAGGATTGCATACACGGGAGACCTGGTAGAGGGAGGCTGGCTGGCCGGCCAGGGAGAGGATGGTGCCATGGGCCTATGAGGGGTCCTGGGGCATGTCAGGTATGTGCAAGAGGAGCTCAGGTTCCCACTCAATAACGCTATTTGTCTGTGCAGTTCGAAGTCAGGACATGATGGGGGGGCAGAGGCTACCTCCCATTTTTTCTACTTCCTATTTCTCTCTACTATTGAGGAGGGAGAAAGCTCTCAAATCTGCAACATTTGGGGAAATTATCATAATACAATGATCTTTTTGAAGATTTTCATAATCCTTTTGTACAAAATTAGTATCAGTTTATAATCCAGTTTTGCTGTCCCTGTTCTAGTAATGGTCACATGGTGCCTCTTAGAATAAAAAGGTATGATGATCTAAGTAAAGCTGAATTATCAAAATTTAAACTATACTTATAAAATATTTGCATTTTTAGAAAATTATTTATTTATTTACCTTAATGGCTAGAATTGATTGTCACATTCATGCATTCATAGACTTAAAAAAAGTATTGAAATAATCATTAGGTTAGAATGATGGAATAATGACATTTTTTCAGAATTTTCTATAAGACTATTCTCAACAAATATCTATAAAAGTGAAATGTGAAGAATCTGGGTCTTTGCAACTTTTTAAACCTTGAGAACAGAAGATAAATGTTCTTATATCTAATTCAACTCTAGGATTAATGTTGTTTTAGCCTTATTTTAAATTCAATAAAGTAAGATTAGAGAAGCATCAACTGACTTGTATAAATTTTGAGCACACAATAACTAGGTGTTTTCTTTAACACTGGAGTGTTATTGTCAATTTTATATATCTAATGAAAATAGCAACACATCCTTCTATCCCTGAAGCTGGGATAAATAAAAACTCTTTCTTTTTTTACAGGCACAAACTAGGTGTGGGTCTGGTGTGGTGATTGCTGAGGGTAGGGTCCTCTTTTGGCCTGTGTGACTTGTTATTCAAGTACAGAAAGCATGTGTCTGTATGCATTTGTTTTGGCCCGCTGCTCTTTATCCCACTCTATATGCCTGAGAGTCCTGGAGGATGGTTCCAAGGCCACATTAGGCATTCACCTGTGTCACTTGACTGCAGACTGAGCTCATGGTTGGGCCACTGTCTTACTTTTGCAAGTCTCTGATCCCATTTGTAGTTCATTTTTCCAACACAAAATAATTTTAATGGTGATAGCATATCCAATAAAAGCATCATGATTAAAATCTAATAAAGGTTCTAAATGCTTGGCTATAGCATACCTGTCAAGAGTGTGGCTACGTTGGGTAGGCTTCTCTACTCACAGTGCTAATGCGAACCTCTCAGCTGCAGTCAACACATCCCTTTCATTGCTTTTGCTTCTGTTTCTGAGATGCCTCTCCCTACTCCCACCTTTAACCTCCAAGACTTGTTTCAGCTCATCCAAATTCATAAACTCATGCTGAATCCCTCACCTTCACAGGTCTAAGTTTCTCTCTTGGGCCAGCAAAGCACTGGTCTTATTTTGTCTTGTATTTTAGTGACTTATTTGTCTAATACACAAAAATTCCCTGTCCTCACAGTTGCATTAACCCATAAGCTGTTTTCTATGGCATGGATTTTCTCCTAATTTCTGCAGAGCACCAATCACTCAGTGGACACAAAGTCAATGTTCATTAAATTGAAGAGACAACAGTCTCTGCCCAAGCACAAGGGAATTGGTCAACCAGTAATTGAGCCCCTGTTGTTCACCAGCCCATTCTATGGGTAGATGTTCCAGATATAAAGAAAATGGAAGAGTGCTAGGCTCTGTTCTCTGCTGCAATCTAATTGGGGTGGCGTAAACATAGACGAGGGACATGCTACACTGAGAGGTAATCCTCCTTAGATAGAAATCCTTTTGCTTGATTTAACATTGTCATTAACTTCTGGAAGCCCCCTTCATCTCCTTTATTTATGCTAGTCCACTTTTTTCTGAGCCTACTTCCTATTTTTCAAATCTGCCTTCTCCTCGTCATTCCCATGGCTACCTGTACTGGCCTACATTGTCACTGCTTCATATCTGAACCCCTGCAGTAGTGTCAGTGTCAATCTCTTCTATCCTGAACATTGACATTCACCAAAATCCCCCAACATCTGGGGAAACAGCAAAGCCCATTCCACTTTGAAGCTCTTAGGTAATCGTGTGACTCCACCTCATTCCTTGTGGGAGAGAATCACTGCCTGATACCAGTTCTTCCTGGTTGCATTCAAGGTCTTCTCTGCTCTGATCCCACATTTTCTGGCCAACTTCAGCTCCTTATGTTCAAATCATTTGTGTCATTTTATTAAATAAATCAGCTGACAATTGTTTGCCTGCATGACTATTAACTGGGGAAGGACAGTAATTCCTTCCCCAGGATAATAAGGCACCATTATCTGCCTTTTCATACAAAACAAATCTAAAACCAGGTGCCCTTTTCTTTTCCAGTGTCAAGTGACTTATTTGTCCCAGAAGTTTTTAGGGTGTTGCCAAGCTGATGGAGCAAAGAAACCATACAGCTCCCCTGGCACAAAATGGAGGGATGACAAGGAAAGCAAACCAAATGTAATCATAAAATTGGTTGGGCTTCTGTTCTCCCTTTAGTGGGAAACACTTAAGGTTTCTTGGTCTAGGCCGGGGACAGGGACTCATGCCTGTAATCCTAGCACTTTGGGAGGCTGAGGCAGACGGGTCATGAGGTCAACAGATCAAGACCATCCTGGCCAACATGATGAAACCCCGCTCTACTAAAAATACAAAAATTAGCTGGGCATGACGGTGCGCACCTGTAGTCCCAGCTACTTGGGAGGCTGGGGCAGGAGAATCACTTGAACCTGGGAGGTGAAGGTTGCAGTGAGCCAAGATCGCGCCACTGCACTCCAGCCTGGGCGACAGAGTGAGAATCCGTCTCAAAAAAAAAAGGTTTCTTGGTCTTGGTCTAAATCTTTTTTTCCCTGAAGACATGGCACCCTTTGTCATTTGTAGCTGGGCATGTGTTTGACATGGAAGGCTGCCTTGGGTCTAGAGAGGTGATTCAATTCACAGCAGATGGTGCTTCTCTTATATTGGCTTAGTGGCTTTCTAAGAAAATGAACATAATGCCTTACTTTATTCTTGATATTCTTAAACTTTATTTCTTTTTCTTTTCTTTCTTTTTTTTTTGAGACGGAGTTTCGCTCTTGTTGCTCAGGCTAGAGTGCAACAGCATGATCTCAGCTCACTGCAACCTCCACCTCCTGGGTTCAAGCGATTCTCCTGCCTCAGCCTCCCAAGTAGCAGAGGTTACAGGCATGTGCCACCACACCCGGCTAACTTTGTATTTTTAGTAGAGACGGGGTTTCCCCATGCTGGTCGGGCTGGTATTGAACTCCCGACCTCAGGTGATCTACCCGCCTCAGCCTCCCAAAGTGCCGGGATTACAGGCATAAGCCACTGTGCCTGGTCACTCTTAAACGTTATTTCTTTCTCAAACTTTAAAGTGCCCCAACCCTAATCTGGATACTTCAAAGGATTCTAGCTCAGATATGAGTTTGATTGTTAAATGCCCAAATGAAACTTCAGAAAATAACCAATTCATACCAAGATAAATTATAGTGTAATTTTTATTTTAGTTCAGAAAATCTAAGTGAAAGGTAGGGATATTCATCTTCCTACTTGAAAGAGTTAACTCAGTTCTAAAGTTGTATGATTACCTAGCCTAGTGAAAAGATTAAAATTTGGTGATAAAGCTGTACCTAGTGGAACTGAGGACTTATTTGGGTGGGGCGATTAGGCCATTTTCTAGACTGAACACATTTACCTGATATGGGGCTCTCTGTGAGCTCAGCCAATTGATGGACCCTTGGCTGGGGTAGCCGAAGGAGGCTTACCTGAGGCAGTGATGCTTGTACTGAACTCTGAAAAATGAGTTGAGGTTAACAGGGCAAAGATGAGGAAGAGAATTGTCTTTGTTCAAGTGACTTGAGAGTATAAGGGTCCTGATATAGTAAGATGTACAGAACTTGCCTCCAAAGACCAAAGAAAGTCAGATAACTGGAATCAGAGTGAGGGGAAGGGTGGCATAGCCAACATGTGTCTGCAGAGATGCACAGGGCCTGGATTACCCAGAACCTTTGGATTAAAAAATTTAATCTCCAAAGAATGTACAAACAGCCAATAAGCACATGAAAAGATGCTCAATATCATTTCAGGGAAACACAAATCAAAACCACAGTGAGACACCACCGTCGCCCACTAAGATGGCTACAGTAAAAAAGAAGGATCGTAACAAGTGTCAACAAGAATGTGGAGAAATGAGAACCCTCATATATTCCTGCAGGGAATGTGAAAGGGCAGTGCCACACTGGAAAAGAGTTTGGCAGTCCACAAACAGTTCAACAGAGTTACCATTTGACCCGGCCATTCCACTCCTATGTACATACCCAGGAGAAATGAAAACAAACACCTGTGTGTGGATGCTCAGAGCAGCATTACTCGTAATAGCCAAAAAAATGGAAATGAGCCAAAAGTCTAAGTGATAGACAGGGAAACAAAATGTGGTGTACCCATATGTACTAGTTTGCTAGGGCTGCTGTAACAAAGTGTACAACAACCTAAACAACAGAAATGTGTTGTCTCACAGCCCTGGAGGCTGGAAGTCTGAGGTGAGGTCAAGGCGTCAGGGTGGTTGGTTCCTCTGTTCCAGCCCTCTTTCTTTGGCTTATAAATCTCTGTCTTTGTGTTCGAACAGCTGTCTCCCTGTATGCACCACTGTGTTGAAATTTTCCCTCTCTATAAGGACACCAGTTACTGGATTAGGACCTGTCCTACTTACCTCATTTTAGCATGATTATCTTGAAAGGTCCCGTCATCAAATAAGGCCACATTTTGAGGTGCTGGAGGTTAGGACATCAACATATGAATTTCTTGGGGACAAAATTCAACTCATAACACTGTACAGTGAAATATTATTCAGCCATGAAAACGAATGAAGTGTTGATCCATGCTACAACATGGCTGAACTCTGAAAATATTATCCTAAGTGAAAAAAGGCAGACACGAAAGGCCACATATTGTGTAATTCCCTTTATGTAGGATGTCCAGAATAGGCAAATATATCAAAGTGGCAAGGAGACTATTGGTTATCTAGGCTTGGGAATGTTGTTGGTGATAGCTAAAGGATACAGAAATGTGAAGGGTTGGGGTGAAAATGTTCTGAAGTTGATTTTGTGATGGATGCTAAAAACGATTGAGTTGTATATTTTAAAATGTATGGTACGTGAATTATATCTCAATAAAACTGTTAAAGGGGGAAAAGTTACATCAGAAAAAACTTTCAGAGCTTATTGATCAGAAAAAAAAACCCTACATGTTTTCTTTAAAAATTAGAGCTGAGATATGTCCAGGCCCCAGGGCCCTCCTGTCTCAGATTGGCTGGCACTGCAGGCTTTCACACACTTGATTTCTTCCATGGTGAGGTTTGTACAGAGTGCAACGTATATTTGGACAGACGAGTAGCAAATTTGTTTCTCTAATTTGTCTTCCTTACATAGTTTCTGAGAGAAGGGTTCATTGGTAATCTTGTTGCCAGTTGGAAAAATTTTTATCCTTATCTGTCTGGAAAATTAAGTCTATTTTATCTTTTTCCTCAAGGTAATTTTGTCCAGGTTTGATAGCAGGTCACCTTTCTGGGGATTCCATGCTCCTAGTGACAGAAGGGGACCCAACAACTCTCCCTGCCCCGAGGATGTGTAAAGTGACACCAGACTTACTCTTCCGCTTTAATGTTAAATAAAAAAGAAGCTGAGCTATGATTTTGTAAGATACAACCAAAATGGAGACTAGAAGGAGATTGTGCAAGGATGGTTCTGCCCTAAACTGTCTGAGAAAGGGAGAGAAATGCTTCCACCAGCAGGCACAGCACTTGTGGGAATAAACGGGAAGGTTCGTGCTTGTGCTGAGTGCGGTCTGGGGAGTAATAGACATTTTCACGAGGCCAGAGTTGGGCAGAGCTTATCCTGGCTTAACTGGGGGCAGGAGGTGTCCAGAAGCATAGGGAGGTTTTTGTCAACTAAGGAACAGTGCTGATGCGGCAAGAACGGGAACAGGGCAGGACATGGAACCCAGAGGGAAGACGGGGGTGATCCCCGACTTCAGGTGGAGTGACAGTGGGCAGGCAGTCGCAGTCCTGTCAAGGCCAAGGGTATTTGGAGGGGCCTGTGGTTCTGTAGTCTCCCACTGTCTACCTAGGAGGTAGCTGTAACCTAGCCCTGGGGGTAGAGAAAGGAACTTTAGGGGGGCTTCTCCATAGAGGTCAGGAGAGGAAGGGGCTTCAGGAGAAGATAAGCAGCAGCCTTGGCCCTTGGGGTTGGCCTGCCCTCATCTTCCCTCTGTTCACTTTCACATCTTCATGTTTGTAATGCAAAGTTCATTTGGAAACTTGCGGCCTCTTTTAGTTGGACTAAAGGCATCAAAGGAAGGGGGTATAGCTTTTGTTCACATTTAAGCTGCCATTCTACAGGACAGCTGGGCGTGAAGGGAGCACTACCTGCAATAAGAAAGCGGGAGAGGAGAAATTCAGTAGGGGGTGGTTTGCACAGCAGCTCCCCCCAGACAAAGATTCTGCTGCCAGACGCAACCTTCCTATCATCAAGGACGGAAAACTGAGGCTGGAGAAATTCTTTACAAACAAACCTTGTTATACCATCTTCCTGAACACACTCTACCCAATTAGCTCCCTAGCCCAAGTCCCTTTGTCTTTCCTCATTTTCACAACTTACTATGCTTTGTCCAATTCAGTACATAAGTAACAGATTCTAACGGCTTCTTTGGGATTTCATTTCCGTATGAGGGCTCCTGTGCCACATAAAACTTGTATTAAGTGAATTTGTATGTTTTTCTCCTGTTGATCTATCTTATATCAATTTAATTCTTGAGTCCAGCCAGGACCCCAAGGGGATGGAGGTGCAGTTCTGCCTCCCTTACAGTTTCTGGTGACAAGGGAGGGACCCTAAAAGGCAGGGATGCCCACTAGCTCTGCAGCTTGGAGATGGGACTGGGAAGACTGACAAAAGATGGTAGAAAGTAGGAAATCTTACCCAGTCAGCTCTTAGATCTCTGTCTGTAGTGGCCAGTCGAGAAAGGGAGGTGAACATTGTTCGTCGTCTTTTCCTTTCCAATTCAGATTGGTAGGAGAAAACATTTATAAGAATTAATTCTTCAAATTGTGACTCTTGTGAATTTGGTTCTGAGTACCCATTGGTTATAGATCACAGCCTCCCAGGAATGGTCCTTGTTTTCCTTGTCTCTGTCTTTTGTGTAGTTTGTCATAAGGAGGGAAATCATAAGATTTGGCCTTCATCTTGTTTTATGTCTTGAGAGCTTAGCTCGGGAACCAGTGAGGATATTCTCTGTGGTCTTTGCCAGCAGAAGTCGCACGTTGTCAGGCTTGCTTCAGGCGGCTAGCCAACTGGCTAGGAGTCCAGAACCAAAGTATCTCTTTGTCCCACTGTGCCAGCTCTTAGGGGAGTTTGTCTTAATTGTCTCAACTTCATTGCCTTGTTTTTAAAAAGGTCTGGCCGTTCTTAGGATATTCGGAGCAATTTGGATGCCAAGGCGGACAGTGTGCTTTTGCACCCTCTCTTGGAGGCACTTCTTGAGCCCATGGTTAAGTGATAAAAGGCTTCTTGGTTTTAAGCCATGAAAAGGCTTGTTGGTTTTGAGTCACAATTGAAATAGGTATACTTCTAAAAATTTGGACTTTTGTATCTAAAAGGGTTTTATTGTTGTTGTTGTTGTTGTTTTTTTTTTGAGAGACGGAATCTCGCTCTGTTGCCCAGGCTGGAGTAGAGTGGCACTATCTTGGCTTACTGCAATCTCCACCTCCCGGGTTCAAGCGATTCTCCTGCCTCAGTGTCCCAAGTAGCTGGGACTACAGGCATGCGCCACCAAGCCCAGCTAATTTTTGTATTTTTTAGTAGAGACGGGGTTTCACTATATGTTGTTCCAGGCTGGTCTGGAACTCCTGATCTCGGGCGATCCACCCGCCTTGGCCTCCCAAAGTGCTGGGACTACAGGCGTGAGCCACCGCGCCCAGCCAGTTGTTTGTTTTTAAAGAGTGCTCTCATCCTAAGCTGTCCTATTGGGTACCTATGGGAAAATCAAATTAAACGACACAAAATAATTTAATGGCTACCCTTAGCGATTCCCTTAGCAAGATTAAAGAACACAATCAGACTTAAAACAAAAATTCAATCCACACCGCTATAAATTTTCCCTGGGTGGTGAGACTGCAAAAGGCACTTAAGTCACCAAAGCCCGGGACTTGGCAGGAGGCCCCAGCGCGGAGGCTGCAGCTCATGCTGACCAGGAAGGCCCGGAGCATCTCACGGTCATGAAAGAGCCTCCGCCCTCACGCAGGAGGTCCCCGGAGGCAGGTCTGGAACTCCGTCCAGTCCTCAGAGTGGCAGTGCACTAGCGACCCTGACTACGAGCTCCAGGAACAGGCGAAACCTGCCGCACTCAGCTCCTAGGGGCCCCAATTCTGACAAAGGGAGGCTGCAGCACTCTGTGTAGGCTCCTTAAAGTCTTTGATGGGCTTAGAGCTAGAACCAACCAACCAGAGAGGAGAAAGAAAACGGATTCAAAGACAGGAAATACAATCGGCTAAAAGCAGCGTTTAATAGCCGCGTCCTGGCTAGGGAAGGGAAGGCACCAATGCGAGGCCCGCGTGGCTGAGTGGCGTCACCTTGCCCTTCCCGTGTAATGGGACCAACGAAGAAGCACAGACCTACTGCCCGGGGCGCCTGCCCGCCACAGCCCCTCCCCTCCGGGTTTCCCAGCGCGGGAGCTATGGGGCAAGTGCACTGCCTCGCCGCTCCACACTCGCTTGAACGCGTAAGAAATCCTCGTCAGACTCAGCTCCGGGCTGGGAGGGCTTGAGGAGGTAGCGGCGCAGCAAGCTGGCCCCAGCCCGGGTGGCAGTTCGCACCCACGCACGTCCAGCCGGGGTCACCACCTGGAAGCGCTGCATCCCATCACCTGCGTCGGGTCCTTCCAGTGCCCACCGATTCCACTGCCCAGTTACGGGGAGGATTGTACGGGGGGTGGGGAGGGACACACAGCACCTCACGCACGCCGAGGGCACCAGGACCCTCTAGCAGCGACGCGCCTCAAGTCGCTGCAGAAGCTGCAGAAGGTACATCTAGCCCTGTCTGCATGGGCTCCTTCGGCGGAAGGGAACATCTCACACTCCAACCCGAGCAAATCTAGCGCTCCTGCCAACACCGCCCGCCCCAACAGCAACGAATTCATCCATCCCAGATTCGCCACCAGGGTCCGACGGTTCTGTCCCCGCGGGCCTTACCACTTGGCTTGCGGTGTTGACGCTGGACTGTCCGAAGGCTTTTGGCAAAGTTGCTTCCCAAGCGTGTTTACTGTGGAAGGGTGAACAGCCACCAAAGACTCCACCTGCAACACAAGTACATAGGAGGTTAAGAGCCACGTGTCTTTTCTGATTTAAGGGTAAAAGTGAGAGTTTCAGGAAGATGATGCTTATAATTAGAAACTCTTAACTTTCCCCCACTTTTACCTTTTTAGATCCATGGTTCAATTGCAAATACCTTCATTAAGCTTAATTGTCATTTTTTTTTAAAGGGAGGACAGGGGTTGCATTGGCAGGACTCACTTGTTCCTTCCCATAGGTCTGGTTCATTCCTCCCTGGGCACTTCCTGGCTGGGACTCGGGTGTCCCCGGCATATCACCGACTGCTCTGAGCCCCTCTGAGGCTGTCTACTAGGGAGAGTGCTGGTGGAACTGTGTGATCCAGAAATAACGCTCTTAAAAGTCTATGTTTTTATGATAATTACAGAATAGAATTTTAACATTGGAATTAACTTTTACTCCAACATTTCTCTATATAGTTGCAAAACTAGTTCAGAAATCTTAATGATCCACTTTTCCTTAAGAAGAATTGCATTTCTGTTTCCAGAAAGAATGCCTTGTGAAGAAGCTGCCCCCTCTTTAAATACACAGATCACAAAGCAAGTGGGAAAACAGATCTACATAGATACACAAATATTTATTCCTTCCACAAATGGAAGGATGCTGAGTGTTCTCCGTACCCGGCGCCATTCTTGGTCCTTGGGATATAACGATAAATCAAAATCAGGAAATATTTTATTTTACATAATAGATAATAAAACGAAGTAGAAATGATAAAATTTTTTAAATGGCATTAGAGGGCAGAGAGGAAATAAACAAGGAAATCTGTAAAATAGGTTGTGGCACCTTGGATAATGAGGCAGGAGGCAGGGTGGTTGGGAAAAGCCCTGGGAGGAGACCTGTGAGTGGAACCCGGATGGAGTCTAGCAGCAGGCACAGACCGGGAGGCCAGTGAACCTGGGAAATGCCCGACACCCTTGGGTGGAGCACAAGGTAGACTGAAGAACAAGACAGATTTTCAGGTCATTACAACACCAGGAAAGGAGAAATCCCTGTTCCTGTCAAGCTTCCGAACCACTCTGATCTCTCTACACAAGACCAGCCCTGGCCGGGCGCGGTGCCTCACACCTGTAATCCTAGCACTTTGGGAGGCCAAGGCAGGTGGATAACCTGAGGTCAGGAATTCGAGACCAGCCTGGCCAACATGGTGAAACCCTGTCTCTACTAAAAATACAAAACTTAGCCGGGTGTGGTGGCAGGCGCCTGTAATTCCAGCTACTTTCGGAGGCTGAGGCAGGAGAATCGCTTGAACCCAAGAGGTAGAGGTTGCAGTGAGCCGAGATGGCGCCATTGCATTCCAGCCTGGGTAACAAGAGCGAAACTCCATCTCAAAACACACACACACACGCACACACACACCACCACCACCACCACCAAACCAGCCTTTTCCAGGACCGCCCACCTGTTGCTGCGGGGGAGGATGGTTCTCAAGGCTTCCTCCCACAAAGGTTAACACCAGGACAACATTTTCCTTCATTTCCACCAATTCCATCATAATAACTTCCAAATAATAAGACATTCAAATACATTATCTTCAATTTAGCTCAATCTGAACTTTCATATTGGGGCCCTTTGCAACCCATGCATTTTAAAGAAGTCTATCGCTTTTTATGCATTTTTTAAGCAATAGGCTTCTTTAAAATGCATTAAATAATGAATTTAGCTGCTACACAGGAACACTGAATAATTTTTCTTAATAACCTCAGTTGTATGAACCTGACATATTTTCAGAAAAAAAAAAATAATAACCTCAGTTGACCAAGAAAGATAAGAAATTACTAGAAAGATATTCACTTTTTAATTCAACTAAGTAAATATCAATATTTTTACCATCGAATACCAAAATATATTTAAATTATTTTCTATAATTAAAATAAGATTATTTTCTATAACTAAAATAAGATTATCTGCTTTGGGATTTTTATTTTCTTCCAAAAAAATAAAGATCTGTATCTTAAGAAAAATAAGTATTTACTTTTTAATTGTTTCATATATGTGAAGACTTTTTGATTTTAGAACATTTAATTGACAACGATTGTATATATTTAAGGTATACAACATGATGATATACATTTAAACACATATATTGTGTAATTGTTACAGCACAGAGGTCCGGATCCAGACCTCAAGAGAGAGTTCTTGGATCTCGAGCAACAAAGAATTCAGAGCAAGTCCGCAGTGCAAAGTAAAAGCAAGTTTATTAAGAAAGTAAAATGGTGAACGGACAGCTACTCCTTAGACAGAGTAGGGCCTTCCCGAAAGTAAGAGGAGGAACGCATGCACCCTATGTACAGTGCTGCTATATATATAGGATAAAAATAGATCTTGGGGAGATGTGCTCTGCTACGAGGGTTTGTGATAAAGGATTAATTTTCGTAATTACTACCTTTTGTAAGAATCAATATTATTATCTTTAAGGCAAAATTAAGAATGCCTTTGTTCTCCAGATATCGGGATATCTGGACACTCCCAAGTCTGGGTCTGTTTTAGTAAACATTATTAATCTGTTCCCTTTACTGTAAACATCCAGAGGCCAGGAATGCCTGATTTTCTGGGAATGCAGCCCAGCCAATCTCAGCCTCATTTTCCTAGCCCTCACTCAAAATGGAGTCGCTCTGGTTCGAAAGCCCCTGACATAATGATTACTAGTGAAAGCCATTTTTAAAAACAAACGTAAAGTTACTTTGCAGTGAGCAATTTAAAATACAGTTAGTCAAATAGACTTCACATTCAGATTCATGTACAGATGAGTAAATAGTAAGTTTCCAATAATACTAAATTGATTAATAAAAAAGAAATATAACCTTTTTTTTCAATTTGCAAATGACTTCTTCATTTCAATGAATTTGAAGAAGGAAACAGAACCCTCTGAGTTCACAGAAGCTTGTGGAGGGAATCATCACTGTCAACATCAGCAGCTCAGGCAGTTCTTACCATGACACTGTCATATTTCAAAGCTTATTTTTGTTGTTGTTGTTGTTGTTGTTGTTGTTGTTTTGAGACAGAGTCTGGCTCTGTCACACAGGCTGGAGTGCAGTGGCATGATCTCATCTCATTGCAGCTTCAACTTCCCAGGCTCAAGCGATCCTCCCACTACAGCCTCCTGAGTAGCTGGGACTACAGATATGTGCCACCATGCCTAGCTAATTTTTGTATTTTTTTGGTTCAGAGATGAGGTTTCTCCATGTTGCCCAGGCTTTAAAGCTTATTTTCTATGTCAAGTACTCGGAAGTCAGAACATCTTGTTCCACAGGAACCAGGCAACGTCCTGTATGGCTAGACCTGTAGGGCAGCCACAACAGTCACCCACCACACAGGACAACAGCAGCAGCACCCCAGAGCCACGGGTACAAAACAATGCACCTGGAATCCCAATCTGGGGTTCTCATTTTCTGCCCCAGCAGCAGGAGTGAGGAGAACTGGAGGTGTCAGGTGACCAGCAGATCTGTGAGGCAGAAGTGGAGTTGAGACCCCCAGAGAGGGCTGGCTGAATCTCTGCCCCTGTCTTCCCATCTGCTCTGCCCACAGGCTGGCCAGTTGGCCTCTAAGTCACCTGTCACTCCATCCAGGGTCTCCCTCTTAGCCTCTGAGCCCAACACAATGAGGCTCAAGAATGTATTTCCAAGGGTTTTCCCAGCTAGAAAAGAGAGAGAAAAAAAGCAGAAGGAAAAGGTCTATCCATGGTACTCAGGGCAGAATGAGTCAATCCCCACAGAAACTCCAAGGTTCCCTAAGCTTCCCCACCTGTCTCCACCAGCTACCTAGACAAGCCCCAAATTAGCTGTAGGTAAGGAGTTTTTCAACCACTGAGGACTTGCCAAGCACAGAGTGGCCCTCTAAGGCTAGATGAGAACTAAGACCTCTGAGCACATGCCAAAATCCAATCCAGCACAATCCAGAAATGTCACTGTGTGACCATACAAACTCTGCACAAGACACAGGGTGGGGCATTTGCACAAGACAGAGGGTACATGCATTAGTGACAAAGAGGAAAAAGAAACTAGTCTCTTTCAGGGTGCAAACCCCTCACCAGCATTTCAGATGGGAAGCTCCCAGGGCACACCAGCCCACCCACCAGGTTATAACAATGCCCCTTTCTCCTTTGGACACAGGACACCTCAGGCCACACCCCAGGAGTGCAGGCTAGGATGGGCTGCTGACTTCTAGGTACTGGGTGCTTGGTGAGCCTTTTGTTTCTACTGAGTAAGAAGAAATACAAAGAATAATATTACAAACAGTCTTATTCCAGTACACCTAAAATTAATTATTATCATTATATCATATTTGCTTCAATTTTACTAAAGAAAAAAAACAACAAGGACTAGAGCTAAAAGTACAGTCCCAAACATCCTCAGGCCCAGCCCCGCCCCTGTCTTCCACTCTGCATCCCTTGCAATGATCAGGGCCTTGATGGACATGCTTAGTCCATTTTAAATATTTTTCTAGGCATGAATATGAACCCAAGAACAATATAAGGATTGTTTTTGTGCCTTTAAAATTTAGAAAAAATATATACATTTTATATGTTCTACAATTTTTTTATTTTTATTTTTTTTTGAGACAAGGTCTTACTCTGTTGCCCAGAGAGCAACACAGTAAGAGAGAGAGAGTGGCACAATCATGGTTCACTGCAGCCTCCACCTCCTGGGCTCAAGTGATCCTTCTGCCTCAGTCTCCCGAGTAGCTGGGACTACAGGCTTGTACCTTGGCAGCTTCCATGTGGTGTTGAGCCTGCAGGTGCACAGAAGTCAAGAATTGAGGTTTGGGAACCTCCGTCTAAATTTCAGAGGATATATGGAAACACCTGGATGCCCAGGTAGAAGTTTGCTGCAGGAGCAGGGCTCTCATGGAGAACCTCTGCTAGGGCAGTGCAGAAGGGAAATGTGGAGTGGGAGCCCCCACACAGAGTCCCTACTGGGACACTGCCTAGTAGAGCTGTTAGAAGAGGGGGCCACTGTCCTCCAGACCCCAGAATGGTAGATCCATTAACAGCTTGCACCGTGCACCTGGAAAAGCCACAGATACTCAACGCCAGCCCATGAAAGCAGCCAGAAGGGGCTGTACCCTGCAAAGCCACAGGGGTGGAGCTGCCCAAGACTATGGGAACCCACCTCTTACATCAGTGTGACCTGGATGTGAGACATGGAGTCAAAGGACATCATTTTGGAGTTTTAAGATTTGACTGCCCCACTGGATTTTGGACTTGCATGGGGCCTGTAGCCCCTTTGTTTTGACCAATTTCTCCCATTTGGAATGGCTGTATTTACCCAATGCCTATACCCCCACTGTATCTAGAAAGTAACTAACTTGCTTTTGATTTTACATGCTCATAGGCGGAAGGGACTTGCCTTGTCTCCGATGAGTCTTTGGACTGTGAACTTTTGAGTTAATGCCAAAATGAGTTGAGACTTTGGGGGACTGTTGGGAGGGCATTATTGGTTTTGAAATGTGAAGACATGAGATTTGGGAGGGCCCAGGGGCAGAATGATATGGTTTGGCTCTGTCCCCACCCAAATCTCATCTTGAATTGTAACTCCCACAATTCCCACATGTCATGGGAGGAACCTAGTGGGAGGTAATTGAATCATGGGGGTGGGTCTTTCCTGTGCTGTTCTTGTGATAGTGAATAAGTCTCATGAGATCTGATGCTTTTAAAAATGGGAGTTTCTCTGCACAAGCTCTCTCTTTGCCTGCTTCCATCCATGTAAGATGTGACTTCCGCCTCTTTGCCTTCCACCATGATTGTGAGGCCTCCCCAGCCACATGGAACTGTAAGTCCCACAAACTTCTTTCTTTTGTAAATTACCCAGTCTCGTGTATGTCTTTATCAGCGTGAAAACAGACTAATGCATTGACTCACAGTTCCACATGGCTGGGGAGGCCTCACAATTACAGTGGAAAGCAAAGGAGAAGCAAAGGCATATCTTACATGGCAGCAGGCAAGCGAGCATGTACAGGGGAGCTCTCCTTTATAAAACCATTAGATCTCAGGAGACTTATTCACTATCATGAGGAAAACAAAGGAAAAACCCACCCTCATGATTCAATTACCTGTCACTGGGTCCCTCCCATGACACATGGGAGCTACAATTCAAGATGAGATTTGAGTGGGGACAAATATCAGCCATATCAATGGGGTTTTGCCATGTTGCCCAGGCTGGTCTCAAACTCTTGGCCTCAAGTGATCCTCCCACCTCAGCCTCCCAAAGTGCTGGGATCACAGGCATGAGCCACTGTGCCTGGCCCTAGTTCTTTAGGTTACACAATAGCAATGCTGTCTACAGGAATAATTGAGGAAGTTATAAATCTTGTGACTGCTTACTTGACTCAGGGCAGTAAGCAAATTATGGAAAAGCAAGTGAAGCCATGGCAGGTTATTGTTTAACTATGCCTATATTTTAGCAAATTTCAAGCCCCTCCCATAATGCTAACCTTGTGACCTTCTGTTAGTCTTTACAAACATGGTTTCAATTTTTGAACAAGGAAGGGATCCATTCAAGGAAAGTACTAGTATAGCCTCTGTGCAAGAATGAGCAAAAGCAATTTAGCCTGCTAGGAGCAAGATGGAGTCAGTTATGTCAGATTTCCCTTACTACTATAGTTTTTGCAAAGGTGATTTCAGCTGCTTAGACTTAGGAAAAATGGGCTTCACAGACAATTCTCAACTGAATTCAAGCTGAGGCAACCATGATCCAATAGCTGTCCTCTGGCAGCGTCAGAACTCATCAACTGCATAAACCATATCTCCACTGTGCCCAGGTACAGCTGGGCCCCACTGGTAGGATATCCTCCTGAGAACCTGCATATGCTTATCCAAGTTCACAGCACATCTCGGACCACTTCCACAAACCTCTCCAGGTGAACTCTGCAGAGCTCTGTTTGCAGCCCTTTACCTCCTTGGAACAGCATTTCATCGAAGAGTCATCATGTCATGCCTAGGAACAAGGTTTACAGCTACATAAATGTCATTACTGAGCTAAAAACTACACTGAATTTTTAAATGATTTTAGGTTAAAAACAAAAGGATAGGAAGAGAGAAAAAGTTGAGGGCCACTCCTGAAAGTTCCCTAGGTGGTTAGCTATTTGAAGGGGCCACCTGAAAGTTATGCCCCTTCCTCCTGCAACAGGGGTGCCTCTGCCTAACTGTTGCAGAAAGACCAGGCTGAATTCACCCACAATCCATGTGACGCGTTGTGTGCAACAGGGTCTTGCTCTGTCACCCAGGCTGGAGTGCAGTGGTGCAATCACAGCTCACTGCAGGCTCAAACTCGTGGCTAAAGCAATCCTCAGCCTCCTGAGTAGCTGGGAATGTCAGATTTCCCTTGCTATGATAGTTTTTGCAAAGGTGATTTCAGCTGCTCAGGAAAAAGATGTCCAATAACAAAAGGTAGCAAATAGCATCATACAGCCATTAGGAAACTTAGGAGAAATGGACTTCACAGGTAATTCTCAATCAAATTCAGGTGCATGCCACCATGCCTGGCTAATATTTTGAAAAATTTTGTGTAGTGATGGTGTCTCACTATGTTGCCTAGGCTGTGTGTGTATATGTGTATTTGGGAGGGTGCAGTTCACAAGCAGCAGTTACCACATGTCAAGAAAAGTGACCTAACTTCACTGAGGGATACATATGATGACTGGAATAAATGCATGCCACGTTATGGGGCAGAAACAATTAACATTGCAAATTAAACTGCATCATAAATGCAATTTTAATCAGTCACAAGTTTTGGTCATGATATTTAGGAGCTGAAAAATAAGAGCATTTTGAAGAGGCCTGGGTAAGAAAGAGGCCAGTCCTAAACAACAGCCCGACTGACAGGAACCTGGTGGAAATGGCTGGGTTGTTTCTGCCTGTCTGGAACCCATGGCCCTCCTGGCAATGAGATTCTCCTTCTGAGAACTCTCCTTACTTGTTCCATCCTCTCGGCTTCTGGATAGCCCTCCCTCAGACTCCAGGATGAATGAGGACCACAGGCTACTGGCACCTTCCTTCCACCTGACCACAGGATGAGCACTGAACTCAAGCAGGCCCAGTGAGAGGCACCTTGGGACAGAGTTGCTGTGGGTGCTGGGCTGTGGTGCCCCAGCCTGGAGTTGCCAGTAGCCCTCTTGGCACCTCAGGAGAGCATGCTTGAAAACAAGGCCAGCCCCGAGAGGTAAGGTGGGCCGACCTCCAAGATGGCCCCAAGCATCCCGCCTTCATGAGCTCATGGCCTTGCCTGACCCCTCCTTGTGTCTTACTGACTTGCGACTAACCCCCAGAGTCTGCTAAAGGTGAGATTAGGTCGTGAGAGACTGTGAAAATAGAAATTTTCTCTCTCTGTCTGTCTCTCGCCCCTACTCCCGACCCCTGGTTCTCACAAGCTGCCCTATGGAAAGGCCCTTGCAGCGAGGACCTGGGCAGCTCCAGCCAACAGCCCATGAGAGACCAAATACCCCCAGGAACCAGGCCAGTGAGAAAAAGGGGCCCTGCCTGGTGGTATCTGAGGTGACCACATGCCAGCTGACACCTTCCCTGCAGCCTGTGACAGGCTCCTGGCTGGGGACCCAGCCTCCTAACTGACAGAATCTGAGGTGATAAATGTTGTTTCAAATTACTAAATTGTAGGGTAGAGAGATGCTGGGTGACCTGCCAGCCCAGCCCTTCTCAGTGACAAGCTCCAACACAGCCCCCACTTTAAGGAAGAGTCCACGGTGCTATTATGAAGCAATAAGATATGGCTGGACTGTGCAAAAAAGGTCATGTCTGGAGAGAATTTGAAGTAGAGCAAAGATTCATCACATAAACATATTCCAAGTGGATAAAAGAATAAAGTGGAAAAAATATGGCTAGCAATGCCGTGTCTGGCAATGGTAGACCAGTGAGCTTTAGATAAAGGCTGCTGCTGAAAACAATTACAAAATAAATTAATAAATATATATATAGTAAATCTGCACTTAACATTGTCAATAGGTTCTTGGAAACTGCAACTGTCCACTGTATAACAAAACCAATTTTGCTACAGGCTAATTGATGTAAACAACAGTTAAGTTCCTATGGCCTATTTCTGGTCACAAAAACATCACCAAACTTCTAAATAAAGACCAAAACACTTCTAATATTAAACACTGAAATAAATGGGAGCTGCACATCCATTTAAGAAAGATTAATAAAAACAAACAAGAGAACTATTGACCACTTGTTTCAGTTAAGGGCCTCAGGCAGCAGAGCCCAGCAGGTATGGTTGGCTATGGTTTGTCCCCACCAAATCTCATGTTAGAATTTGATCCCCAGTGCTGGAGGTGGGGCCTGGTGGGAGGTGTCTGGTCATGGTGGTAGATCCCTCATGAATGGCTTGGTGCTGTCCGCACGGTAATGAGTGAATTCTCACTCTATTAGTTCCCACGATAATTCCACCCCCCACCACCAAAGGCTGGTTTTTAAAAAGAGCCTGATGCCTCCCCAACTTGCTTTCTCTCCACATGATCTGCACACACCAGCTCCCCTTCCGCCATAAGTGAAAGCCGCCTGAGGCCCTCACCAGAAGCAGAAGCTGGCACCACCACACTTCTTGTACAGTCTGCAGAACCATGAGCCAATTAACCCTTTCTTTATAAATTACCCAGCCTCAGGCATTTCTTTATAGCAACACAGACTAAGACACCATCCCAGCAGCTCAGGGTGCAAGATGAGAACCAGCCCTGGACCAGATGCCAACCCATCACAGGGCACACTCGCACACACCCACACACACACTCAGGCGGGGACCATGTGGACATGTCCATCTTTGGGATGTGGGAGGAAGCTGATGTATACAGAGAAAACCCACACAGACAAGGGGAACATGCAAACTCCACACAGACAGTGGCCCCCGTCAGAAATCAATTAGTTTTTTCTCATCAACGTTATAGCAAGATGACATTATTCAAGTACCTGCTGTACATTTAAATCTGTGTAAGGGGATCAGGGCACTCCTAAGGTAGGGAGAAGTAAATAGCCAAGACCCACTTCTAGTAGGGAACGGAGGCTTATGAGCCTGGCTGCTCTTCCACCCCCAGAGCTCGCCAACTCCAAACCAGCAGCTGAGGGGCTGATAAACAGAGATTACTCACAGGGCTGGGAAAACCAGACCTCTAATGGCTGAAAAATGCCTCAGAACCAGTTCTCACAGAGGCCCAGGCCTGTGATGAGCACCCTCTTTTTTTTTTGGCACAGTCTTGCTCTGTCACCCAGGCTGATCTCACCTCACTGCCACCTCTGCCTCCCGAGTTCAAGCAATTCTCCTGACTCAGCCTCCTGAGTAGTCGGGATTACAGGCACGAGCCACCACGCCTGGCTAATTTTTGTATTTTTAGTAAAGATGGGGTTTGGCCATGTTGGCCAGGCTGGTCTCCAACTCCTAGCCTCAAGTGATCCACCCGCCTTGGCTTCCCAAAATGCTAGGATTATAGGCGTGAGCCACCGCACCTGGCCCCAATTTCTTCAAAGTCTTATATTTCACTCTTCTGAATCCAACAAAGTTTAGCCAGGGATAAGGCCAAGCATCTAAGGCAATACTTCCTTTAACCTTTACTGCCCCATGCAGAAGGTAGTCTTGTTACCTTCACTTTACGGATGAGTAACTGAGTCGCAGAAGTCTTTGCCTAAGGTCATAGCCCTAGGACATGGCAGAGCTGAGACTTAAACCCGGGCCCTGAAATACTACTTGGAATCCCATGCCCCATGCAACCTCCTCCTCCACAAACAAGGCCTGTTTCTACTAATATGAAAAGCGTTCTTCCAGGAAAATGGCACACGCTGCCCCAGTGGCATGAAGGAGGAGCCCAGGCCTGGGGGCATGGGAGAAAAACTGTCCCCACAAGGAGGGGGGAAGATAACATTATTTTTAATATTGCAGAAGGTGTACACCCCCCTTATGATATTGTTCCTAATATCCGGGGGGGAGAGGATGATATCACCCCCAATATCGCAGCGGGTGTACACCCCTTCTGTGATATTGTTTCAAATATCCAAGCGGGGGGAAGTGACATTACTCCCAATATCACAGGGGGTGTACAACATTCCTGGGATATTATTCCTAATATCCAGGGGGTGAGAGGATGATCTTACTCCTAATATCGCAGTGGGGGTTCACCCACCCTATGATATTGTTCCTAATATCCAGGAATGATGGGATGATATTACTCCCAATATCGTAGAGGCTGTATACCCCTCCTGTGAAATTGTTCCTAATATCCAAGGGGAGAGAGGATGATATTACTCCCAATAGTGCAGGGGATGTACACCCCCGCTGTGATATTGTTCCTAATATCAAGGGAGGGAGAGGATGATAGTACTCTCAATATCGCTGAAGGTGTACACCTCCCTCGTGACATTGTTCCTAATATCCAGAGGGGAAGAGGATGATATTGAGAGATGACAGCGTGCTGGCAGCCCTCGCTTGCTCTCGGTGCCTCCTCGGCCTTGGGGCCCATTCTGGCCGAGCTTGAGGAGCCCTTCAGCCTGCCGCTGCACCCTGGGAGCCCTTCTCTGGGCTGGCTGAGGCCAGAGCCGGCTCCCTCGGCTTGCAGGGAGGTGTGGAGGGAGAGGCACGAGTGGGAACCGGGGCTGCACCCTGCGCTTGCAGGCCAGCTGGAGTTCTGGGTGGGCGTGGGCTTGACGGGACCCGCAGTTGGAGCAGCCAGCCAGCCCCGGGCAGTGAGGGGCTTAGCACCTGGGCCAGCCCCTGCGGAGGGTGCCCTGGGTCCCCCAGCAGCCCTGGCCCACCAGCGCTGCACTCGATTTCGATTTCTCGCAGGGCCTTAGCTGCCTCCCTGCAGGGCAGGGCTCGGGACCTGCAGCCCGCCATGCTTGAGTGTCCCCCCTCCCCACCCACCATGGGCTCCTATGTGGCCTGAGCCTCCCCGACAAGCGCCGCCCCCTGCTCTGCCCGGTCCCATCAACTGCCCAAGGGCTGAGGAGTGGGGCGCAGGGCGCGGGACTGGCAGGCAGCTCCACCTGCGGCCCCGGTGCGAGATTCACTGGGTGAAGCCAGCTGGGCTCCTCAGTCTAGTGGGAACTTGGAGAACTTTTATGTCTAGCTAAGGGATTGTAAATACACCAATCAGCACTCTGTATCTAGCTCAAGGTTTGTAAACACACCAATCAGTACTCTGTATCTAGCTCAGGGTTTGTGGATGCACCAATGGGCACTCTGTGTCTAGCTGATCTGGTGGGGACTTGGAGAACCTTTATGTCTAGCTAAGGGATTATGCATATACCAATTGGCACTCTGTATCTAGCTCAAGGTTTGTAAATGCACCAAACAGCACTCTGTATCTAGCTCAAGGTTTGTAAATACACCAGTCGACACTCTGTATCTAACTAATCTAGTGGGGACATGGAGAACTTTTGTGTCTAGCTCAGGGATTGTAAACGGACCAATCAGCTCTCTGTAAAATGGACCAATCAGCTCTCTGTAAAACAGACCGATCGGCTCTCTGTAAAATAGACCAATCAGCAGGAGGTGGGTGGGGCCAGATAAGGGAATAAAAGCAGGCTGCCCCAGCTAGCAGTGGCAAACTGCTCGGGTTCCTTTGCACACTGCTGTTTTGGTGTTTGCAGTAAATCTTGCTGCTGGTCACTCTTTGGGTCCACACTGTCTGTATGAGCTGTAACACTAACTGAAAAGTCTGCAGTTTCACTCTTGAAGTCAGCGAGACCATGAACCCACCGGGAGGAAGGAGCAACTCCAGACGAGCCCCGTTAAGAGCTGTAGCACTCACTGGGAAGGTCTGCAGCTTCACTCCTGAGCCACCGAGACCACGAACCCACCAGAAGGAAGAAACTCCGAACACATCCGAACATCAGAAGGAACAAACTCTGAACACGCTGCTTTTATGAACTGTGACGCTCACCGCGAGGGTCCACGGCTTCGTTCTTGAAATCAGTGAGACCAAGAACCCGCCAATTCTGGAGACAACATTACTCCCCATATGTAGGAGTTGTACAACCCCCTGTGATATTGTTTCAAAATCCAGGGGATGAGAAGATGATGTTACTCGCAATATCACAGGGGGTGTACACCGCCACTGTGATATTGTTCCTAATATCTGGGGGGGGAGGAGATGATATTCCCAATATTGCAGGGGGTGTAACTCCTACTGTGATACAGTTTCTAATAAACAGGCAAATAGGATATTACCCCCAATATCACGGGGTGTTTACACCCCCACTGTGATGATGTTCTTAATTTCCTCTTTTTTTTATTGTTCCTAATTTCAAGGTGGGGAAAGGATGATATTACCCCATATAATATTGCTTCTAAATCCAGGGAGTGAGAAGATATTACTCCCAATATTGTGCAGGGTGTACACCCCTCCCTCTGATATCGTTCCCAGTATTTAGTGAGGGAAATGACGATATTACTCCCAATATCGCACAAGGCATGCACATCCACTGAGGTATTGTTCCTAATATCCAGGGGGAAGAGGATCATCTTGCTCCCAATATTGCAGGGGGTGTACACCCCCCCCATGATATTGTTTCTAATATCCAGAAGGTGAAAGGATTATATTACTTTCAATATTGGATGGGATGTCCCCCCGCCCCGACCATGTTATTCTTCCTAATATCCAGAGGCAAAAAGCATGATATTACTTGCACTATTGGAGAGGCTGTATGCTACCGCTGTGATATTTTTCCTTATAACCAAAAAGGGAGAAACTGATAACTCCCAATATGGCAGGGGGTGTACACTCCCATGTGATATTGTTCCTAATATCCAAAAAAGGGAGAAGCTGATACTACTCCCAATATTGAAGGGTGTTTACACACCCCATGTGATATTGTTCATAATATTCAGAGGGAAAGAGGATAATATTGCTACCAATATTGCAGTTGGTGTACATTCTCCCTGTGATATTTTTCGTAATATCCAGAAGGAGCAAAGACTATATTACTTCCAATATCACTGGAAGTGTACACTTCCTCTGTAATATTGTTCCTAGTATTCAGGGGGGAGAAAAGGATATTACTCCCAATATTGCAAGGGGCGTGTACTCACCCTATGATATTGTTGCTATATCCAGGGGGCAAAAGGATGATATTACTCCCAATACCACAGGGCGTGTACACTCATCCCGTGATATTGTTTCTAATGTCCGGGTGAAGAGAGGATGATATTACTGTCAATATCGCAGGGGGTGTACACCCCACCTGTGATACTGTTCCTAATATCCAGGGGAAGAAAGGATGACATTACATTCAATATTGCAAGGAGTGTACACCCTAACTCTGATACTGTTTTTTCATCCAGAGAAGGAGAGGATAATATTACTCCCAATATCGCAGGGTGTGTACACCCCTCCTCCCCTATATTGTTCCTAATATCAAGGGAGGGAGAGGATGATATTGGTCCCAATATCGCAGTGTACACACCCCTCTGTGTACACCCCCCTGTGATATTGTGATAAGTGTATACCCCCCGATATTGTTTTTAATAACCAGAAGAAGAGAGGTTGATATTACTCCCAATATCACAGTGAGTGTATACCTACCCTGTGATATTATTCCTAATATCCAGAAGGGACGAGGATAATGTATCTCCCAATATCGCAGGAAGTGTACATTCCCCCTGTGATATTGTTCCTAATATCCAGTGGAAGAGAGGATAATATTACTCCCAAAATTGCAGGGGATGTACACTCCCTCTGTGATATTGTTATTAATATCAAGGGAGCAAAAGGATGATGTTACTCCCAATATCGCAGGGAATGTATACCTCCCCTGTGATATTGTTGCTAATATCCAGTTGGAGAGAGGGTGATATTACAAGCAATATTACAGGAGGTGTACACCCCCCACGTGATATTATTTGTAATATCCAGAAGAAAAGAGCATATTACTCCCAAAATTGCAGGGGGTATACACACCGCGTGTAATATTGTTCCTAATATCATAAGGTGGACAGGATGTTATTACTCCCGATATCGTAAAAGATGTACACGCTGCCTCTAATAATGTTTTTATTATACAGACAGGGAGAGGATGATATTACTCCCAAAATCGCAGAAGGTGTACACCCCCTTGTGATATTGTTTGTAATATCCAGGAAGGGAGATAATATTAATGCCAATAGAGTGAATACACTGTATGTACACGCCCGTGATATGGTTCTTAATATCCAGGGTGGAGAGAGGGTGATATTACTCCCCATATGGCAGGGGATGTACACTCCCCTGTGATGTGGTTCCTAATATTCAGGTGGAGAGAGGGTGGCATTACTCCCCATATCGTGGGGGGTGTACACCCCCCTGTGATATGGTTCATAATATCCAGGGAGGGATAGGGTGACATTACTCCCCATATCATGGGGGATATCGCTCATAATATCCAGGGAGGGAGAGGGCTACATTACTCCCCATATCGCGGGTGGTGTACATCCCCCTGTGATATGGTTCGTAATATCCAAGGGGCGAGACGGTGATATTACTCCCTATACCGCGGGGGGTGTGCACCCCCTGTGATATCGTTTGTAATATCCGGAGGGGAGAGGTGATATTACTTCTCCATTGTACCCCACGATATGGGGAGTAAAATCGCGGGGTGTACAATCCTTTGTAATATCTACCTTGGAATTAGGTGTAACATTTTCCTAGAATATTTCGAATAATTTCACGGGGTGTACGCCTATTGTGACATTAGGAATAACATCTCCCTATGATATTACGAATAATATCACAAGGTGTACACCCACTGTGATATTAGGAGTAACATCTCAGTAGGATATTATGAATAATATCACTGGTTGTACACCCACTGTGACATTAGGAGTAACATCTCAGTAGGATATAACGAATAATATAACTGGTAGTATACACCCCATGTGATATTAGGAGTAACATCTCCCTTAAATATTAATGCTATCTATTAATTATTATAACAATTATTAATTATTATATAATTATCATAATTCTTAATGTGAAATCATTTGTAATATCCTAGAAGGATGTTTATCCTAATGTCACAGTGTATGTACACCAGACGTGTACACCCTGTGGTGTTTTTTGTAGTATCCTAGAAAAACTTTCCTCCTAATGTCACAGTGGGTGTACACCATGTGTTTGTACACTCTGTGATATTATTCATAATATCCTAGGGGGATGTTCCCTAGGTATACACTCTGCGATATTATCTGTAATATCCTAGGGGATGTTACTCTTAATGTCACAGTGGGTGTACACGATGTTTGTACATCCTGTGTTATTATTCATAATATCATAGGGGGATGTTACTCCTAGTGTCACGGTGAGTGTGCACAACGTGTGGGCACTGCCAGTGATACTAATCGTAATATCCTAGGGGGATGTTACTCCTAATGTCACAGGGGGTGTGCCCTGTGTACATGGGGCACATGTGTGTACACCCCCTGGGATATTATTTGTAATATCCTGGCGAGATGTTATATTTAATGTCACAGTAGGTATACACCCTGTGATTTGATTTGTCATATCCTAGGGGAACGTTATACCTAATGTCACAGTGGTTGTGTACCTAATGTACACACATGGTGTACAACCACTGTGATATTATTTGTAATATTCTAGGAAAATGTTACTCCTAATGTCACAGTGGTGATACACCATGTGTGTACACCCTGTGATATTATTTGTAAAATCCTTGGGGGATGTGATACCTAACGTCACAGTGGGTGTACACCAGGTGTCTACACCCTGTGATATTATTTGTAAAATCGTAGGTGGATGTTACTCCTAAGGTCACAGTGGGTGTACATGATGTGTATACACTGTGTGATATAATTCATAATATGCTAGGGGGATGTTACTCCTAATTCCACAGTAAGTGTACACCATGTGTGTTCACCCTGTGATATTATTTGTATAATTATAGGGGGATGTTACTTCTAATGTCACAGTGGGTGTACACCATATGTGTACACCCTGTGATAATGTTCGTAATATTGTAGGGGAATTTTACTCCTAATATCGCAGTGGTTGTACAGCCTGTGTGTACAACCTGTGATATTATTCATAATATCCTAGGGAGATATTACTTCTAATATCACTGTGGGTGTACAACCTGAGATATTAGCAGTAATATCCTAGGGGGATATTACTCCTAAGTCACAGTATGTGTACATCATGTGATATTATTCATAATATCTTAGGGGAACGTTACTCCTAATGTCACAGGTGATATATAACCTGTGATATTATTAGTTATATTTTAGGGTGATGTTACTCCTAATGTCATGGGGGGGTACATCCTGTCATATTATTCGTAATATTTTAGGGGATGTTACTCCTAATGTCACAGGAGGTGTACACTCTGTGATATTATTCATAATATCCTAGGGGGATGTTACTCCTAATGTCACGGCTGGTTTACATTCTGTGATATTATTCTTAATATCCTAGGTGGATTGTTACTCCTATTGTCACAGCAGGAGTACATCATGTGTGTACACCCCCTGTGATTTAATTTGTAATATCCTAGTGGGATGTTACTTCTAATGTCACAGGGAGTGACACCATGTGTGTACACCTCCTATGATAATATTCGTAATATCCTAAGGGGATGTTACTCCCAATGTCACGGGGGCTGTAAACCATGTGTGTATGCCCCCTGTGATATTATTCCTTCTATCCTAAGGGGATGTTATTCCTAATGTCACAGTGGATGTCCACCATATGTGCACACCCCCTGTGATATTATTCGTAATATCCTAAAGTGATGTTACCTTTAATGTCACAGGGGGTGTACACCACATATGTACACCTTCTGTGATATTCTTCATAATATCCTAGGGAGATGTTACTTCTAATGTCACAGGGTGTGTACCCCCTGTGTGTAAACCGCCAGTGATATTATTCGTAATATTCTATGGGGATGTTACTCCTAATATCACAAGGGGTGACACCCCCTGTCATATTATTCATAACATCCTAGGGGGATGTTATTCCTAATGTCACAGGAGATGTCCGCCATGTGTGCACACCCCCTGTGATATTATTCATAATATCCTAAAGTGATGTTGCTTCTAATGTCACTGGGGATGTAGCCCATGTGTGTAAACCACCAGTGATATTATTTGTAATATCCTAGGGAAATGTTACTGCTAATTTCACAGTGGATTACACGATGTGTGTACAACCTGTGATATTATTCATGATATTTTAGGGGGATGTTACACCTAATGTCACAGTGGGTGTACACCATGTGTGTACATCCTCTGATATTATTCAAAATACTTTAGGAGGATGTTACTCCTAATATGATAAGTGTACACTATGTGTGTACACCCTGTGATATTAATCTTAATATTCTCGGGGGATGTTAGTTCTAATGTGACAGTGGGTGTACACCATGTGTGTACATCCTGTGATATTATTCATATTATCATAGGGGGATGTTACTTCTAATGTCACAATGGGTTTACTCCCTGTGATATTATTTGTAATATCCTGGGGAGATATTACTCCTAATATCACCATGGGTGTACACGCTGTGTCTACACCCTGAAACATTATTCATAATATCTTAGGCAGATATTACTCCTAATGTAACAGTGGGGGTCAACCCTGGGATATTATTTGTAATATACTGTGGAGACATTACTCTTAACATTACAGTGAGTGTTAACGTTGGGATATTATTCGTAATATCTTGCAGAGAAATTACTACTGATATCATGGTGAATGTACACCCTGGGATATTATTTGTAATATCTTGGGGAGATATTACTCCTAATATCACAGTGGGTGTACACTCTGGGATATTATTCATAATATCCTGGGGAGATATTACTCCTAATATCACAGTGCATGTACACCCTGGGAAATTGTTCATAATATCCTGGGGAGATATTACTCCTAATACCACAGTGGGTGCACACTCTGGAGAATTGTTCATAATATCCTGGGGAGATATTACTCCTTATATCACAGTGGGTGTACACCATGTGGGCACACCCTGGGGTATTATTTGTAATATCCAGGAGATATTATTCTCCTAACATTACAGTAAGTGTACATGGTGTGTGTACACCCTGGGATATCATTCGTAATATCCTGGGGAGATAGTATTCTCCTAATATTACATTGGATGTACACCATGTGCATACACCTTGGATGTTATTTGTAATATCCTGGGGAGATATTACTTTCCTAATACCACAGTAGATGTACAACATTTGTGTACAACCTGGGATATTATTCATAATATCCTACAGAGATGTTACACTCCTAATATCACGGAGGGTGTACACCATGTGTGTACACCCTGGGATATTATTCATAATATTTTTGAGATACTACTCTCCTAATATCACAGTGCGTTTACACCTTGTTTGTACATCCTGGGATATTATTCGTAATACCCGGGGGAGATATTACTCTCCTAATATCACAGCAACTGTTCGCCATGTTTGTACGCCCTGAAATATTATTCATCATATCCTGGGGAGATGTTACTCTCCTAAAATCACAGTGTGTTTACACCATGTGTGTACACTCTGGGATATTATTTGTAATATCCTGGGAAGATATTACTCCTAATATCACAGTGGATGTACATCCAAATATATGATTGGTAATATCCTGGGGATATATTACTTCTAATACCACAGTGGGCGTGCACCCTGGGATATTGTTCCTAATATCCAGGGGTTGAGAGGATGACATTACTAACAATATCACAGTCAATGCACACCTTTTCTGTGATATTGTTCCTAATATCCAGGGGGAGAGAGGATGATATTTACTCCCAATATTGCAGGGTTTTACACCTCCCCTGGGATAGTGTTCCTAATATCCACTGGGGGAGAGGATGGTATTACATTCAATATCGCAGGGGGTGTACACCCCTGCTGTGATATTGTTCCTAATATCCAAGGGGGGAGAGAATAATATTACTCCCAATATTGCAGGGGGTGTACACTCTCCAGTGATATAGTTCCTAATATCCAGGGAACAAGAGGATGATATTACTCCCAATATTGCAGCAGGTGTACATCCCCTTTAATTTTTTTTAATATCCAAGGAGGGAGAGGATGACATTACTCCCAGTATCGCTAAGTATGTACACCCCCTCTGTTATATTGTTGCTAATATCCAGAACGCAAGAGGATATTACTCCCAATATCGCAGGGGGTGTACACCTTCCTGAAATATTGTTCCTAATATGCAGAGGGGGAAAAGATTTTGTTACATCCAATATAGGAGGGGGTGGACACCCCCCCCCCATGATATCGTTCCTAATATCCAGGGGGGTACAGGATGACATTACTCCTAATGTCACAGGGACTGTACACCCCACCTTGATATATTGGTCTTAATATCCAGGAAGGGAGACAATGATATTACTTCCAATATCTCAGGGGGTGTGCACCCCTCCTGTGATATTGTTCCAAATATCCACGAGGGAGAGGATGATATTACTCCCAATATCGCAGGCAGTGTACACCTTTTCTGTGATATTATTTCTAATGTCCAGGGGATGGGGAGAGGATGATAACGCTTCCAAAACCGCAGGGGTTTACACGCCCCTGTGATATTGTTCCTAATATCCAGATGGGTCAGGGTGATATTACTCCCAATATTGGAGAAGGTGCACACCAATCCTGTGATATTGTTCCTAACATCCAGCAGGGGAGAGGATGATATTACTCCCAATATTGCAGGGAGTGTACACCCCTCCTGTGATATTGTTTCTAATATTCAGGTGGGGAGAGGATGATATTACTTCAAATATCTTAGAGGTGTACACGCCCTTCGTAATATTGTTTCTAATATCCAGAAGTGGAGAGGATGATATTACTCCCAATATCGAAGTGGGTGTACTCCCACACGGTAATATTGTTTTTAATATCCAGGGGTGGAAAGGATGATATTACTCCCAATATCGCAGGGGGTCTACACCCCCTTTGTGATATTGGTCCTAATATCCAACTGAGAAGAGGATAGTATTGATCCCAATATCTCAAGGAGTGTACACCTTTCCTGTGATATTGTTCCTAATATCCGGCGGGGGGGTCTATATTAGTCCCAGTGTCGCAGGGATGTATACCCTGCCCCATAATATTGCTCCTAATATCCAGGTGGGGTAAAGGATAACATTACTCCCAAATTCGCAGGGGTGTACACACCACTCCGTAATATTGTTTTAAATATCCTGGTAGGTAGAGGATTATATTACTGTAAATATCTCAGGGGGTGCACACCACCCCCTGTGATATTGCTCCTAATATACAGGGGGAAAGAGGATGATATTACTCCCAATATTGCAGGTGGCGTAAACCCAGCCTGTGATATTGTTTCTTACATGCAGGCGGGGAGAGGATGATATTACTGATATTGTTCCTAATATCCTGGGGGGGAGAGGATGATATTACTTGCAATATCCCAGGGGGTGTACATCCCCCTGTGATATTGTTCCTAATATTCAGTGGGGAAGAGGATGATATTAGTCTCAATATCACAGGAAGTGTACACCCCTTCTGTGATATTGTTCCTAATATTTAGGGGAGGAGAGTATAATATAATTCCCATTATCGCAGGGGGTGTTCACCTCCCATGTGATACTGTTCCTAATAACCAGTGGTTGGGGGGAGAATAATATTACTCCCAATATCGCAAGGCACCACCAACCCTTCTGAGGTAGAGACAGTCTCTATTCATCTACCCTATTTATTAGCTAACTTAAAAAATAACAATACAGTAATCTAATGTCTCTTTTGAAAAAGTTATTACAGGATAGGATGCTTTTTTCCTTTTTAGAAATAATTTGACTTTCCACTTTAAGAAAAACCAAGTGATCCAAGGACGGGCACTTTGACAGAATGACCAAGCAGTGCTCCTCCAAAACTCTCCTCTAGGGGCCTCCTGAAGCTAGGTGGTCTGGGGTCAGTGCAGAACAGCAATCCTGGCCAGGTGTGGATGGTGTCCAGCGAGCCATGGGACCCCGGGTGGGCAGCAGAGATTCAGTGTGCTGTTGGCAGTGGACTCTGTAGTGGGACCCTATGACAATCTACGATGATGTGCCATGTGGAAGCTTAGGAAAGGACAATGTGAAGGAATGAACAATATCCTCCCCATTCACCTTTTAGACTGAACAGTGCACAAAAACAGGGGCCCAAAGGAAGGAATGCTCAAATGGTACAGACAAAGTAGAGTTTCTAGCATCATGGCCCACATCTGATCAATGTCACTCAAATGATCTGTAAGTCTGGGAAAGCAGAGCTGCCACCACCATATATGAGCCAACGATGCTGAACACAGAGGCTGAAGATACAGACTGGTATCATTCTGCGGGTCAAAGACACCAAACTCTACACCATTGATTTATTATCTCTTTCTTTCCACTCCCCAAGATAAAATTTGGTCTTGCAGCTTCAATGGGAGCCACTTTTTCATTTGTTAACAAAAGAAAAGTTCACATCCATGTGAAGAAGTTATCCCAGGTGGACTCCACTGCCAGCCTGGAAGAGCTCTGCTACCACTTTAAGTCTACAGATCAGGATTTCAAAGCTCTCTGGAGTTGCAAAACTCTGTGAGATTGTTTAATTTTGCAATTTTCCTTCTATCCAAGCTGTGTGTATGTTGGGGGAAGGCAGAACATCCAAGATATCACAAAACAAGGTTGAAACTATCCCTAATCCATAGCCATCTTAATTCTTAGGCTACTTACTTGGACAATGTTAAGGCAAACATTTGCCTTTTATGCTACACAGTGTTTCAAACAAGCAGTCTAAATTTTTTTAATGACAGAGTTTCAAAAGACGCTGTAAAGTAATAACCTCCAAGAATAAATAACTGGGTTAATAAATACATGGAATAACCTAAAAGTACACTAGACAAAGACACATATCTCTTTATAACTGATCCCCAAATTCAGCCATGAAGACAAATTTAGAGGTTGAACTCTCAACATAAATATCTCCCTCTTCATCCTTCTTTCCTGCAAAATATGATTTAGGGTCTATTAATAGATGTGGCATAAGATATTTAAATTCAACCCTGATTTTTCTGAAAGGCAAAAGAAACAGCAGAGTCTGAAAATAAGACCCATACAAAGTGCTCCACGTCATTAATACTTTTAAACAGAGGAAGTAAACTATTATGCAATCGCTGAAAAGATCTGATGGGTTATATACCTTATGCTATGCTGTAATCATTTACCCAAGAAGTTCCAAGAATATACAAACTACTATTGTGAACTTGGGCCTCATACTAATTTACCAAATGAAGATAAAAAACATTTAAACTATCTAAAAAGTATCTGTATTTAATGTTAAAATTCAAGGTATGTTTTCTTTAGGCTTATATTTAAATAAGCTTGTATTTCCAACTCTTGCTGAATGACAGAAGTAAATATAATGTTACCATTTTGCTGTAAATGATGGAGAGAGGTTTGATAACCTTAATTTACAAAGAGTGGATGCAAATCAACAAGACACAGACAAACATCTGAACCGAAAAATGAGCACAGTATATGTTCATCAATTCACGAAGAAATATAATGTTTTAAATGGAAAATATTCATATCTAATTTGAAAATGCAAACCAAAACAAGATGCAATTTAAATTTTCACCTATCATACTGAACAAGTTTTGTGGGTTTTAAAATCATATTATAGAACTCAATGTTGAAAAGGGAGCATTAAAATGGCACTTTCCTACAATCTGATGGCAGTAAGTATAAACTGGCACAATCTTTTGGGAACGTAATCTGACAATATGTCTCAAAGACATGACGTGTGTGCATGCACAATTATGCACATACAAGCATAAAACTTTATTACGCCTCCAGGGATACATCCCAAGATCATCATGGATTTGTACAAAATTGAGAAGACTTAACTGGAAGCCACCAGAATCCCCAACCACAAGGGATTAGGTAACGAATTATTTCACATCCATTAAGTGTAAAGGGCAGATGCTCTCCCAGCGCCACTAAATGAATTAACTGACATTCTCCACTGTCCCATAAAACACTAGTAACTGACACAACTCTTTTGGAAAATCTGCATATTTGTTCTCTGAAAAGTTCAGCAGCATATCTGAGCTTTGTCTGCCCAAGACTTAGATACATTCATTCCAAGCATTTGTTTATGCCAGTTGTATTTGTTAGCAAAAGCCTGGAAAACTTTGCGAACAATCTAGGAGGTTGCATTGAGTGCCTTTAAATATTTTGTACATTCTCCAACCATTCTACTGAGACCAAAACTGGATATTGTGGATATGGCTTATATAAGAAACTCGAATCTGTGAACCCACCCACTAAGAAAGGGTTTTCGGTCTAGAGCCAAAGGACTGGGGAATGGATGTACATTTGTTTGAGTTTAAAATGAAGCGTGTAGGTATGTGTCATTTTTATTATTTCCCATATTAACTCACTTTTTCAATAACTGATCATTTACAATCCCCCTTGCCATGTAAACATACAGTTGCTAAAAACATGGTAGAAAAAAATGACTGATATGAGGAAATACTGACAGTACAGCAAAGTGAAAAGGAAGATTTGAAATGGAATGTACACCTGTAATCCCAGCACTTTGGGAGGCAAAGGTGGGAGGATTGCTCAAGCCCAGGAGTTTGAGACAAGCCCTGGCAACGTAGTGAGACCCTGTCTCTACAAAACAAACAAATAAACAAAAAAGGAGCCCGGTGTGGTGGTGCAGGTCTGTAGACCTAGCTTCTTGGGAGGCTGAGGTGGGAGGATCACTTGAACCTGGGAGGTTGTGGCTTCAGTGAGCCATGGTATAACCATCACCACTGTGTAATTCCAGAAAATTTTCATCATCCCATCTCCATTATATTTTTTAAAGATTTATTTGGCTTTTTTTTTCCTCTTTGAGACAATGTCTCGCTCTGTCGCCCAGGCTGGAGTGCAGTGGCACGATCTCGGCTCACTGCAATCTCCCCAACCCGGATTCAAACGATTTTCTCCTGCCTCAGTCTCCTGAGTAGCTGGGATTACAGGCACCCACCACCATGCCCAGTTAATTTTTGTATTTTTAGTAAAGACTGGGTTTCACCATGTTGACCAGGCTGGTCTTGAGCTCCTGACCTCAGGTGATCCACCTGCCTGGGTCTCCCAAAGTGCTGGGATTATAGGCATGAGCCACCGCGCCCGGCCTGTTTGGCTTTTAATGAATCAAAGTACACTTGACTACATCCCACTAAATATAATTATTCTGTTTTATAAATACTAATAGTATTAACTTTGTGTCAGACACTGTTTTGAGTACTTTATAAATTACAAACCCCATGTGGAAAGTCTTAGCAGCAGCAGTAGCAGCTTCATGCTATTGATGAAGAAACTGAGACATGGCAAAGACAAGACTCTTGCCCAAGACTACACAGATAGATGTGGCAGAGCTGGGATTTGAACTCAAGACGTCTGAGTCCATACTCCTCAACACTCTCTGCTACCTCTTGAGCAGAGAATTAAAATTTGCCAACCAACCAACAGAAACAAACAAAAACACACAACCTTTAAGTACGAGTATGAAACGTCCCATTTTCTTCATCCTTTATTTATCAGTCACTCTCCCCTCGGCTGTGTTTTTTGTTTTTTGTTTTTTCCAGACAATGTCTCGCTCTGTCACCCAGGCTGGAGTGCAGTGGCACGATCTTGGCTCACTGCAACCTCCGCCTCCCGGGTTCAAGCGATTCTTCTGCCTCAGCCTCCTGAGTAGCTGGGATTACAGGCGCCCGCCACCACGCCCAGCTAATTTTTGTGTTTTTAGTAGAGACAGGGGCTCACCATGTTGGTCAGACTGGTCTCAAACTCCTGAACTCAGGTGATCCACCGCCTCGGCCTCCCAAAGTGCTGAGATTACAAGCATGAGCCACCACGCCTGGCCTGGCTGTGATTTTTTCTAAACACGAATGAACTGCTCACCACCAGCCTGCACTAGGCTCTGTTGGTCACATAGAAGTCAAGAAGGCATGGTCCTCGCCCCCAGGAAGTGAAGAGTATGAGACATCAATAGAAGGGAGAGAAGGTGATACATAAACATGGACATCCAGACATGGGAGGGTCTGTCTGGCCAATGGGGATCACAGACAGCTGTGACTTGTTCCAAAAAGAATCATTAATAATGATACCATTCTAGGGAGACCAAAGGAATTGTTTTCATTCTTTAAGATGAAAAATAGATTCCTTAACAAAGACTGAATTTGATTGTGATTTGGGAAAATGTTCTCTCACTTTAAGCTCTTTCTTTTCTTGATTTCATTCTCAGATCACTAAAGACACACTGATCTCTGTTTACCTTAGTAATGCGACCTCCCACATTTGAATGAACTATACGCTGGCATTTATAGTGGGCTGTTTTTAGATGATAACAGCACCCTTTATTTGCTAGAAATGGTGACTCTGAAGAATAGTATGCAGATTCGATTTTGGTAATTGAAGTTTTTTTTAATGTACAATACTAGGGAGTTTGCTATGGAAAAATTTCTGAAGAGAATCCTTTAGTAAAGCAAGAAATTTTCAAAAATCATATTTTTGAAAATATGATTTTCAAAATCACCAGACCACGCGAGCAATTTGGGGCCTGCAGATGTGTCATCACCCTAATGTCCCTAGCCAATGAATGCTCAACAAATGTTGGAAAAATTAATTAAATTATTAATTTGCTTATTTTTTCCCCTAAGTTCTGATAGGTATGTCAGATCATCTTGATTCAAGGCACACCTGAATTTTGGCTACTTCATAGTCTATTCTTTGCAGCTCTTTGCAAAATAAATTGCACATTCTATGTCTGAGGCCTGGTCTCAGCCAATATCTCAGGGAGACTTTGACCCTCATGAAAACCTGGGCACTCGGAAATGACCCTTGAATTGGCCTTGCTGCCCTCATGAGGTCCCAAGGCATTTTTATAAGCACAGCTTTCATCACTGGAAAATCTTGGGTTTATTTAAGGATCTGAAGAACACTCCAGACTGGCCTCGGGTATCTGTTCCTAAGACATTTAAAATATTATCTTTTTTCCCCTACTAATCATATAATTTAGGAGAAATTCATTTTGGAAAATAAGGTACTGCTGATAATACTTTTGTTGAGTTGTGATGGGAATTTTTGGTTGGTGGGCTATATTTGGGGAGGGTGGTTAGATAGCACAGTATACTATACCGTAGTTTGAGAAGAAATGGAGCAAACATACAGAAATATTTTAGTTGAATAAACTGGGCAGCAGCTCCCTCTTGTGTTGAACAGTAAGTACTACAGACACTTAATTAAAGTATGGGGAAGCATCCCTTCATGCACATAACACTCCAAAACTGAGAGCTTTTCCCAGTAATTTTAAGTCCAAGAAAAGCATAGTGCTCAGTAACTTTTTTTATTTTATGCTATTTTATTTTAATTTATTTTAATCTTTTTGAGACAAAGTCTCGTTCTGTCGCCCAGGCTCGTGTGCCTTGGCATGATCACGGCTCACTCCAGCCTCAACCTTCTGGGCTCAAGCAGATCCTCCCACCTGAGCCTCCTGAGTAGCTGGGGCTACAAGTACGTGCCACCATGCCTGGTTAATTTTTGTATTTTTTGTAGAGACGGGGTCTCCCTATGTTGCCCAGGCTGGTCTTGAACTCCTCAGCTCAAGGGGTCCGCCTTCCTCAGCCCTGCAATGTGCTGGAATTCCAGGTGTGAGCCACCACGCTTGGCCAACTCTTGATTCTAATAGCACATCCACTGCCATTCATTTTTATTTAATTAATTTTTCCAACATTTGTTGAGCATTCACTGGCTGCCAGGAACTAGGGACATTAGGGTGATGACACAGCTGCAGGCCCCAAATTGCTCACACGCTCTGGTCCATCTAATGCCACTTCTTCTCATAATGCTGGTCCCCTGTCAACGGTGACCTGTGCCTCCTCAAACTGCCCCCTTCCTCTTCTCATCTCCCACCCCTACCCTACGACTAAGTCCAGCTCAGGCCTGTTCCCCCTGCCTCCCCTTGGTTGCAGCCAGTTGTTTTCTTGTCTTGTAACACTTCCTGGATAATAACTCCTTTGAGGGCAGCAGCCCAGGGTCATCCAGTCTCAGTTTCCCTGCAGCCCCTCGTTCAGCATTAGTCCAGTTCATATTCAAATGCGTATTTGTTCCATTTAATTTAATTCAAACAAATAAAAAAACAACAGATCCCCACAGCTATTAATAGCTTAACAAGGGTTCCAATGAAGAACTGTATTTGACCTCTTTCTATGCATAACCATCAAAAGTGGAGTATGTAGCTATTGTTTTGTTGCTGCTGTGAACCCAAAATATCTGAGACAGGCCTCAACCAATTTAGAAATTTACTTTGCCAAAGTTAAGGATGCGCCCGTGACACAGCCTCGGTGGTCCTGACACCATATGCACAAGGTGGTTGGGTACAGCTTGCTTTTATATATTTTAGGGAGACATGAGACATCAATCAATATGCGTAAGATGTATATTGGTTCAGTCCAGTAAAGCAGGACAACTAGAAGGAGGGGCGGGCTGGGGTGGGAGGGGTGTCTTCCAGGCCATAGGTAGATAAGAGACAAAAGGTTGCATTCTTTTGAGTCCTTGATCAACCTTCCACTGAGTCTGGCTCAGTGAATCTGCATTTTTACATAGACAGCAGGGCAGAGGAAGCAATCAGATATGCATTTGTCTCCAGTAAGCAAAGGGATGACTTTCTGTCTAGCACCTGTGAAGATCAGCTATTATATTAGTCTACATTGCCAGGGTGAAATTCAACAGAACTGTTATAAGGTAAAAATCTTGAGGCCCACATGGAATTTCCTTGTGGGCAAATTGTGAGGGAGGTAGGTATCTCTTTAATCTCTGTAGCTATCTTATTTAGAAATTAAAATGGGAGGCAGGTTTGCTTGACATAGTTCCCAACTTGACTTTTCCCTTAGCTTAGTGATTTTGGGTTCCGGAGATTTATTTTCCTTTCACATCGTCAAAATGAATGTTGAATTTTTCTCATGCATTTCAGTGATAACATAACGACCCCAATGGAAGGTAAGATTTATTTTATCCTAGAAACCACGGCGTTGGAGAAATCCTGGCTGTCATAAAAGGATGCTGGATTCCAAAGATGGACGCCATGCCAGGCATCGGAATGCCAATGTGTGCTCTGGCTGAGTCACTGTCCCACCCATTCCACATCTGGGATGGTCAAGCATCTCATCAGTGATTCCCAGACATGGAGATTTTATGTAAAATATTTAAAATAATTTTTTGAGGTACAAACATGAGGTTTCCAATGTCTTACTTTGCTAAGTATAAACAGTTTCTTAAATCATCATTTATTATGATCATTGTTTTAAGGAAAAAATGAAATTTTAATACTGAAAAGTAGAAAGATCATAATCTCTAATAAAAAACAGTTCTTTCTATTGAATGCATGTTAACTAATTTTAGATCACTTATAGAATCTCAGAGATTTTTCCAAATCAGACCCCTCATTTTGCAGAAGAGAGAGTGGGGCTGAAATGTGTAAACCAAGGCAAGCTAATTATCTCTGCAGGTAGATAAGTGGCTTGTCCTGAATCATTCTAACAACCAGCCAGGGCACAGCCAAGAACCCCAGCAAGCACCTGTAGCCTCTCGCCTACCACTGCCCACAGTCAAGCCACACGCAGGGCCTCCTTTGGGCCATGGTAATGTACCTCCTCCCCTTAGAAGAAAACAGTAGCTGGCCTTACTGGACTTACCTGTCTATCTGAGGACAAGCTTTACTTTTACAGGATTCTGTGTAGGTCCTGGCTCAGCAAAGATGATATATATTCAGCATTGTGAATATATGTTACAGAATTCTGAATAACCAAGCACAAAATTCTGTGCTTGGTTAGGGGAATGAGCAAAACACTAGAAAATAAACTGCTTAGAGATTAACTGGGAGATGTTGGAGCCTTTTGGAGCCGTCATTGAGCTTCAAAGTCTGCTGTGACCAACCCCCAGACCAGAGGTCCTCCACTAGGAGCGATTTGGTTGTCACAACCTACTGGGGACGGGGAGTGTTGCTGACATCTAGTGGGCAGAGGCCAGGGATGCTGCTAAACATCCTACAATGCACAGGACAGAGCCACAACCAAGCATTGTCCTGCCCAAAATATTAAAATGCCCTTGAACAAGTAACTTTTTTTTTTTTTTTTTTTTTTTTTGCCTTGTAGTATGTGAGAGTGATCAAGAAATCAGGTCCCCGGGGTCAGGGGCCAGAGTGGAAACTGGCTGATGCCCAAACCTGTGGGAGGGAATTATGGGGTGAAAAGAAACTCTCGCATCCAGCAGAGGGAAAAGGGGGACAGAAGAGAGGTGTCCAGTGCGTGCCTCATGGCCACCACCCTTTACTCTCTTTCTCCCACTTCTGGACCCAGCCACATGGCTTGGTTGTTTGGACAGTAGGGGAGTTTGTGGCATTGGCCTTGTGGTGTTCGAGGGAGGAAGGGGAAAGAGGGATCAGGCAACTGACCCTCCTTGCTGGGAGCAGCACTTCTCTTCTCTCCTGGCCACAAGGTGGACAGCACAGAACAACAGCTTGCAGTTGTCTCATGCTTAACTTTTTCCAAAGGCTTTCCAACTGCCTCTTCCACATAGTCATCTCCACACATCCAAGCCCTCTGATTTCCAGAAGACACCAAGGTTGGAATTTGCTTCCTCTTACTCCAGGACTAATATTAGAAAGGACATGAGTCCTCCTTTGCCTATAAGGGTCTGGGCCCTGTCCTCCGTGGTCTCCAAGTTCTAGACGCAGGGAGTTCTTGCAGCTATCAGTCAGGCAGCCAGAGGCATTGAGTCTCTGTGGAACAGGGACTCACTTGGCTCACAGCGTGGACTCTGCTCAACACAGCCCATTGATGAGGCTAAAATGTGCTTTGAGCACGGCCTTGGCCTGACCCTTTGCGGCACGTTTCACTCCGTGCTTCAGCATCCCCAGGAGCTAGGCACAGCCATTGTTCCAATTTTAACAGATGAGAAATTAAGGCTTGGAACAGTTAGGTATCTGTGCAGGTCTCACGGCCACACCTTGCTCCAGGTGAGGGAGCCAGGGTGTGAATTCGGCAGTCTGGCTCCTGCTGAACTATGGCCCCAAGGTGTAAGGCTGTGAGGGGCCCACAGTGGCCCAAGCCTGGGCTGGAGAGCACAGATAGCAAGCGCTGAATAGCACTTACCACCCAAGGCACTTAAGCATACCCTGACCCTACAAGGTAAGGGTTTATAGATGACAAACTAAGCATAAGGAGTGACAAAGTGCCCAAAGTGACACAGTTAGTAATGCCAGAGATGTCAGTGCTTTTTCATCAGCGTTTCTTGACCTTTAATGTGCATGCGCGTGATCACCTAGGGATCTTGTTAAATTGCAGATCCAGGCTCAGCCAGTCTGGGGTATCACCCAAAACCCTGCATTTCCAGCAAGCTTCACCGTGATGCCAATGCTGCTTGTCTGTGGGCCATGAGTTGAGCAGCCAGGCTTTACGCTATCCTTGCCTCTTGGTAGTTCAGCTGCCTTTTTATCCTCTCTTAGGCTTTCCCAAATAGCTCCGTGTGTTAACAGTAATAATTTTAGCTAATATCTATTGCATGCTTACCGAATATCAGGCCCTGTATTAAGAGCTTTATATGGATTATCTCTTTGATTAAATGAGGTGGGATACAGTTATTGTCCCCATTTTATTTTTTCCCATTTTTCCTTTACTAAAAATGTTGGTTATAGAAGAGCAGCATCACAGTTAGTCATGATATCAAGTAGTCAGCTTATTTAATATAGCAGTATGATATTATACTAAAGATTAGCTATTATTCAGTGAATACTGGTATTGTCTCCATTTTACACATGAAGAAACTGAGGCTTAGAGAATTTAAAGAAATTGCTCAAGGTCACAAAGCCAGCAAGTGGCAGAGCTGGTCCCATTTGTCTTTGCAGGGAAGTAGGGCATTGCTAGCTCATTTTGTATATGGATAATAACTAGGTGGAGAGATTATTCGATGTTTTAAGGCAAGCCCTGGAATCCATCTGGTTCTCATAACACAAAACCTTTTCTATCTCTCCCTCCCTAACCATTAGCAAATGATTCCAGTAAGAGATGTCTTCCCAAGCTAGTAGTCTCAGACAGATCTGACAGAGTCCTTAGCCAACCCATCATCATCCCCAGAGACTTGAACTAACTTTCTCAGCAAAGCTGTCTCCCTTTTCAAAGTCCATTATGCTGGCTAGAATCCCTGGAGGCCTGCAGCATCTCAGGGACGTAATCAGAAGTCTGCCCTACTCCTAGAAAGACACCTCTATTGCAGACAGGGAGCGCATCTCTCCAGAGATACTTATCAGTAACTTAATCAGTGGCAGGAGTGCCAGGTACGTCAAGCCCAAGACCTGATGTGAACTCTCAGTAATTCTATGCAAAAATCCACAAGGTATGACTTGTTTTCCTATCCCCAGCCCCTTATTCCTCTCTTCCCCCCACTCCTCTCAGGTACTGTGCTGCTCCCTCTTTACTGCAGGCTCCTCTCTTAATTTCTCAAACTTGCTTTCCAGAAAAGATCTCTTGTATACTAAGCCCATGCAAGAGCATCAATTAAAAAGAGCTTCAGTTAACAAGAGCATCAGTTAAGCCAGGTACTGTGAATGGGAATGGATGACTCAGACTAAGAAATTTCTGGCCTTGGGGAGTTTATAGTTTAGTGGGGGTAATAGATGTGGAAAGAATCTCAGTAGAAGGAGGTAGCTTCTCAAGTGTAGGCACATCAGTAGCACTACGGGAGCCCAGAGGGCTTCTCAGAAGAGATGACGTCACGGGTGAATTCTGAAGACTGGGTCAGAGGCAGCCAGTAGGAAAGGCATTCCAAGCAGAAGGAACAGCATGAGCAAAAGCACAGAAGGATGAAAACAGCTTTGGATGTGCAGAAGCAGTTCTGTACTTGGAGGCGTAAGTATAGTTCTATACTTGGCTGAGGACAAGCTGAGAGAACAAAATAGGGTCAAGGAAGGCAGTGAATGCCACATCAAGGAACATGGGCTTGCTTCTCCATGCAGCTGTTCTCAAACCATGCCTCAGGGTCCATTGTGGAAGGCCAGGCATTTGAGCTTCTATCTCCAGCCCTCCCTGCCCTTCCAGGAGCAGCTCTGCCTTCATCTGCTTTAGGTATTGGGTGCTCTACATCATATTGTGTTAAGAAAGTTTCCTGTGGCCAAAAGACACGTGGAACCACTGTTGTACCTGATGAGACACCATGTCAAAGGAACTCAGGATTTCAGGGATCAGGGAGAGTTTGCAGTGGCGGTTTTCTCCCTTTAGGTGGGTGCCATGGGGAGCATTCTCTCTCTACAGGCCCAGAAGTGGCCGTTTCATTTCCCAGTTCCATTCTGTGATGAGTGAGAAGGCAGGAGCTGCTTCCTTCCTCCCAGGAAGTCAGTCCCTCTGGCCCAGCTGGTCCCTCCAGCCTCTCTGGGTCCATTCTCTCCAATTTAGCCCTCAGGTCTTATCACTCCGGTGATCCTTAACAAGAAACTGGGCTTATAGGTATTGACAGCCCACACTGTGCTGTAGAACCAAACTTGCTGCTGACATCCATTGTTTCGAAGCTTGCTGGGATTCCCCATTTGCCCATCACTCCTTACCTCATTTACTAATTGCCTGTTTAAGCCATTCTTTTCTTCCTCTCCTGCAAGAGGACCTTTCTACCAGTGTTCCACACCTGCCTCTCTAGCCTGCCTGTCATTTGATCAGGTCATGAAATGTCCAGTTCACATAAGCCCTCCACAGAAACTGAATCCCTCAGCCCCCATCCATCAGGGCTGCTGCTCTGACCAACCCCTTTCTCTCACGCTGCCTGGCTGGTGCTGCCTGGATCCAGGAAGGCAGCCTCAGTAACTGATCCTCCAGCACCACCTTCCGAGGGCACTCATCACTACAATGCCTGGGAATCACCAAGCCATAGGAAGTCTCCTTTTTTTTTTTCCTCCATAGGAAAGCACTAGTCCAGAGAGCTCCAAACATTTTGAATGTGCATAGTATCACCCTGACGGGTTGTGCTTGGCCACACTACTGGCCCAGATCCCACGCCTGCCAGGGGCAAGCCAGGTGCGGAGCAGTGAGGGCGTGTGAATGAGCAAGTGCAGGATCCAGCCACTGCAGTGGGGCAGGCAGCTCCAGGTGCTAGCACGGGCACAGGCTCCCTGCAAGGCTGTGGCTGGACCAGGTGTACAGCAAGTGGCTTCCACTGTGGGCACCCGGGAACACAGTGGTGCCTGGAAGCTTGGAGATGCCAGGACCTGCTGAGCCCCAAAGAGGGCATCACAGCCCTGGCTTGGGTAGCTCCTAGGTCTGGGCTCCCTGAAGGGCTGCAGCTCTTCTCTCCTTCTATCTTCTCTCCTTCTCATTGCCTGCAACGTGGTGACTGGGGGGGTCATGTTTTAGCCCTGTTTGTGTTACAGCTCTTTCAGTCCCACCATTTGGTAGGTCCCAAGTTCTTGTCCCACATCCAGGAAGAATGAGGTAAGCGGACAACTGAGGGTGAGCAAGATGAAGAGTTGCTTAATTGAGTCAAGTTCCACAAGGATGGAACCCATTTTGCCTGCCACCACGCAGATGAGCACTCCCCAAAAAGCTAATGACAGAGCTGGGTTCCACCCATTCTGGCACTCTCCTCACACTGATTTGCAATGGCTCTGCTATGGAGGAGGACGCTTTGTGTGAGGAGAGTGCCAGAATGGGTGGAACCCAGCTCTGTGATTAGCTTGTTGAGGAGTGCTCATCTGCATGGTGGCAGGCAAAATGGGTTCCATTCTTGTGGTAACAGCATCTCTGATTTCCTTTGGAACTCCTTCTTTCCCCATCTCAGTGCATATGTTTTGAGTGGGGCAGACACTCCCCATAGTTCTAGGGGGCACATGACTGGGCTGGCCAGTCAGTATATTGCATTCTTCTTGGCTCGAGGATGGGTTCTGGAATGGACACAAGGTCCAGTGTGACTCAGTCCAGAACTGGGGCCAGGAAAGAGAAGCTCTCTCCACTGAGATAATAGGATAATGTAAGCCTGAGTTGCCGAGGCCACCATAAGGAGAGGGCCTGTCTGACAGCGGGGCCCATTCAGAGACAAGCATAATAGAGAATGGGAACCAGTGAGCTGGAGTGACCAAATCCTGATAAGGTCACATAATCGAGGGGTCCAGCCCCATCTGACCTTTGCCTCTGGACTCTTCATGTACATGAGCCAATACATGCCACCTTTTGCTTAAGCTGGTTTGAAATTGGTGGCCCACTCCCTCAGGGCCTCAGTTTCTTCATCTGGCAAGTGAGAGGAGAAAAGCAGATGGCACTCACAAGTTTTTTCTAGCCCCTTCCTGTTTGAGGCTCAAGTGTATACTTTATTCCTTCTTACTTGCTCTTTGAAGACCATCTTCTGTCCATACTTATTTCCTTCTCTGTATTGTTTATATTTTTAATTTTCTGTACATTATGATGCTTTGACATCTTAAAAACCTTTCTGGCTGAGGACAGACTGCTCCTCCTCCTGTGGATAGCCAAATCTTAGAGATAGCAAAAGCGCTCAACTGGGAACAACCCTGTGATATGCAAACTAACTAATCCAGAACAATGCCTCTTCTATCTGGCCATATACCCAAAAGGCAATATTCCTCTGCCTTTGCCATCCCAGGGACAGGTACCAGGCAATAAGGAACCATCCCTATAGCTCGGAGCCCTTGAAAATTATTCAAACTAGCCAGGCTTAAACTGCTTCCCCTGCACTGCCCTGCCTTTCCCACTGAAACTCCAAAAAAGGTCATGGCCTAGGCTCTCCCACCCATCCTGTCCCTTCTGCCCCTGACCCATGCTGGTGCTTTCCCATGTGGCCCTGCTGTGCCTCCTGTTTCTAGGATGTGAGATCATGGTAAACTTTTCTCCTGAACCTCTCCTGATCGCCTCTTGTGGCCACACCTGACTGACCATTACCTAAAAGAATACAAAACAATCTCCTTCTTGGCCTTTCCCTGGGCTGGTGCAGTTGGCAATTTGCCCTAAAAATGAGAAAAGGAAGTTACCAGAAGGAAGAAGCAGGACAAGGGGCTTTCTGTCCTTGGACTATTGAGTGTTAACCACAACAAAAATAAACCAATGCTGTTCGCTTCTTAAGAGGTGCTAGTCCTGTGTGTGCATTTGCATTGCAACAAGTAATTTTTTAAAGAGGACTTGTCCCATGTTTCTTTACTGATGGATTTTAATTTTTTATCTTCTAAATGTCCACCATAAGGGATCTATTAATATTTATGTTGAGAACCTTCCTGAGGATGAGTTCATCTAAGTCAATGTTAATTGATAGTATTCTTTGTGTGTGTGTATATCTTTTATCCTATTCCATTCCCCATCCCTCAATTTCCTATTATCTTTGGCTCTTCAAAATACTCTTGGAATGTTTTAATTAGTGCCCCCATTACCTTTTAACGAGTTGTCTCACCAGCTGGGCATGGTGGCTCATGCCTGTAATCCCAAAACTTGGGAGGCCGAGGCGGGCGGATCACCTGAAGTCAGCAGTTCAAGACCAGCCTGGCCAACACGGTGAAACCCCATCTCTACTAAAAATACAAAAATTAGCTGGACGCAGTAGCACGTGCCAGTAGTCCCAGATACTCAGGAGGCTGAGGCTAGAGAATCTCTTGAACCTGGGAGGTAGAGGTTGCAGTGAGCCGAGATCATGCCACTGCACTCGAGCCTGGGTGACAGAGAGAGATTCCATTTCAAAAAAAAAAAAAGAGTTGTCCCCAGATCACTCATATTTTAACTGCATCTTCACACAGCATAAAAAAGCTAATTGATAAATATCAATTAGCACAGTAAAGTAAATGCAACCTTTCCTGACCTCTCCCATGTCTTCCCCTCCAGCAGGGTTAAAGCATGAAAGCAACTGTTCAAAAACACTCCAATTTGCACAGGGAGTCCCTGTGAATGTAGCCATCAGGAGGGAAAGGCCCGCCTTGAGCCAACTGGGTTCACCCATTTCTTGGCTATTGTATTGTCTCCACTTCTCCTCGGGCCCTCCAGCTGCACTGCGTTCTCTCCTGAAGTAAGGCTCCTGGATCCTTGTTATGGGTGGAGAACAACCTCTGGAAAACCTTGTGCCTTTGGCAGCCCCTCAGGTCTTCAGCGGACACCTTCATTCATACCTGACCAGTGAGCAATGACAGGCATCAGAAGACAGGAGCAAAACAGACACCTTTCATGTCATTAAGTCCATTCTCCAGATAAAATAAAACCTGCAGCCCACATGGGCTTCCTGACACATCTACCCTGGATCTGCCAGTTATGAGTTTAAACCCCTGTACCTTTCTCACTGGTCCAAAGGTAAGGAGGACCAAGAATCAATGATTGGATCAAACACCTCTGGAGGTATGCTTCCTGTCACCACCCCTCCCTGCCCACAATCCTGGAAACTCAGGATTAACTGCCTTTCAGTTCCTCTTTTATATGAAGGAACCATGGTATCCTGTTCCCAGGAAAGTCCCATTAGAGAGGAGCTGTGCCTGCCCAAGCCAGATGTTTTCCATTCACCCCTCCAGGCCACTGTCACCATTCTCCACCTGTTCCAGGCCAGGGAGGCTGATCTGCATGGACAGCGTTGTGGGTTTCCTGTCCTCTGGCTCCTGAGTGAGCTCACATGATGGGCGAGCTGGCAGGAGAGGAATAAAGTCAGGGTATTTACCCCTTTTTCCCTCATTCCACTGGGTCACCATGGCTTGTCATCATTCTTGCCTTATCTAGGGTTGCAATTCCTAGAGCTGAAGCCACCCTCCCCAAGTTCTGGTTCACATCCCCTCCTCTTCAGGCCCAGGGTGGTAATGGCCCCCTGCCGTTCTAGCTCTGCAGCATGGCACCATCCCTTGTTCCTTTCCCTACACTCCTTCGTAAACAATTTCTTTACTAAGCCTTCCTATAGCACCTCATTTGAGAAGCTTTCTGTTTCCTGATGGAGACTGCCTGCCAAACAATCCAAACAGTAGCTTTAGTTAGCCACTTTTTGGTTCCTAATGTGATACTAACAGGAAAATGGGTGAGAGTACTGGACAATGATGATGATAGTCATGGTAGCAACAAAAACAATGAACTTTTCTTGAGTGTTTATTAAAGTCAGACACTATTTGTATTATTTGACATGCATTAACTTACTTTCAGCCCACGACCCCTTAGTGAAGAGCAAGGAAGGAAGCCTCTAAGATGACCTCAATCACCAGGGCGAGCTGATATTCATATTTATGTGCCACACTCTTACCTTAAGTGTGGGTTGTATTTAGAGACTTGCTTCTAATGAGTAGAATACAGCACAGTGATGTGATGTCACTTTCAAGTTAGGTTACAAAAAGACTGTGGCTTCCATCTCACGTGTCCCCTCTTGCTCAGTCACTCTGAGGGAAAACAGTTGCCATGTTGTGAGCTGCCCCAGGGAGACATCCACATGGCAAGGAACTGCTCTCTCCAGCCAACAGCCAGTGAAGACCTGAATGTTGAAACAGCCATGCAAGTGAACTGGAAAGTAGCTCATCCTCCAGTCAAGCCTTGAGACTTGGCTGGCACCTTGACTGCAGCCTTGTGAGAGATCCTTAACCAAAAACACCCAGCTTAGTTACCAGATTCCTAACCCACAGACACTAGGAGACAATAAGTGTGTAAGTCACAAGTTTTAGAGTAGTTTGTTACACAGCAACACAAAATGAATACAAAGGGGGGTGCCATTATTATTGTCCTCATTACCGATACAGAAACTAAGGCTTAGATACCTGCCCTAGGTCACACTGGAAATCAAAAAGGCAAGATTGGTAGCCAGACAACCTCACTGAGCATTGATGCTCTTAACCATTGCGCATGAAACAGTCTATGAGGGAATTTCTTTATAAGAATTAGCTACTTCCGTTTTTGTATATTGTCATTGGAAGTACAGGCTGGTACCAACATTTTGGAGAGCAATTTAGTAGTATCTATCAAAAAGTGCAAACACTTCCATCTTGCAATTCTGACTACCTAATGGAAGTTACTTCTGTGAGTCAGGATACTAAGAAGAATGTAGATGCATGAGCATTTAAGAGCACGAGTGTTTATTATGAATTTTTAAAAGACATATAACTGGAAGTAACATAAATGTCCACTAAGAGGGGCTTTGGTTGAATTATGACACATTATACAGTAAAAGACTATGCAGTTCTTAAAAAAGAATGAGGTTGATTTATATTTAGAGAAATGGAAAGACAACCCTTGTTACCTGTGGTAGGCAGAATTCTAAGATTTTCATCCCCTGGTGTATGCACACTTTCTCTCGCTTGTTCAGTCAAACACTGATCTAGATGCTGCCGTGAAGGGATTTTGTAGATGTGATTGGAGCTGCATTTAAGATAGGGAGATTATCTTCAATGGGCCTAGCATAATCAGCTGAGACCTTAAAAGGAACTAGGCTCTTCCAGGCAAAAGAGACTAGAAGTATGAGAGGGATTCCACATGAGGGAGATTCTCTGTTGCTGGCTTTGAAGACGAAAGCCATGTTGCAAGGAATGCAGGTGGCTTCTAGAGCTGAGAGCAGTCCCACAGGTGACAGCCAACAAGGTAACAGGGTCCTCAGTCCCACTACCTTAAGGAATTGAATTCACAGGGGCCAGTGACCTGAATGAGCTTGGAAGTGGATTATTTTCTCCAGCACCTCCACATAAGAACTCAGCCCACCTGTGATACCTGTGAACTGAATCACACCATGTCCTGACTTCTACAGAGCCATGAAATAACAAATGGATGTTGTTTTGAGCTGCTAAATTTATGGTAATTTGTTACACAGCAACAGGAAATGAATGCAATAGATTATTTAGCGGAAAAAGAAAAATAAATTAGAAGAAGATGATGTACAATATAATCACATTCACCTGGCTTTCATTAAATATTTGTTGATGAAGAAAAATAAAAATACATAGAAAAAAAGACACAGGGAAGAATATATATCCTACCATTAGTGGTTATCTCTGGTGAATGGGATTGCAGGAGACTCACTTTCTATATTTTATGCTTATGGAATATTTGAATTGTTTAGAATGAGAACTATTTTTAGTAAGGGAAGAAAATGATAAAGTGAAAATATTTACTAAATTTGCTATCTCAGACTAAAGTTTAAATTTTATCTTGTTCAACTCTTACTGTCTTAAGTCTTTTTTTGGAATACGGTGTAGTGTAAATAAGTAAAATACCTAGCTCTCAAGAGCTCAGTCCTTTCAGTTTTGGATATATCTATTAAATATATGCTGAGCATTTTTTAGGTGCAAAGCAGCTTCCTTCCTTCCTTCCTTCCCAACACATCCTGATTCTTCACAGTATCCCTGGCCTAGCATGGTGCTGTCGTCCCACATAGCATTCCATTTCCTCCCTGCATTGATGCAGAAGAGAAAACCCAGGCTGTTAAACAGCCTTTAGCCAGATCTACCTGAACCTCAACAATTCTTTCCAACAATAGAAACAATATTTTTTTATTTTGCTATTTGGCACCAAGGAATTTGGATGCCAGTCAATTCAGGTCATTTACACCAGCAGAAGCTCAAAAGAGGGAACAATAATAGGAAGTAAAGCCAAGAGACAGTATTAAATAGTGGTTAAAACAAGGGTGTTAGCATCAAAATAATCTGGAGTTAGAAGGTCACAAGCTGAGTGGTCTTGGGCAGGTTACCTAAGCTCTCTGAGTCACAGTTTTCTCATTTGTAAAATGAAGACAAATATCTAAATCACAAAGTTACTGTAAGAATTCAATGAGGTACTCTGTAAAAGCATCTCACTTATTCATCAAGTGGTAATGAATAGTGAGAATGTGCTGGAGCTGAGAAGACTGCGGTGAGCCAGGCAGGCAGGTCCCTTTGCCTACTCTCTCCCTCTAGACTGGGGCTACTATCTACTGGGGAACAAGTAATTACAATAAAAAAAAAAGCTTGTTATAAGAGGGGAAGTTCTAAGGCACCACTAAGCTAATTTAGAGGTCAAAGTCCCAAAATGGTAGTTATGAAATGGTAAGCAAATATATGTATTTAATGATATTGTGCCCTGCTTAGTTTGTCCTAGTTTTGCATCTCAACATCCTTCTATCTACCTCGCTTCTCCCTTTTCCCCAAGATCACTGTAACATTTCTAGCCTAGCTTAGTCTTCAAGCAGCATTCATTAAGTCATTTTTTCTTATTAACTCGTTCATATCAAAGTATACATGACTACAAAGGTTTAGCATAATACTTTTTCATGCTACTAACTTCAATGTCTTCATTTTAAGTTGAAATTTGACATCACCTAAGGGAACAAGGTATCTGTTGAAGAATTTCAGGGTTTGATATTTTTTACCTTTAATTTTTTAACTTTTTAAAATAATTCCAGACTTACAAGTAAGTTGCAAAAACAGTAAAAATGTTGCCATATGCACTTCACCTAGCTTCCTCAAATGTTCACATCTTGCATAACCATAGGCAACTTATTGAAACCGTCAGAGGCATGTGAACCAGAGCAACTCCACCTTAAATAGGAGCTGGGTAAAATGAGGCTGAGACCTACTGGGCTGTATTCCCAGACAGTTAAGGCATTCTAACTCACAGAATGAGATAGGAGGTCAGCACAAGATACAGGTCATAAAGACCTTGTTGATAAAACAGTTTGCAGTAAAGAAGCCGGCTAAAACCCACCAAAACCAAGATGGCCACAAGAGTGACTTCTGGTGGTCCTCACTGCTACACTCCCACCATCACCATGACAGTTTACAAATGCCATGGCAACATCAAGAGGTTACCCTATATGGCCTAAAAAGGGGAGGCGTGAATAATCCACCCCTTGTTTAGCATAGCATCAAGAAATAACCATAAAAATGGACAACCAGCAGCCCTCAGGGCTGCTTTATGAAGTAGCCATTCTTTTATTTCTTTACCCTCTTAATAAACTTGTTTTCACTTTACCCTATGAACTCACCCTGAATTCTTTCTTGAGCGAGATCCAAGAACCCTCTCTTGGGGTCTGGATTGGATCCCCTTTCCCGTAACAAAACCAGAAAACTATCACTGATAAAATACTATTTAGGTTTTGACCTAATTGAGAGAACTGTTAAAAATTTGAAGGGAGAGAAGCAGGGCCATTTTTGACAACTGATTACTGGCCTTATGAGTGATTTAAAACAGTAGACAATTCAGAACACAATTTATTTTTGGCTTTCAATGGTGAAATGAAGGGGGAAGTATTTTACCTTCCCAATTTTCTTTTGTGTATATCAACATTGAAATTCCCACAGATTCCTGAGAGACACAAACTCAAGAGAGTCCTTATCTCAACAAACATTTAATCAATTCCGTACAAGGTACTAGGAGCTCTGCTGAACACTAGGGAACCAAAGATAAGATTTCCTGTTCACTTGTGTGCCACTACTCTGCTCATCTTTAGGGAGATTATCCCATTTAATCCTTACAACAACTCCAGGAGATAGGAAATATTGTTATCCCTGTTTTACTGGAGCAAAAGATTGAGGCTTGGAGAACTAGTAAGGGGACCAGGCAGCTCCTGGGTTTAATTTCCTTGCTAACCACAGTTAGTGCTACTGATATGCTTTCAAGTCTGGAGTAATATATTTATATATTAAACTGCTTGTCTTCATTTTATATAAAACATAATATATGAGTATTACCATAGAAATGGTTTAAAAAGAAAGGCAAATAGTTAATGGACCTTAAAAAGATGGGTACATTTAGACAAAAATTTGCCAATGGGAAGAGTTTCCTATGTTACTAAATGTCTTTCCCAGAGAGGTCATTGTATCTGTTAAAAGCATATCAAGATACACGTGTGCACACTGGAGTGGTACAGAAGCAGAGAAAGCCGGGAGTTAAGGTCCCTCAGCATGGTGTAACAATTCCGAAGTGCATCTATTTGTAACCGCCCAATGGGTTCACCTTGCCCGCTGCCTAGACAGAGCCGATTTACCAAGACTGGGGAATTGCAATGGAGAAAGACGGATTCACGCAGAGCCAGCTGTGCGGGAGACCAGAGTTTTATTATTACTAAAATCAGTCTCCCTGAGCATTCAGGGATGACTTTTTAAAGATAATTTGGCAGGCAGGGGCTTGAGAAGTGGGGAGTGCTGATTGACCAGGTTGGAGATGGAATCACAGGGGGTCGAAGTGAGTTTTTCTTGCTCTTTTCTGTTCCTGGGTGGGATGGGAGAACTGGTTAAGCCAGATTATCATTCTGGGTGGTGTCAGCTGATCCACTGAGTTCAGGGTCTGCAAAGTATCTCAAGCACAGATCTTAGGTTTTACAATAGTGATGTTATCCCCGGGAGCAATTTGGGGAGGTTCGGACTCTTGGAGACAGAGGCTGCATGACCCCTAAACTGTAATTTCTAGTCTTACAGCTAATTTGTTAGTCCTGCAAAGGCAGACTGGTCCCCAGGAAAGAAGGGGATCTTTTCAGGAAAGTGCTATTATCAATTTTGTTTCAGAGTCAAACCAAAAACTGAATTCTTTTCCAATGGCTACGCCCGAGAGTGAACAAGGACACTTTAAAGTTTAGAAGGAAGATAGAGTCGGTTGTAGGTCTGATTTCTTTCACTGTCACAATTTCCTCAGTTATAATTCTGCAAAGGTGGTTTTATATTCTCACCTTTCTGCTTTAATTCAAAGGGATACACAGCCTTGATATTTTAACAATATGATCCGATGGTTATTACACTGAGCAAGAACTTTTTGTTATTATTCCTTTCAAATGCACACTCAGTAGCTATAGCGTCTTAGCGAGTGAATGTTAACTTTTCTTTGGGGCCTGGAGGTGGCAGCTCTCAGAGCTGGTCAGAATCCCCTGATGAGCAGGAGTTAGCTAGGGCAATGGAGTAGAGTTTCAGTTTTCTCTACGTTTGCTGTGGATCCTACCGTATTTAAGGAAGTGGGTGGCTGATGATAAATCCATCCCCACTGGCAGCAAAACGACTCAATTCCAACCGACTTGTGAGGAGAGGCAGCATCTTTCCGAGGGAAGAGCAGCACGTTGTCCCCACATAGTGGGCAGGAGTCAGATGCGTGTGGATCTTGGCCCTCTGTGGGGTTCACCCAGATTTTAAATCCATTTTTAAAAATTAATTTGAATTTCAGATATCTGAAAGTTGGACACTCTTTTTTTGAGAGCAGACGGGAAAGCGTGGGAAAAGGCGTTCCTTCCGGCTCGAACAGAGGGAACACCCCCACCCGATCCCCCCGCCAGCAGCCGCAAGAAGATGGAGAAGATTCAAGAGTTGGGGGGAAAGGCCCTGGGCTAGACTCCCCTTCCAGTTCCCGCCCCTCTGCAAACTCCTGTCCTCTTGCCTCGGTCCCCTCGCCGCGCAGGGGAGCGGGACGGAGGAAACTGCGGACTCCAGCCCCGACCATCCCGCCCCGCCGCGCTCCTCTGCGGGCCGAAGCTGCAGGCGCGGAGCCCCATTGCCGGCGGGGCAGGCGGGCGCGCGGAGGGCAGGGCGCGGGCCGGCGGGGCCTCGCGGCGCGTCCACATGTGGCGGGGCGGCGGGGGGGCCGCGGCGCCGGGGGGAGGGCCCACATCTCGGCGAAGTTCCCGGATGGTCGCAGCCTCCCGGCGCTGAGCGCTTTTCCTGCCCGCCCGGCTCAGCCCTGCGGACCCCGGGATAAGTTTCCCAGAAAAAATGCCCAGCGCGGCGCGGGGCTGCGGAGTCGTCCGGAGCCGCTGCGCGGTAAGGGACGCCTCGCCTCTGGCGCGACCCGGGTTCCGGGCTCCCGGGGGCCGGGGGAGACGCCGGGAGGGGCTGGGCTCGACGGCGGGGCTCGGAAGCGCCGCCTGGCACCGGTGACGCGGGTGGGGCGGCTGTGGACGTCGAGGCCGCGTCCCCTGCGAGCGGTGGGCGCGGGCGCGCGGCCTCAGGAGGGGCGCAATTCCAGGCCAGCGGCCCGCGCGTTCTGCTGCCCGCTGATGGCCCGGGGAGGAAGGGGCCGTGGACAGCCTGGGTCCCGCGCCTCGGGCTGGGCTCACCGCTGGACTCCGCGGACCCGGGGCCGCCCCGTGGGGCTCGGGACCCACTATCTCCGTAGGTCTCGAGCAGGGGCTTCGCGGCGATGCCCTGGGGCTGCACCTACACCCCAGCTAGGACAGACGGGGATGTTCGGGCATCCCCTGGGGCCGGCTCAAGTTCTGGCACCGCCCGCCTGCCTGTCTGTGGGAACCGTGCCCCTCCCGCGCTCCAGCCCGCCTCCCTCCCGGCGCTCCCGGGCGGCCCGCTCGCCCCAGGTCGGCGTAGACGCGCGCGTTAGGGGTCTGCGCCGACCTTAGAGACATCTCCAGTCCCGGTCAGTGCTTTTCGCCCGGAGTGGGGACGGGGGTTGAGGGGGGGTGATCCCCCGAACTCTCCAGAGACAGCTTCACTTCAGTCTCGCGTCCCCTACCTTTTTCTACTATACATACTTTTCTTTTTAAAGAAAGAACTGTTAGCGTTGTGAGTGTAAGGGAAAGCAGCTGACCCAGTCGCTGTGAGCCTTTGTTAATCGCAAAGAGCTCTAAATCAGACCACTGGTGGCTGGTTAGACTTTGAGCTCTTTGCAATTAACAAAGGGTGTGGCTGTGTGAGGAACTGAGCCTGGCGAGGTCTTCTGGTCCTGCTTAAATCCCGATGGAATATTCCTTCTTCAGCCACGGGCTCCTGGCCTTATTGAGTTCTCTGGGAAGCCTCTCAAGTTGGCTCGTGGACTTGGTCCCTTTTACTGAAAAGCGTGTGTCCGTCCTGCCCCTTGGATCGTCTCTGGACCCCACCCCACTCCCATTCCCCCATCCCTGGCTGCGTGTAGCCCCAGACTCCCGTCGGATGCAGCCGCAGAGCCCGTGAACAGATTCCACGCTGGGTGGGTTTTCTTTTGCCAGCTTCCCAAAGCAATTTCAAAACAATAATGTAGCTTCATTTTGAGTCGTTGGTAGATTTTTCCATCTTCAAAAATGCTTATTTTTGTAATGGATAAAATAACTCCAAGAAATGTTCTACTTCAGTTTGTAAATCACCTTTTAGGTTCTTGAGGTGAGAAAACCCTTGATAGGCTATCAGCACTCTGCCTATTAATCCCTTTGCAGTGCACGCAACACTGCCTTCTACTGTGACTGTGTGTGTCTACCTGCCTATCAGCCGCACAAGGCTGAGTTTCTCGGGGACCTGGAGGTGCTGTAGTCTGCAAATCCCAGCCACCTGTGAGAGCCCATTACCTGTTGAATGGAAATGTTCAGACTAAACTCTGCAGATGTTATGAAACCAGTTCCGTAATATTGTCTTTCCCTGGGACTTACCCAACCCCTGCCATAACTTTGGCTCCATGAAAACACATCAACTCTTTGAGGTTGTGTGACGTAGTGCAAAGAGATTTGTAAGCAAGGTAAGATCAAATTCTGGGATATTTCAAGAGAATGAGACTTTCCCCCTGGGGGGATTCATGCCTCCTTCTATTTGTTCATTTTAAAAATTGTCTGTAATGTGCTCAACCACTTTCTGGTGCCCTTAGGCATATCATTACAATTTGAGCCTCACTTATCTCATCCAAGAAATGGGCTTGATAATCTTTGCTCTACATCCACTGCAGGGTATGAGGATCTAGTAGGATAATGGGGTGTGAAGGAAGCAGCAAAAGCAGTATGATACAGGGGCCATCCAGATACCATGCGGTGTGTAGCACCAAGACACGAAAGCTATAATGAGCAGAAAGGTGGGTGGTGAAGAGAGGGTAGTATGCCCTGACCTTGTACATTTACTGTCTCAGGTGCTATGGTCAGGCATGAGACCCTTTTAGCAGACAGTATTCATTACTGGGTCTGTGTCATTGTCTTTGCTATTTCAAGGTGTTCCTAACTATGGTTGTAATTTTAGGAACATAGTTGGTTTCCACAACACATACTGAGAGAATAAATGAAACAAAAGTGCCTTTTATTTGTTGCTATAACCCCTTCACTTTTAAGCATCTGATATTTGTCATTTTACCTCCCAGGGCTGTGGTCTTCCTGAAGCCTTCCCTCCAGTGTGGTCTACTGAATTCTTAATGGTTTCCACACAGAGCTCTCTCTGCTGCTGTTTCCCAGCAAGCCACAATTATACCATGGTTCTTGAAGGCTTGGTAGGCTTATTTATCCCTTGTGGCTAGCAGGGACCCACGTCGAATCAGGTCACAGTTGGAATCAAGCCAGATACTCATTGAGCATTGCGGGTCCCTGCTAGAGGTTATAGCTATCCTCTGTGCTAGGTAAGGGTAGAAAGGAAGATGTAGCTCAGAAAGAGATGAAGTCTGCACCTGAATGCTTACTTTCTGGTAGAGATGAGACATGGTTTCAAACAGCAGGTATGCAGGCAGAATTTGGTAAATAAGGTAAAAAAGGTACAGACCAAATACAGGGAACAGGGAATTCAGAGGAGTCCAGCTGGATGGAGGCACTCCTTCATTCGTTTGTCCACTTAACAAATATTTATTAAGTGTTTACTGTGTGCCAGGCATCGAAAGATTAATCAGCACATTCACACCGTGTCCCACCATCTCTTCTCCAGTTGAGGAACAGTTTAGGCTTCACCTCCCTTTGACAGATGAATACTTCCTCACTCAGCTCTAACTTTTGTTCACTAGGGCGGACATTTGTCAGTTGTTCCTCACTCTGTAGGTATTATGGTCAGGTCAAAATAACTTAAGTCTGTCCCTTGTATAGTTTTGAGTAATGAAAACTCTAGGTGTACCAAAGCCCCCAGAATATCTTCAGTTAGTTGAGTGATGCTATTCTGCTTAATACTCTTTAACTAGTATGCTAATCCTTAGCCATGGGTGTGACGAGAAGCTTATAAAGGTGTGATTCTATAAGTCTGTGGTAAGGCCCAGGAATCCATTTTTTGAAAACTTCCCCAGGTGATGCTGATGTGCTACCAGAGGGCAGAGTTTCCTAATGGGTAAAGCATGGGCCAGTCCCAATGCTGTCTTTTACAAATTCTTTGTATCTTCACCTTTTTTTTTTTTTTTTTTTTTGAGACAAATTTTTACTCTGTTGCTCAGGCTGGAGTGCAATGGCATGATCTCAGCTCACTGCAACCTCTGCCTCCCAGGCTCAAGTGATTCTTCTGCCTCAGCCTCCTAAGTAGCTGGGATTACAGGAGTGTGCACCACGCCCGGCTAATTTTTGTATTTTTAGTAGAGATGGTGTTTCACCATGTTGGTCAGGCTGGTCTCAAACTCCTGACCTCGTGATCGGCCTATCTGGGCCTCCCAAAGTGCTGGGATTACAGCCGTGAGCCACCGCACCCAGCCCTGTATCTTCAATTTTGAAATGAGAGTAACACCCCTTCCGTAAAAGGATTGTTCTAAGGGTCAGATGAGGTGATGTATGTGAATTACTTAGCAGATTGGCTGGGACAGTGTCACTGCTCAGTATTTGTGGACTATTATTATTATTAGCATTAGCATTACATTTATCAGTGTTAGCCTGAACAAAATACTGTTGGCATTCCTTTTTCCATAGGTAAATACCAAAAAAGCCTAAACGCAGGAACTGCTTTTGATGTAAATTAACATAGAACAATAACCCCTTAGCTGTCTGTAGTTTACCAAGTGTTTCATGTCGGTCATCTCATATTTTAACAGCCCCCGAGGAGAGATCTCACTGAAAAGAATCTTAGTATTGAGGGGCTGCCAGCCCGCAGTATCTGCTTACCCAGGAAAACCTACTCTGTTGAGGTTGTCTGGACAGATAAAGGATGAGGAAGCAAAAACCAGACTTGTCACTTTTCCTGGCCCTTTGACACTGGGAAATACCAGGTTAATGTGTTGTGGCAGTCACACAGTGGCCATCATCAGTGTAGAGATGACAGTAGATTAGATTGCATGAGATATCTGATGTAAAACACCCAATAACACTTGGCCCCAGGCCAGGCTGCTTTGGTCATAACTACAGCACCCACGCCATGGGGTGAGGGTACCACTGCTTCTTCTCGTGGCCAGGGATCAGAAACTTTTGAGTCCTAGGAAGCATGCTCAGCATTACAGAGATTGCAGGTCACAAATATTTGTTGAGAAGTCAAAAATAATAGACTATGCTAATAGTCAATAAAATAAAAATGTAGCTAAACAGGAGATACAATTAGCTACAATGTTTGTTAGCCTTCATAAGCAGGGTTCACATTGAAGGAATATGTTGCTATGTAACATTTTAGCATTGCTTACTATGGGTATATATATTTTTCTTCTTCTAATAAGCCATCTTTCCAGCATAACTAAATTTCTTCTTTTAATTTCCTTTTCTCTCTCAATTACATTAATTTAAGTGAATGAAATCTTCAAAACTTTCTATGATCTGGCCCAAACATTTAAAAATATCTTTCTTTCTTCCTTTTATTCTCTCTCCCTCTTTCCCTTTCTTTAACATTATCACTTACTGTATGTTATTTGAGTCATTTGATATTCACTTACCCTGAGAGGTAAGTTCTGTTTATTTATATGGAACCTGAGGCTTAGAGAACTTAGGTAACTTGCCCAAGGTCCCACAGTTAGTGACAGAGCTAGTATTCAAATGTGGAGCAGTCTGATTCCAAGCATCGCACCTTTAACCTTTAATTTCACCATCAGCCTTATTATGCACTACTTTTCATATACTGGGTTCCAGCTAAACTGCACTTTCCTTTCGTATGCTGTTGCATTGCCATTCCTCCTCTCCACACTGCCCCTTCTCTTCATTTGTTTGTTGAATGCTATAAGAATCTTCAGATTGATCATCATTGCTTGCTGAAAAGTCGAAATAATAGACTTTGCTAATACTCAGTAAAAGAAGAATGTTGCTAAAATTAACAGGAGACACAATTACCTACAAATTTCACTAGTTTAGGAGCTTTGATAAGCATGGTTCACGTTGTAAGAACATGCTTCTTAACAAGAGCCAAAATGTTCTCTTCTCCATTTGCTGATTCTGCCTTCTCTTAGTTTTCATCGCTATTGTTCTGGGCTTCACATGTGGCTTGAAATTCACCCTATCCTGTATTGCAGTCACTTGCAGGCATCTCTTCTTCCTTGTTAGATTGTAAGCTCTTTCAAGACAATCACTTTTTAAAAAATCCTTTTGTATTTTCTCAAAACAGTAGATTCTTGTATAGTAGGTTGTCAATGTTTGTTAAAGGATGGTTTATTTATTCCACTCTGTAAGATTTGAGTGAATTTTTCATGAAAGCCAAACAGATCTTTGTTTTGCAGAAGAGTATCTTGTTTCTGAAGATGCCAAGAAACAAATTTGATCCTAAGAGTGGTCCTTTACGATAAGTGATGTATATAAGATGACTTTTTTTTTTTTTTGAGACAGTTTCTCACTCTGTCACCTAGGCTGGAGTCACTCTGTCACCTAGGCTGGAGTGCAGTGGTGCCATCAGTTCGCTTCAGCCTCGACTTCCCAGGCCCAAATGATCCTCCTACCTTAGCCTCCCAAGTAAGCTGGGATAACAAGTGTGCACCACCATGCCTTGTTTTGTTTTGTTTTGTTTTGTTTTTTGTGGAAATGGGGTCTCCCTTTGGTCTTGAATTCCTGGGCTCAAGCGATCTTCCCGCCTTGCCTCCCAAAGGGCTGGGATTACAGGTGTGAGCCATTATACCTGGCCACAATGTGACATTTTAAAATTCATATACATAATTAGCTTTTTATGTGTTCCAAATTAAAAAATAACCATGATTCTAATAATTAAGAAGTGGGAAGTTTTGTTCTTGTGGGGAAAGTAGAAGTTATTATTGTAGAACCTAAGAAGTGATACTTCCTGGTCTAATACCTGTATCTGATTCACTTCCACATAAATGAAGTTCAACTCTTTTGCCCAGGAGTTTTGCATCCCTTGCTTTGGCTGAGAAGAGGATAAAACCTAGAAAGAAGTCTAAGCAAGACCGGGTGTGGTGGCTCACTCCTGTAACCCCAGCACTTTGGGAGGCCAAGGTGAGAGGATGGCTTGAGTCCAGGAGTTCAAGAACAGCCTGGGCAGCATGGCAAAACCCCATCTCTACACAAAATACAAAAATTAGCTGGACGTCGTGGTGCACACCTGTAGTCCCAGCTACTCAGGAGACTGAGGTGGATCACTCAAGCCTAGGGAAGTGGAACTGTGATTACACCACTGCACTCCATCCTGGGCAACAGAGTGAGACCCTGTCAAAAAAAAAAAAAAAAAAAAAAGGGAGGGAGGAAGGAAAGAAGGGAGGGAGGGAGGGAGGGATATCACACTGTATCCTATAAATATGTACAATTATTATATGTTCCTTAAAAATAATAAAAGCAGCCAGGTGCTATGGCTGAGCCCAGGAGTTTGAGAGCAGCCTGGGCAACATAGTGGGACCCAGTCTCTACAAAAAATACCAAAAAGAAAAAAAAAAAAAAGCCAGGCATGGTGGTATGTGCCTGTAGCCCAGTTACTCAGGAGGCTGAGGTGGGAGGATCGCTTGTGCCTGGGAGATGGAGGCTGCAAGTGAGCCATGATCATGCCACTGCACTCCAGCCTGGGTGATAGAGTGAGACTCTGTCTCAAAAATAAATAAATAAATAAAATGAAAGCAAAAAAAAAAAAAAAAAGAAATCGGGTAACATCTCTTCCCCACGCCTTCATGCCCATCCTCCCAACTCTTACGGCCCACCCTCCCACTCCTCCCCTCACACCCCTGCCTCCACCCCACACACAGAGGAAACAAGCAAAAACAATGTATTGTCTCTTAGAACTTGGAAAAGGTTTTTGTTAACCACAAGTCCAGGTGCTCAGTATTTGTAATTTATAGTCTTTGCTTCTATGTTTTTGCTGAAAATATGACTCTTTATCACTCTTTAAAAATTATATTGTACTGTTGACCAAGCATGGTGGCTCACACCTGTAATCCCAGCACTTTGAGAAGCTGAGGCAGGAGGATCACTTGAACCCAGGAGATCGAGACCAGCTTGGGCAACATAGCAGACTCTGTCTCTACAAAAAATAAAAATTAGCCAGGCATGGTGGCATATGCCTGTAGTCCTTGCTACTTGGGAAGCTGAGGCGGGAGGATCACTTGAGCCCAGGAGTTTAAGGTTATAGTAAGCTATGATCATGCCACTGCACTCCAGCATGGATGACAGAGCGAGACCTGTCTCTAAAAAAAAAATAAGTAGATAAAAATAAAAATTACATTGTAGTTGTAAATTTGTTCAGATTACAAAAGTATATGTACTTGCTATAAAGAAGACAAGAAAATGGAAATATATAAAGAAAAGTTAATAAATTTCTCCTATCTCCCTTAAATACTAACCCTTTGAAGTAATCAATATTATCAATTCCTGAACTTTCTCCTTGCTTATATAACTATGTATAAGTATATATGCATATATATAGTTTTTTCTCCTAAAAATAGAATTATATTACTTATTAATACATTATGCCACAATTGCGTTTAATATAATAAAGCATCATAGACATTCTCTCCAGAATAAAAAACTCACTTATGGCATGGCTGCTTAATATTCCACAATTTAACTGTTCATATTGTTTCAAGTTTTCTTCTACTACAACCATTCTTCCTGGAACATCCGTGTGTGTGTGTGTGTGTGTGTGTGTGTGTGTGTGTGTGTGTGTGTATTTGAACCTGCCAACTTACAGAAGCTTTTTTATTTCTGTCTGTCAGAGTCTCTAAAGGAGTATTACTTTCCAAAAGCTGTAGTAATTCACAGTCTCACTGACACTATTTGAAAATATCTGTTTCCCCATATCTTTGCCAGCATAATTCATTTTAGAAGTATAAACTTTATGATCTCTTTTTTCCTGTTTTGTTACAAGTTTTCTTTAGGGAGCACTTGTCACTGTCTCTACATTAAAAAAATTCACTTATTTGATTTATTCTTACCTGTCTTTTGCTTAATTTTGTAATTTCTTAATCATAATACATATGATTTGTCTTCTAGAACTGAAAAAGAAAAGTTCATGGCTGGACTTACAGAGCTTAATTGTTCTGTATTGAAATAAAACAAAACACTTGATTTCTGTTTATAGTAAAGTAAATGTAGACCTTTCAATTCCAATTTTCCTCTTCTAAAAGTGCATTATTTAAGAAATTGTCTCAGGAAATATAAATGTTTTAATGGGAAAAACAGAAACTTACAAAATACAAAGATGGGAAATTTTAAAGGAGCTTTAAGACTGCAAAGCTGAGTTTCTCTCTTGAATCCAAAAATCTGAAGACAAAGGTTCTTTGAGAGCATTAGTTATAAATTGTGCTGAATTACATAAAGAGGAAAAAGTGAATCATAGCAGATAGGAATTTAAACCTGGACTGTTGTTGAAAGTCCTTGCGCTCATTGCTCCTGCTTATTTTTCTGGGAGGTGAGTTTAGATTCTGCTTCTCATGTTCTTGCCGTTGCTGAGTTCATTATAAAATTATTTATATAAAGCTCCAGCAGTACATTGGTTAATCAGAAACAGCTGTACAACTGGATTCATTTATAGGAACGGAATAACTAAATCAATCAGCAAAATTTCTTGTATTTGGGTAGGTTGGGCCAACATTGTGCAGCCCAGAATAATAATGCTTTGTAACTAACCTGACACAGATGTCAAAAAGATTGCATTTGGGCAACAGAAGTTGGAACTGAAAATTAAGAAACCCTGTGAATGCTTGATGTCTGCCATAATAAAAGTGTTACTCTTTTTTTTTTTTTAATATTAGTGTTTTCAAAGTTAGGAAGATTCACAAAAGGAAGTCCTGTTTTAAAAAGAACGTATCAGAGTTTTACCCTCTATGGGCTGGGTCCCTTGAATGAGGGTGAATTGTCCAGATCAGTGTCCCCTGAAAGATAAGTGTGTACATTCTGCCAAACGTCCAGGATCGAAACAAGCCAAGGGCCCCATGCTGGGAAGAACGCCACAGACCAGGCAGGCAAATGGATGTCCCTGACTAGTGGGAGCTGCGCTGAATCAGGGAGAAGACAGAAGTTCCCAAGCAAGACTGAGGCTGAAGTTCCGACACAGCATGGTCAAAGGAGTTCCTCGAGATGATGTGTCCTTATGCAGAACCCAGAGGTCCATGGGGGCTGAATGAGTTTATGGAATGAAGCCCTGTTGTATAGCTCTAAGCAGGCAGTGTTGCGGAGACTTCAGTACAATGTGACAGGAGGTCTGATGAGAAAAGGAAAATCTCTAGACCCTGAGTCCCCATATGGGACCCAATCCTAAGGGACCCTGAACTCTCCACCACTTGAAAATAACAGGTGGGTTACTTTCAAGGCCAGAAATCTGCCTGCCTCAACTAGCAGGTCCAAGTGCCTGGCTTGCTGTGAAGTGGATCTAACCTTGGTAGGGAGCTGCATTACATTTTAGCCAGTGAGGGGCATAGTGAGGAATTAGGACCAGTTGGCACCTTTTCTCTTGCTGCATACTGTGGTTTTGGCACTGGAATTTGTAAAAACTTGCATCTTTTTGAGGCCCCCATATGCTGATGCCTGAAGGCTGATGTCCTCTTGCCCACCTTCACACTGTCCCTGGTTTGGGATGTCCATCAATCCTGACAGATAGTGAAACCATCTTAAAAAATTAAATTACTTTCAGGTTAAGACCTGATATTGACCAGCTCATTTACTGGATTCCTTGTGCATTGCATCCTCTGTTAAAGGCAGAAAGGTAACATGAAAAGGGCAGTAAATGAGGAGTTCACCAGTTGTAGTCTAATCCCAGCTTTGTTGCCTAGTAGTCAAGCTGGGCTTGACAACAACACTATGCAGAAGTAGAGTAGAGAATCTGCAGGAACAGGGAGAAGATGGTGGCCAGCATGTCTGTGATGCCTCCGATGGGACACACCATTAACATCTCCACATAAGGTCCATCCTAACAATGCAATCAACGTTGTAACTTGTCATTCAGAGGCCTGAGGAGCCGAAGCCTGATATTTTACCATGCCTGTTTTTGACTAAGTATTTAATAAGGGAAAGATGTATATATCCATCACATTTCTCATTTAGCTAAAATAGTGTATGTGTAATATATAAAGATCAATTTATATTTTAGTGAACTCATGGAGTTCTTCGTTTATACTTGAATCTCATTGTATACTTGCTAAAGAAGGAATATTAGCTGAAACACTGAAGTCTTTCTATTGCACCGAGGTTGTTTTTTGTAATAGTATTTGTGGAAATGGAATTTGAGCCAGATGCTGTCCAGGTACACTGGGCAGATTTTATTTACATCCAATAAAAATCACACTACCTCACTATATGTAAGCACACATCATTTATATTCACTTTTATTCTGTATTAGTGCATAACCTTGAAACCATCTGTCCTCACCATCTATTATTGGGGGAACCCGCCCCCGATAATTAAACATTATTTCACATAGGTTCTTTTTTGTTTCCCTAAGTGGTGGCTGGTCTGAGAAATAAAGGGAAAGAGTACAAAAGAGAGAAATTTTAAAGCTGGGTATCTGGGGGAGACATCATATATTGCCAGGTTCCATGATGCCCCTGAAGCTGCAAAACCAGCAAGTTTTTATTGGTGATTTTCAAAGGGGAGGGAGTGTACAAATAGGGTGTGGGTCACAGAGATCACATGCTTCACAAGGTAATAAAATATTACAGGGCAAATGGAGGCAGGGCGAGATCACAGGACAGGGTGAAATTAAAATTGCTAATGAAGTTTTGGGCACGCATTGTCATTGATAACATCAGGAGACAGGGTTTGAGAGCAGACAACCTGTCTGACTAAAATTTACTAGGCTAAAATTTACTAGGCGGGAATTTCCTCGTCCTAATAGGCCTGGGAGCGCTACGGGAGACCGGGGCTTATTTTATCCCTTATCTTCAACCATAAAAGACAGACATTCCCAGAGTGGCCATTTTAGAGACCTACCCCTGGGAATGCATTCTCTTTCTCAGGGCTGTTCCTTGCTGAGAAAAAGAATTCAGCGATATATCTCCTGTTTGCTTTTGAAAGAAGAGAAATATGGCTCTGTTCTGCCCCACTCCAAGGCAGCCAGACCTAATGGTTATCTCCCTTGTTCCCTGAACATTGCTGTTATCATGTTCTTTTTTCAAGGTGCCCAGATTTCATATTGTTTAAACACACATGCTTTACTAACAATTTGTGCAGTTAATGCAATCATCACAGGGTCCTGAGGCAACATACATCCTCAGCTTACGAAAATGACGGGATTAAGAGATTAAAGTAAAGACAGGCATAGGAAATCACAAGAGTATTGATTGGGGAAGTGATAAATGTCCATGAAATCTTCATAACTTATGTTCAGAGATTTCAGTAAAGACAGGCGTAAGAAATTATAAAAGTGTTAATTTGGGGAACTAATAAACGTCCATGAAATCTTCACAACTTATGTTCTTCTGCCATAGCTTCAGCCGGTCCCTCCATTCGGGGTCCCTGACTTCATGCAACAATCTATCACACACAGTTGCATCTGCACACATGTACACATATGTCATTGACTTACCCCTTTTAAGGAGCACTTCAGATATAACCAGGAAGCACCAATTCCAGACTTCCTTGGAAAAGTCAATATATTGCTGTCCATTTTATGTGTCAGTATGTGTCAGCCTTTGTAGCTTCATAGAAGGCAGAGGTCGTCGCTAACTAATGAATACTTTGTACAGTCTCAGACAAAACACCCTATGCCTAACCAGGTGACTGTAAGTGCTTTGGAGGGCATTCACTATGATGGCAGTGATTGCTGAGAGTGGATACAAATACTTAATGCGGGGCATTGCCATTGAGAATTCTGACCTGACTGTTAGTTGGTGACTGTGGCCATTGCTAGTTGAGCCTCCTATTTGTAATTCTTAGTCCTGGTCTAAGGAACAACGCATTGCTGTTTTGGCTCAGCAGCAGACCATGCTAGATGGCAGCCAGCCAGCAGGAACTGTACTGCTCTTGCTCCTCAAAATTGGTGCTAACATTACAGGCCTCTATTTATGCATGGCAAGATTCTGGACCAACACACTGGTCAGTGGTTCCCCTGTGGACTTTCTTCCTTGCAGAGAGGTTAGACCAACTTGTCTACCTGGGAAGCTGAACTTTAGGACAAGTGCCCTCAACAACCCAGTTACCCTTTGTAGATAGGGTTGTGACAAGGGCTTTCTGAATTCTAACTTAGATGCCCAAGAGAGCATAGCAGAATCCTAATAGAAGCTTTCCCTGTGCTCCCTGTCAGCTCTGGTCCTAGCAACACAGACAGGGAGAGGAAAAGGGAGGAGGTTCCTTATGATTGGGGAGGGTGCGGAGGCCAGCAGTGAAATAAGACAAAGAGTCTGGTGGTTCTGAGCTGCAGGGAGAGACCCCCATCAGTGGGATGGGGGGGCAGGGAGTGAAAAGCAAGGAATCCTAATCTTCATCTGTGTGGCTGCTGGGTTGGACTCCTGGCGGTGCCAGGAACTCAGTGAGCTGGACTAAGCTGGGATCTGCCTTTAGGAAAACTCATTAGGAAACAGAGATTAGAGGAGGCCCATCTCATGCTTACTCTTGCAAGAGTGCCCTCCCCTCCTCACCTTGAAAACTCCTTGTCATGTCCTACATCTTAATTCATGTCACCTTTTTTGAAACACTTCCGCACTCCTCTCCAGCATAACAGTTCATTTCTTTTTAAAATTATTTTTAAATTTTATTTGTTTTTAAAGTAGTGTTTCATGCTGTCACCCAGGCTGGAGTGCAGTGGCACAATCATAACTCATTGCAGCCTCAAACTCTTGGGCTCAAATGATTCTCCTGCCTCAGCTTCCTGAGTAGCTGGGACTGCAGGCACATACCTCCATGCTCGACTAACATTTTTTCATTTTTGTAGAGATGGAGTATTGCTATGTTGGCCAGACTGGTCATGAACACCTGGCCTCAAGCAGTTCTCAGCCTCCCAAGTAGCTGGGACTACAGGCGTGAGCCACGGCGCCCAGCTCTGACAGTTAATTTCGTTAATGTATGTTGAGTATCTGTCTCCCCATTAGATTGTGAACTACTCAATAGCAGATAATTGCAGCAATTTACCCTCTTTATTGCCAGTGACAAGTGTAATGCTTGGCATATACCTGGTGCCTAATAAATACCAGCTGAATGAAATCATGTGTCCTTCTAGTGCAGTTATCTCAGTTTTGTTTTAATGGTTTATTAACTAAGAATTCTGGGAAACTATTGACCACAATTAAACAGGTCTAGAAATAGAGCACTTCTTCACTTATATTGGAGGCCAATGGAATTATGAAATTAATTTACCAAAATTTTACTTATTTCTCAGGAATGCATGGGAACATAAGGGGTCTTCATCTGGATTCACTGTCTGGGTACTGTTTCCTAATTTCTTGCCAGCCTGGGTACCACTCAGCAGTACTTTGCCATGGCCACAGAAGTCAGGGATGAATTATTCCTATTTAGATTACCAGTAATCATTTTTGAAGAAGTAATGATAAAATAACATTGTTTACTGTTTACCAGGTAAAATTCTAAATGCTCTGAATGAACTTATTGAACCCATGTAACCACCCTCTAAGGCAGGCACCATTATTGTTTCCATTTACAGGTGAGGAATTTGAGGGTAATCAGCTGGCCCAGTTTCACACAGCTAACCTGGCAAGGTCAACATTCAGTCCAGGCAGCGTGGCTTCAGCCCAGTCTGAACTATGAGGCCCTCCTGCCTCTTTGGTCAAGGATATTCAGTTTAAAGGACCTAGATGGCCCCAGCTTTGTTCAGGCAGCTGACTGACCACTGACCCAGTGTTGTTCATGTCCCTCTGTTTGTTGCATGCATGCTTCTGGGTTAGGGCCACTGATCCACTGTGGAAAGGGCAGCGGGAAGCAGTGAAGGCTGACTGCTGGTCCACCCATTAGCTCTTTGTGTGGTGTTTTGGGTCCAGCATTAACTTTGCTCTGAATCATCCACACTGCCCTGATACCCATCATAGACATACATTCTAAATGTCCCCTAAGACTTCAGTGGTCTTTAATGAGGAAGAAAATCTTCCTAGAGTGTCACAAATGCTGCCTAAAACTGGTGGCACTGACTAGTGTCACATTATGTTATCAAGAATAATAGTAAGTTACGTTCAGCTGGTAGAGAAGGAATATAATACTCAACTGAAAAATGCACACCGTTTTTTCTTTTAACTAAAAAAAAATGTAACATCCCAGAGCATTAGAGCAGGGAAGCAAAGTGAAGATCATTTTGCCCAACCTTGCGTTTCGCAGGTAAAGAGACAGAGCCCCGGAGAAGTCAGGTAGCTTGCCTAAGGCTAATGGCCAGTTGGTAGCAGAGATGAGATAAGAACGCAGGCCTGCTGGGTTCCAGTTCGTTTCTCTTCCCCCTGCCTGAGATTGCATAAAATGTTCCATAGATGATTTTCTTATTAAATTATAGGCGAAACATAGAACAATCTGTTTTTTACTGGGCAGGACCAAGGTTAACAGTGCCTTAAAGAGGTGAGAGACGCAGCTGGAAACCTCCTTCAGGTACAAAACGTAACAAGACGTAGGGCTGGGGAGGGTGCTTAGCAAGGTGGTGTTCAAAGGGTAGCTGTCCTGTAGAGTTTGCACTGCACAGCCCCTGCCTTCTGGACAGTCCCAGGCAAAAAAGCAGATACCTTTCTCCAGTAACTTCTGGCTCAAGTCATTTTGGGGGTGAGAGAATCAAACTAGCGGAGTTTATAGCAGAGTTCAGCAGGAGGAGGGCAGGAAGAGGAGGGAAATGGCTACTTCCTTTCCATAAAGAAAAATGTATCTCAAAACCTGCTGCGGAGAGTAATTGTTAGGCAGCCTAGCCTCAGCCTGGAGGCCGGCAAGCTGCAGGGCTCTTGCTAGGCTGCTGGGAGGAAGAGCTTTAAGCCCCTCCCGGAAAGGCTGAGGTGGCCTGCAGAGGCTTCCCCTCCTGGTGCTCTGCATCACCAGCAACCTAGGCAGGATTTGCCGCTCCTGGGATCAGAGCTGAAAGTTGACCACAGGTTACCTTTGTACCTGCAAAACAATGACCAGGGATCCTCACAGGCAAGACTGGAGAGGAGATCAGCTCTTTATCAGATAGAGACAGAAACCTAGGGCTGGAAGAGGTCCAGAACTGTGTTCCCACCTCTGAGCTAGACACTTCAAAACAGCCCAGGGACGGGGGTGGAGGTGGAAAGGGTTGTAAAGTGTCATTGGCCTGGGACTGATTTCCGCCCTGATCTTGCATGATCCCACCCACAGGAAGAGCATTTTGGGAGAATTGAAACTATAAGGTCAAACAAACTTGAGGGGAATTCTTTACAATTCCTGCAGAGACCTCGACCAGTCCCAGGAAGAGTGTGCCATACTTGGTAGACTGTTCGAGGGTGGGAAATGCTTTATTCCTTCCCTCCCTTCGGGCCTCGCTCACTGTCAGCCCCAGTGGTGAGCTCTGTGCTGGCAGTTTATCTGGTCTTCTTTTCAAGTCCAGAGAAGGACAAAATAAAAAGCTTAGAGGAGCAGAAGCTAAAACAAAACCAACTGCATTCTTAAACCCGATCTGATACAGCATGGTTTTCAGGGAGTGCAGCTGCTCACAAGCCCATGGGGCCCTTCCAGCCTCAAATCCATGGGACATTGTTCTTAGTCAGAGGGCAAAGGGATCTCTTTGTGTTTTTCTGATGTGAGCCTGGACCCTTCTAGAATAAAACAAGAAACTAGAGGCAGAGCTAGGATTCAAATTGAGAAGTTTCTGATTCCCATGTCTGTGGTCTCCCTGCCTTGTCCTTGATTAAAATGGCAGTTTTAGAGGCACATCCCACCACTGAGCATTCTGTGTCAGCATCAGCCAGCTTCCTGCAAAGCCAGGCCCCTGGGCATGTGCAGGCTATTGCCTTAAACCTGGATGATGCAGAAAGTGGCTTCCAGCTCTCCTTCTTAGTGGTCAAGGAATGTGGAGGGGCCTGTGGCAGGTAGGCCAGGCACTGAGCTGGGTGCAGAATGGGCTTTACCTTCTAAACTTACTGTCCCAGCTCCAGTGTAAACTAATGAACTCTCATGAAACCAGTAATGGCTTGCTTGCTTGAGGAACTAGAGGGCAGGGTGTGCCATAACTGACCCTGGTTGCATAAGACAGTCCAGTGAGTTCCTCCTTTTTTACCCCCTGAGGTACATCAAAAGGGCCCAAGACAGAAAAACTGTAGGAATAAACTCAGTCCTAATTTGGAGGCCATAGGCAAGGAACCTTACATTGTATAGATTCCTGGGGCTGGCAAAATAGACAGTGGTGGATACCTTCAACTCTTGCCAGAGTTAAATTTTTGTTTGTTTGTTTTGAGATGAGATCTCACTGTGTCACCCAGGCTGGAGTGCAGTGGCACAATCATGGCTCACTTGCAGCCAAGGAATCCTCCTGCCTCAGCTTCCCAAGTAGCTGGTACTACAGGCACATGCCACCATGCCTGGCTAAGTTTTTCAGTTTTGTAGAGATGAGGTCTCACTGTGTTGCCCAGGCTGGTCTCATACTCCTGGGCTCAAGTGATCCTCTTGCCTCAGCCTCCCAAAGTGCTAGGATTACAGGCATGAGCCACTGCACCTGGCCCAAAATATTTTTAAGAGAGAAAATTTAAGAGGCTACAAGTGGTATGGGTTAGAGTTTAAACAACAGCAAAAGAAGCATGCTCAGAGTAGAGCCCCATTCCTCCACTCGAATGACAGACATGAAGGGGGACGGTGTCTGCATGCAGTATCTACAAATGAGCCTCTCTGAGCAGAGTCCATTGTAGAAAGACACATTGTCTAAACCAGGGTTCTGAAACCTTTTTTGGTTATGACCTACAGTAAGAAATACATTTTTCATTGAGACCCAGTGTATACAGGATAGATAAACAGAAACAAAAACAAAAGTTTTATAAAACAATTTCCATGTTTACCAAATGCAACACATTTCCTTTTCTATTAAGAAGAAAAAGCCGGTTGCAACCCACTAAAGTGATTTGATGGCCAAAGAATAGGTAGCAATTTGCATTTTGAAAAATACTTATTTAAATAGAAATTTGTCAGACATGTAGAAACCAGTCACATTGTAGCTCTGGCAGATTTCTGCAGGAGATCCAGTGACACATTTCATGGTCCTAGAAATGGTTTTCCTTACTCTTTGAATCTCTCACAGTTGATGAGGTGGTGTTGGTGATGAAGGCCAAGGAAGAGAGTGGAGAAGATGGTGATGGAGGAATTAGGAGGCCAAGTCTTAATTCTGCTCAGGCAGAAAACAGTTGAGTGTCTGTGATGCATTGTCCAGACACGAATGAGACACAGACCCTGGTCTATGGCTGCTTATAGTCGAGGTGTTTGCTTCGTAGTAAAACAGGAGCAAAAAACCAGAATGATGCAGGTAACCTGAGGCCCCTTCATTCTGAGTTCTCTGAAAGGAGAAACCATATTATAGGGATGTATGCAGCGTTATACCCTCGATCTGCCTCTCCTCTGTCTCCTCTGTAATAAGTATTCAATAAATCTGTATTGAAAGACAGTGTTACCTGAGAATACTCGTACTTGCAACTAGACTGGTAATCAATTATCTATAGTGGTATTGTTAATATAATATTATTAATGTTAATAAAACATTAACGTAATATGGGATAGGATGGTTTAGATAAGAAAGATCCAGGCCTGGCGCGGTGGCTCATACCTGTAATTCCAGCACTTTTGGAGGCCGAGGCGAAAGGATCACTTGAGCCCAGGAGTTTGAGACCAGCCTGGGCAACATAGCAAGACCTTGTCTCTATTTAAAAATTAAAAATGAGAAAAAGGAAGACCCAGAAGAGTTCAGGTTATGTAGCAGAACTGCAGACCCCATCTGGGTTTCAGGTCCTCCTAGAGCAAGCTTTTAAAGGTTGAGGTTTGTCTGGTTTGACTTGTAAGTGGGCCCTGGGACAGCTTGCCCTGGCTCTTGGCCTAGAGACAAGAAGTCAAAGTGGTGTGGGCCGAGCCCGACACTGGCCACCACGGAACACAAGAGAGGGCATTCTTGGTTTTCCCCTACTGCTCATTTGAAACTGCACTGAGTTTTCCCACTTGGGTCAGCAGTTCAAGATGGTGTGATTCAGGCTTAAATCACCCCAAGTTTCTGTGTGGTAGGTTTCTGTAGAGATGAGGGTGCTTGCAGACCACTCTCTGTTGGATCCTAAATGGAGTCTTTGTTTCAAGTCCTGGACTAACCCAGCACTAAGGGGGCATTGAGGCTGAGGAGTGGTCTTGGGGCCCTGGAGACCCTGGCACAGGTCCCAGTGCAGAGAGTGAACGAGCTCCTCCGCACTCCCTGCGCTGGCTTTCGCAAAAGCAAGCTCTGTTCTGGTTGTCCTGCCCCAAGGCCTGGCGCTTCAGACCCAGACCAGTCATACTGCTACACTAAATTAGATTGAAGCCCTTCATTCAAGCACTTGGGGTGTGTGTGTGTGTGAGAGAGAGAGAGAGGGAGAGAGAGAGAGAGAGAGGGACAGAGGGACAGAGAGGAGAGAAGGGTGTGCTGGCTGGCGAGGGAGGCAGGGATTTGCAGGGAGGAGAGGGAAAGACAGTACCTGACTTAGGGACAGAGCCAGAGAGCCCCAGGTTCTACTGCCAGCTCTGTCGCTGTCTGTGTGACCTTGGGCCTCAGTTTCCTTATCCATAAATTGGGAAGGTTAGTGCTGCTTCGTCTGATCTCCTTTGGCTCCAACGCCCTGTGGCTCTCAGGCCTGAGCAATGTTTTCTGGCAGGAAAGAGAGGCTGCCCAGAGCTTCCTTCTCAGGCAGCCAGTGTGCACATTCTTTCCTGTGCCCGCATATGGAAGCAATTTCTAGATTATCCAAGGCACTTGTGCTGCTGAGCTCACCCGAAACAGAAGAGCTTGGTGGTGGTAAATGGAAAAAGATAAAAAACCTGCATGCGTGTTCCTCTGTTTTCCTCCCACGGTGACTTTCATATCTGGAATCCCTCGTGCAATTTGCTTTCCCATGCTATGGCAGGGGCGTGCCAGTGGGTTTGGGGAACTTCACAGAAAAATCCTGATAAAAACAAAGTGAACTGCTTCTCTCCTGAGGCCAAAGGCCACTTTGCCTTTTTCCCCAGGAAACTTCAGGCCTGAGGAAACTTGCAGGGGGCGGTGGGGTGGGGGGAAGGGGAATGCGTGGAGGGGACCATAATGTTCCCACATTTATTGTAATCTTTCTCTCTGGTCTGTTAAAATGAAGACTATTAATGGCTGGCTGAAACATCAGCCAAGAGCTTTGAAGGGGAAAATGTTTTATTGGTTCCTTCTCTGCCAAGTGAAGCCTTTACCTGTGTTTCTCCTCTGCACCCCTTGGAGGTTTGGGTCGCAGTTATCTGGTAACTTGTAAACTGGAGGCACAGGGCATTTACTCCTAAATTCAGGTCAGGAAAGTGACTTTTTCTAGAGCACCACCTTGCTCACAAAGCCTCAGCTGTGGCCCTGATCCCCATAGATGGTCCTCTGGACCTTATTTTCTCCCACCCTCTCTTCACTCCTGACCTTAATTCTTGGGAAAGGATATTATTGAAAAGGGCATGTTTATAGAGAAGTGGTTTTTGTTCCCCTTTCAGTCTGTCTCTAACTTCTCTACTGCCTAGTCTCCCACTGATGTTAACATTTAAACGTTAATTTTGTAAAGTGGAGGTATTTTTCCTAGAAATGAAATCTGAGTAATTAGGAATCTGTAAATATTTTACCAACACTTGTTAAAGGTGTTGCATTCATGTCCTCATATAGACCCAGGATATTCCTTCCGAATACTTTCTGGAAAAATCTCTCAAGACAGTAGGCTGATGGATGCCAAAAGACTCTTAGCAGGGACCACATTCTTTATTTGTTTTGCTTCTGGGTTCTCCTGTGTAGAAGCTTCTGGTCCAAGCAGCCCTCTTATTCCCTTTGGAGAGAGCATGTTTATGACTCTGGTTTGAGTCATCTGGGTTGCTGCCGTGACGGGCTGGAAATCGAACATGACATGAAGATAGAAACACTTACTAGAAACTCACGTGTCTGGCCACCCTATTTCAGGGTGCTCAGATTAGCTCTACTTGGTTGGACATAGTTGTAATTCTGTACATAGTAAACTAAACTGTATATATGACTAGGACTGGGACTCTGCTAGATTCTCTTCAGCACTAACCAAAGGTCCAGCTGACCTGTATCCTGTCCTCTAGAGGCTAACAGTCTAGACCACCAATCCAGGGAAAGAGTTACGAATTCAGGCCTCACCGATGTATGGGGAACAGTTGACCCTCTACATCCGCAGTCCAGCCAAGCGAGGATAGAAAATGTCGTTATGCCTATGATGGTTGCCTGTACTGAACATGTATGGACATTCTGTAGTCATTATTCCCTAAACAGTACAGTATAACAACCGTTTTCATAGCATTTACATTAGGTATTATAAGTAATCTAGCGATGCTTTACAATATACTGAAGGATATGCATAGGTTTTATGCAAATACTGTACCATTTCATATAAGGGACTTGAACACCCAAGGATTTTGATATCTGCAGGGGTCCTGGAACCAACCCCACATATGTATGGAGGGATGACTCTGTCAACTTGGGGCAAGGGTAGGTGCTCTGCAACCATGGAGATACAGTCTTCTGCTCTCCCAAGAGGGTGAAGGAAGAGTCATTTCATCTGTTCTTTTCTTCCAGGGATTTTCCTGTTCTTCAGGGTAAGCACTCCTGCCTCTGGTCTTTAAGGCAGCCACACACCCCCAGACACCACACACCCAGTGACCCATGGAGTTGAACCTAGCTCTCCAAGGTGGTCACCCTTGCTCCTCTTCACTCCTCTGCAACCTGTTTTTGCTTGATCTGTTCATTCAACAAACATTTATTAAGTGCTCACTGTTGAGGTGTGCTTAAGGCAAGGTCCCTATCATAAAGTGGAGTTTATGTTCTGCAGGGGAAAAACACACAGGAAACAAACAGATGCTTATGCAGGTAAATTAAGACAGTGATGAGGGCTGTGAAAAAAGCAGAGAGGCTGATGGGATGAAGAATGATAGGGATACGCTCGAGACATGGCAGTCAAGGGAGGGCAGTGCTTCTAGAGTTGAGATGCAAATGACAAGGAGACAGATGGATGATACCTGGGGAAGTGTGCGTCAGGCTGAGGGCATGCCCGGTGCAAAGGCCCTGAGGAGAGTACACTGGACAAGTCCAGAAAAGAGAGAGAGGGAGTGTGGCTGTGGGGAGAGGGGTGGGGGCCATGCCAGAGGTGTAGGCAAGGGCAGGTGCTCCTGAGGTCTCTGAGGACCTTAATGTAATAGGCTTTTTGCCAGTGGGGTGATAGAATGTGATTTATGTTTTTAATAAAATCACCCTTGCGTCAATCCCTTCTCCACCCAGCTCTGAGCTCATGGCCTCACACCTGCCTGCCCGGTCAGGCTGCCCCTCAGGCAGGTCTACCTGCTGCACGCTGGCCTCCCTGTTGCAGCTGTCCTAGTGCAGGTCACTTCTGCAGCCCCAGCACCAACTGATCAGCTATGCCTTGGGATTCAAAGGATGGGTGAATCAGTCTGCTGTGAGCCGGACTGCAGTGCAATGCAGGGAAGATATTGAGATGCCTTCTAGGCTGTGAGGCCTTGGACATGCCCCTCGCCCCTCTTGACTTCAGTTCCAGCCTCCGTCAGGTGCTTTCCAGCACCAGCCCTAGGCATCAGTGGTTGTTGCGTGATCGTAATAACAATATTTATCATGCACTTTTTCTGTCCCAGGCTTTATTTGTATTGCACTCAGTCCTCTTGACAATGCTGTGAGAGTGGCACTGCTGGTAACCTTCTTTTAGAGTGGAGGAAACTGAGGCACAGAGTGAGTAAGCAACTCCAGTCCATAGCTAGAACATGGTTGAGCCAAGATTAAAGGCAGACGGTCTGATCCAGTCCACCCTCATACACTTACATCAACCACTGTACTGCCATCAGTGCAGTACCTCCCTGCTGACACACTGTGCCTCAAGCAGTGAGCAGACAGGGTGGAACTGTTTCCCCCGAGACCCAACACATTCTCCATTAGGTTGGTGTCTCCAGCATCAGCTGAGCCAGTGCTCCCTGTTCCCCCCTCCCTAGGGTGAACCCAGCTGTCCTGTCCTGGTGCAGATGTGAAAATCTCTGCCCTGGGAATGTTGACTACCTGCCAAGTAACAGTCAGTAGTAATAGTAGCAGCAAATGTTTATAGAGCACCTACTATGTATCTTGCCGCCTTTTAAAATTATTATTATTTTACAGATGGAGAAACTGAAGCACAAAAAGTTTAGGCAACCTGCTTAGGGTCACGGAGCTAGTAAATGGCAGGACCGGGGTTTGGACCCAGGCAGTCTGGCCCTAGAGTCTGTTTAGAATACACTTCTTTATAGCGAAGAAGAATTCCACCCACTGTGGTTTCCACATGGTAGTCTGTGTTCTAATCCTGATAGCCACAGAATGGCCTAATTTTACTAACATAGGACAGACCTGTAAATATTTGAAGACAGTTATCACATCTCTCCTGGTTCCAAACCACCTTGCCAAGCTCTTGGGGAGCAGTTCTACCCTGGATCTCCCTGTTTCTCCCAGAAAAGCACAAAGAGTACTGTATAAATTACCATCCACATCCAGGTACTTGTGAGAGGCAAGGGCGCACTATTAATAATTACGCTGGAGTGACAAGCATAAATGAGGACTGTCCTGGGCAAACGAGGATGTGCTTGACCCTACTCCCAGGCCACGGTGGAAAGGCACTGCTTGGAATGCCTTCTGAAGATGTGTTCAAGTGGAATATGGGAGAGTTAAACTTACTATACGCAGATAAATTATGGATGGGAAATCGTTAGGTTTTAGGAGTCTGTCTGCTTTTAGTCAACCTTAGTGCAGTGGAAAGGTGCTCAATGAACGACTGAGTTCTGTAATCACTAATGTGATCCTGGATGAGTCATCTCCCACCCCAAGTTCTCAGTTTCCTCATTAGCAAAATAGTGTTGATAATCTGGAGTCCCTTCCAGTCCTGAAACTATGATCCTCTGTCAACCTTCCCTACATAAGCAGTGGTCTGCATCCTCACCTAGAAGCCACCAACATGGAACTTGGAGTTTTTGATCTGTTTCCTGTGAGTTGAGCACTCGTATACCATTACTCGCTAAACCCTAGAGGTAGATTTTTAGAGTCCCAGCAGGATCACCCCTATCTAGCTTGCTTTTGGAGTGTTGATGAAATTGTCCCATGCACTATATTCTTTAAATAATGCTTCTCCTTGAGACACCCATGGATTTTGTTAATACACAAACAGGAAACAGGAAACAGAAAACTGAGCCTCCATTGAAAGTAGCTGTTGAGAGCTGAGTGTGGTGGCTCATGTCTGTAGTCCTTGCTACTCACACTCAGGAGGCTGAGGTAGGAGGATTGCTTGAGACCAGGAATTCAAGACCAGCCTGGGCAACATAGCAAGACCTCATCTATGAAAAAGAGAAACTACCTGTTGACTTTCTGAGGAATGGCTTTATTGAAAGATTTACATTTTATATTTCCTAAAACCTGAATCTGCAAATAATTTCAGTGTTTTACATAATTTATCTTACTAGATCCTCAAAAATGTCTGTGTACAGTAGATATTATCTCCATTTTCCAGATATTGAAACAGAGGCTCAAGGGCTGAAATGACTTGTCCGAGGACATCTGGTAGGTGGTGGTGGGACTGCAATTCACATTCATGTCTGCGGGATCCTTTTCAGTCATCTTTCTACTATTCCCATAGTTTTCATTTTGTGTATGTTTTTTGTAAGTGTAGAACTCATTTTTTTCAAGCAGAAACAAGGCTTTGCTGGATGCTGTGGGGTGTACCTGCCTTCTGTGGGGGGCTCCACCAGACCATCCCGCTATAGAACATGGTCTGAACAACCCTGCACTTTCTCTAAGCTGCCTCACACTGTTTTACCCATTTCAAGGAAATGGGATGCTCATGAGATTCTGCACAATTTCATTCTATGTGAGCTTGTTGCATTTAATTAACTTCACTATGATTCCAAGTCACTTGGGCAAATCATTACAGGGCTTGGAGCAGTGGCATGAACTCAGTCTTTGCTAGGAGCCTTGTTTCCCTTCTCCCTAAGGCTCAGCCATGACCCTCTCCATCCTGTTTCTCACCTTGCCCTGCTGAATTCCAGGCCCACCTGTATCAGTAATGGACTTGGGTCTTCTCTAGATGTTACTTGCTCACTTTTATCATTCATCTACTCACCCAATTAAATATCTACTAAATAAAATTATGTGAAAGGGTTCAGCCTAGTGGCTGGCGTATGAGGAGAACAAGTGTTCATCTGTACTACAGACAAAGCATAGGTCTCTTTTTTTGTGTGGGTGTGAGGTTATTGGGTTGACCATGATAATCTCTCAGGTTCCTTTTGTTGCAGAAACCCGCTGCTCCTATGCCAGCTTCTTCTCTCTCCTAGAAGGCGAGAATTGGGTGCCTGGCTCATTTTCCCTGCCTGTGCATCCTGTCCTCTCCCCACAGCCTAATGCCTCCACCAGAAGTTACTCCACAGAAGAAGAAAAGTTAAAGAATAAGTTTTTCATTCTCTAGGGTTTCTAGGTCCCAGGAAACATCCGAGGGGGCATCTAGTCAAAGAGCACTTTTATCTAGGGAGAAAAAAAAGAATAGGAAATATTTCTCTCTCTTTTTTTCTTTCTTTTTTTTTTTTTTGAGACAGAGTTTCGCTCTTGTTGTCCAGGCCGAAGTGCAATGGCACAATCTTGGCTCACCGCAACCTCTACCTCCCAGGTTCAAGCAATTCTCCTGCCCCAGCCTCCTGAGTAGCTGGAATTACAGGCATGCACCACCACGCCCAGCTAATTTTTTATTTTTTTATTTTTTTATTTTTTTTAGTAGAGATGGGGTTTCACCATGTTGGTCAGGCTGGTCTCAAACTCCTGACCTCAGGTTATCCACCTGCTTTGGCCTCCCAAAGTGCCGGGATTACAGGCGTGAGCCACTGCACCCAGCCTTCTGATTTTTTAAGTCTAGCTTTTATTCTCAGCCATGTTTGAAAGGAGTTCATGTTCAGTTTCACTAGTGGACAGGACATCGACATTAATGCTGCAGGCCCCTTTTCTGTCACTTAGTTCTGGAGCTTTGAAAACCCTGGGAGCTGATTTTTCCCTTCCCAAGCATGCAGCATTCAAGCCGCTGGCTTGTTCCTGAATTCACTTCTTTACTTTAAATATCTATCACATAAAATTTATTAATTGGAGGTAGTTTTAAGAGGCATGCTATTCTAGACATACATTGATAATTTTACCTACTAAACATCATTCAGAAATTTCAAAGCATTAGTCCAGTATAATACGTTAGAAAATATTCTTGGCATTTTGTTTTATGGTTTTTTACAAAAGACAGATACTTCGCTTAGGCCATAGTTCTTACATAATGATTTTTTTCTTTCAGGAAGAAAAGCAATTATTAGAAGTAGCAATCCAAGATTCCATCAAGCCAGTATAAATTTAGCAGTCTTTCTCCTCATTCTGAGATGTGCATGCTAATGTTGCTAGCTAATATTTAGGATTCAAAATATAGTCTAGCCAGAAAATATTCTGGATTATGTAACAGTGTGTATCAGCTGTCTCTAGGGGGTGTATGTGCATATGTGTATAGTGTAACTGATTGGATGCCTGGGTTAAAGGCACTGAGTAGCTGTCTATTTTGTTTTTACTAGTTCACTGACAAGTCATTAACTGTCTGTATAAAAATTAACCATTCTGATCTTTGGATGGTATTTTTCACACTGAACTGAACATTTGGTGCCCAGTTAAGCCAGGAGTCTCCATAGTATTCCAGTTTCCCCTGAGCACAGCAGCCTCTATGCCCTCATCCACAGCTGTAGATCTGCTCTGCTGGCAAGTAAGAGGAAATAGAACAGCAGGGATAGGTTGGCCATGGGATTCTAAGCAGTTTCCATTTGTGTGTTATTGTTCACATCCCCTCCTTGGTTGGACTTCTTAACTTTAATGTCAAACCTAGAATCTCTTTTTCACAAAAGAGTAGGAATATCTTTTCATTGGAGAATATCTTAAAACCAAAGAAACTGACAGAGGAAAAATGTGATGTAATGTAAATGGAAGCTGGTGGTATGAGTTCCTCTATTTCCTGTTAGTTCTGTTGCTATTTTCTTGACTCTGCTCTTCCTTAGAAGTGTTTCTTAGAGACATTGAGATGTCTTTGCATGAAACTTATTCTGTGAAGTAATTCTTCATTCCCTTTTATTCATTTATTTAGTTTATCACAGTTACATATTGCTATGTAAGAACCACCCTAGAATTTTAGTGGCTTACAACATTAGTCATTTTACTTGCTTGAAATTCTGCACTCTTGGATGGGCTCAGCTGGGCAGCTCTTCTGCTGTTCTTGCCTGTGGTCAGTCTTGTAGTGAGTTATCTGGTCAGGACTCAGCTGGGAAACAGGGATGGCTGGGCTTCTCTCTCCATGTAGAGTCAGGACCCCTTGCCCTTCAAGTGGCCTCTCTATGTGGTCTCTTCAGGGTCTCAACAAGGTCACAGGGCTTCTTACTGGTGGCTAGGATCACAAAAGCACAAGTGGCAGGGTGTCGCTTCTGCAGCATTCTGTTGGTTAAAGCCCAAATTTAATGGAGGGGACCACACAAGATGTAAATACCAGAAGACATGGTTCACTGGAGGCCACCAATGGAATAGATTACCACATAGTCATTCTTCAGTCAACTAATATTTACCAGGTACTGAGCATATAGTAGTGAACAAGCAAACTGTGGCCCCTGCCCTCATAGAGCTTATAGTCTGTGGGGAGCACAACTGAGTGATCAGGAAATTACCACACAGTGTGGTGAGTCTGGGCTGGAAAAACTGTTGGGTGTCTGGGGTGCACTTTGGGAAGGGTACATAACCCAGGCCTGGACTTCTCATGGAAGTATCCAATAGAGGAGTCATCCTGTGGAGATGGTTGAAGAACGTTGCTGGCAGAAGAACAACATGCTCCTAGGCCAAGAGACAAGAAAAACATGGCCCTTTCATGGAACTGAAAGAAGTTTTGTGGTGGTAGAGAGTAGATGTAGAAAGTAGAGCTGTTGGGAGAGGAGCTGTCATACCTAGGGTTTGCAAAATAAAAGGCATGAGAATTAATGAGAATTAAGCAGGGGCCTCATCACATGTTATAAGCTAAGTAAGCCATGTTAAGAACACTGGACTTGATCCCAGTCATGGTGGGAAGAGGATTTTAAGCAGATCCGCCTCTCAGAGTGGTCATAATATTAGTTATAGCATACTAAGAACGGAGGGAGGTGGGCCTGGGACCCGAAGGAAAATGCTACAGAAGGCCGGGCAAGGGAGGGAGGTGGATGGCCAGTGGTATGGATCTCAGGGGATGGATTCCAGAGATACTAAGGAGTAGATCTGCAAGTGTTGGGGATTATGGGGGTGAATACGAGGGAAGGGGCAAGGGTGATCCTCAGATTTCTGGCTTGGGCAGCCAGTGATGGTCTCATCTTGCAATAGGGAACACTGGAAGTGGAACATGGTTGGACCTCATGGAAATGGGCTGGAATACTGAGGAGAGCCAGCGTGGACATACCAAGTTAGATGCCTTTGAATTCAGTGGTCTGCCACAAACCTTTTTCAGGACTAATATGTTGTGAGCCTCTTAGGTGCTTCTTAGCTCTGCTTAGCTTCCTTGCCTCTCACATACTTTGCTCCTTTTTGCTTCTCCCCTGTCCTCTGGTAGAGAAGAGTAGAATGACCAGGTTTGTGGCAGTGGGTCAGAGACGCTGGTGATGCACAGTTCAGGACTGGGGTTGGTGGGTTGCAGAGAGCAGTTCAGGACATAGGGTTGAGAAGTGCAAAGGTGAGAGGAATTGGGGAGCAATTGGAAGATACAGAAGGGAAAAAAACCAAACTAGTCAGAAGAGAGTTAAGAACTGACTGCAGACATAATAAGGGCAAGGAAAGTATGAATCATCTGAGGAGGAAAAAAAAAAAAAGGAATAAAGTAGAAAAGGCAAAGAGAAAGGGGGTTGGTTCCACAAGCTATGGCCTGTAGCACAGAAGACTCTAGAATCTTGTTCTTTTGTGCCTCCTTTTTACATTTGCGTTCAAAAATTAGAAAAGTAAAATAAGCCTTTTTTTCTGAAAGCTTTAATGAATAGAAAGGGGGCCTTCAGACAAGCTTTCTCTTTATATAAAAAAGAAACTGAGCAGTTAATACACAAAGATAAACTCTAGTTTTTAGTGGAAGAAAAGGACTCCTAAGAAAAGAAAGGGACATACAAACAGTTAAAGTGAATGAAAAAGAAATTTAGTAGAACACTTTGTTGTCTATTCCCAAGTGATTTGACAAAGAAATATCTGTAGCCTCAGAGAATGGAGAGAGAGCATGTCTCCATGATCAATTTTTAATAAACATAAATGGTACAATAAATTATGCATGGAAGAATGATATAAAGCATTAAACAATAAAGGATAAATAATTTAAATGATTAAAAACTGCCTCTGTCATATGTTTGATGTATGAGAACTCTATTTGAATTTTCTCTTCAAGGAAGTAGAGGAGGATTTTTAAAGGGGGCTTTTTAAAAATAGATTTACTAAGGGGAGAATCTGTGGTGGTCTACCAGGAGAGGTTGTTGAGTACAGAAATGCCTGCCTCACACAGTCCATGACTTATGCTTTCTCTGATAAATATGTGAGTAGCACCTTGCTGATGGATGGTTTTATGTCAGGTGATCAGTGGCAAAGCACTGCCCATCTTCTAGAAGACTGAGACCTGAACTTTCTTTTCAGGTATCCAGAGAAACTTTGTCAGGGGTCAGAAGTACTGTGAACTCTGTTTCTTTTTTTTTTTTCTTTTTTTTTTTTTTGAGACAGAGGCTTGCTCTGTTGCCCAGGCTGGAGTGCAGTGGCGTGATCTCGGCTCACTGCAAGCTCCGCCTCCCAGGTTCACGCCATTCTCCCGCCTCAGCCTCCCAAATAGCTGGGACTACAGGCACCCGCCACCACGCCCGGCTAATTTTTTTTTTTAGTATTTTTAGTAGAGATGGGTGTTTCACCGTGTTAGCCAGGATGTTCTCGATCTCCTGACCTCATGATCCGCCCGCCTCGGCCTGCCAAAGTGCTGGGATTACAGGTGTGAGCCACCGCACCCGGCCTGAACTCTGTTTCTTATGCAGTCTTAGACTTCCAGGACAGGATTCCTAGGTAAGAGGTACTATCCCCATATATTCACTGACGCAGGTAAGCTCCATTTCTATCCCAAAATTAGAGTAGCTGGGTGGATTACACCCAAAGAAGTGTCAGCAAAGATAGGCCCCTGCTTGTTGGCCACTCACCTTAGGGGAGCCACATTCATCCAGAGCACCATATTGTAACATGGAGTGGTTAACACCATAGGTGTTGGGGGCAGACATACCTCAGTATGAACCTAATCTCTGCCACTTAGTAGCTTTAGGACCTTTTTCAGGTTAATTTAAACTTCCTGAAGCCCAGTTTCCTTATTTGTAAAATGGGCCCAGTAATACCCACCCCAAAGGACTACTGATCATTAAATAAAATACTTAGCACCTGGACATAGTACATTCTCATTATATGTTTGTTATTAGCTACAGAATTATATATTCAATGTTTATTTTCTCATAGAGGAGTGGAAAACAGACCAATCTCATAGAGGAGTGGAAAACAGACCAACAGAACTAGGGCAAAAAACCATAAATCTAGGAAATACCCACCACCTAATCTAAATTAAGGATTATAAGCTATGGTTCAAAGGCCAGTTTTGGAAAATGAAGTGTTTTTTTTTTTTTTAAATGGAATTTACATACCTTAAGGCAAATGTTTCCAGTGAACTTCAGTCCCCAGTACTTCCACTGACTTACCCCAGCCACACTTACTCCTCTGCCAGCCTGGCTGTGGTAGGAGTTTGAGTTTGCCACCTCAAGCCTAATGGTTAGCTCTATAACTTTAAATTATTTCCCCCTAGGGTTCCTAGCTCCTTAAATGCTTTCATTTAACCTTGGGCATCTGATTGCTATATAGCCTTAATGGAGATGGGAAAAATCACCAAAGGAAAATACTAAAGGGCCAAAGATAGACAACAGATTTTCCACCAGTTGTATCCTTTGTTGTTATTCCAAATTAATATTTATGTAACGTCCATGTAGGCATTATATTGCCCTGGGACTGTGGCCTCCCACAATTCAGAAGCTGATTTTCTAGAAATGTAATCACAGACACTTAGTGGCTCATATTCTGTAAGCACACAGGCTTATCATTAAAAATTTCAAGTTCAAAATGTTAGTGCACCAGACAAGAGGCTGAAGATTTACTGTAGGTATTTTAAAACATGATTGTAAATACGTTGACTCTCCTCACAATGAGAGGTGGGCCTGTGGTCCTTCCCCTTAAATGTAATGGGGGAGAGGTTGTGACTACTTTGACCAAGGGAGTACGGCAGAAATGACCCTGTGTAACTTCCAAGGCTAAGACATAAAAAGCTATACTTCTGCCTCGTTCATTGGAAACACTTGCATTTTGAGACTTGAGCCACTACGTAAAAAGTCCAGCTACATGCCATAAAGGCTTCATGTAAGTGCTCTGGATGACAGTCTTGGTTGAGTCTATCCCTTATCCTTCCTAGCCTTCTACCAGGCATCTACATGAAGAAGCCTTCTTGGAAGTAGATTGTCCAGCTCCAGTGTTCTAGCCCCCAGTTCATCAAGTGATCCCAGCTAAGACCACAGATATTATGGAACAGAGAATAGCTGTCTCCACTGTGCCATTTCGGAATTCCTGAGCCAAGAATCTGTGAGGATAATGAAATGGTAGTGGTTTTATCTAGCTGAGTTTTGGGGTCCTTTGGTTATGCAGCAGTAGATAACTGGAGCACTCATCCAATAAAGTTGTCTGGCTTCATAGCTTGGGTAGTTACCATATAACACATCGTTGTGTTTGTAAGATCTTGATTGTGAGAACCACCTGGTTGCATCAAAGTGTGCTGTATTACTGCTAGTTTTTTTCCATACAAGATAAACATTGGGGAGTTCGCTAACCAGTTAACAGATATTTATTGAGCTGGGACCCAGAGTGAAAGGCAACAAAACCAAGCTCTGCTGCAATTTTATAGTGTATTTGAAAAGGTATGTTACTATTGTTTTTCATTTAGCAGTAACTCAGTGTTATCATTCTGAAGTAGAAACAACAACTTTGCTCGGTGATGATGAATTAGTGCATAAAAAAGTACTTTGTTGTTTTTTTTAAAAAAAGATAGTAGTGTTGATTCATGTAAATACTTAATGTAATAATTATTTTAGGTTAATGGATAATGCTACTAGTTTGTGCTACAAAGAGCATTTGCAGAGTAATCTGAGCATATACAAGAAGATGAGGCTGTTAGGGCCTGAGGTAGCTGGTGCTTAAGAAGCAGCTGACCTGAAATGACAGTCTTAGTACTTCCACTTGGAATCAGTTGAGCGGTCTCCACAGATGACTTAGAAGTTTGAACGTCAGGACATTGCAGATCACAGGGCAGATCTCTTCCGAGAAGTTGTGTGGAGAAAACTTTTTATTCTTTCCATTCACTGGTTTAAAAGCCCAACAAGCAATGCGAAAGCCAATTCCCTGTGAATCAAAAGTTGTGTTCCTAGATTAGGGATGGCAAATCCACAGCACGTGTGATGCCAGTCTGTAGGGCTGTCTCTGTAGACATAAGTTTGCCATGGTATTGTTCTCATCCAAGCTGTGCGGTGATCACATGCAGGTTCTCATGGCAGGCACCTGCCTGGGCATTCCTCACTGCCCAGCCTTCTGAAAGAGCTCATGCGCACATTGAATCAGAGCAAGGGTCCCTAGCATAGGGATGAAGAAATAATAGATTGGATGCTTTCTATTTGTCAAAGACTTTCTATCTTATTTAGATACCTGTTTCTCTGTTTAAAATATTGTCAGGAGATGTACTGTTTAATACTAAAAAGGAAACTGAAAAGCTAAAGAGAGTCAATCATCATGGAGAAGAATAGTCAGGATGGTCTTAAGATTCAGTGAAAGTAGAAGATCCAGGAAACAACTCCCATATACAGGAGCTTATAGGAGGAGTAACAAAGGTGGTTTCGTATCCCAGTGTTTGCCTTATAACTGTAAATTACCCAACAGGTTAATTTAGACTGAATCAGCATTTTAAAATTTTGAAGCTCTTACATGTTGTGTGTACACAGAGTGAACTGATCATTTATAAAACTGTCAAACTAAACTGCAGATTTTGAGAATGAGGGATTCCTCTGTTCTCAGTTGCTGGGAGGCAGTCATCTTTCGTTCATTCAGGAAACACCTGCAAGGTGCCAGACCATTTTCCCCACCCAGAAGGAGACAGACATGTAGAGGAGGATTTCTAGTGGACTATACTGGTGCAGTGGTAGAGTAAGGGGGCACAGCTGTACCTGGGAGGGTCTAGAAGGAAGAGGTCCCCTGAACCAAGGCCAAGAGACAAAACACCTCTTTCTGAGGTGCTCACTGCCTTAAGTGTTGACAAAACCCCAAATACTCATCTTTACTTCATCAGCTTGGGATAAGGAGAACTGACATACTGGAGGGGCTACTCAGAAAGAAGGGTGATTTAGAATTTATTTAGCCTTAAGGTCACTGCAGCAGCACAGGTTCTAGTCTGTTATTGTCAGGACTGGAGGAACCATGTGGAGATAAAGTCTTACCTGGTCTAGTTCAGTGAAGTTAAGGTTTACAGTCATGCATAAAGTAGAAATTACGTCTATTCAGAATTATTCTTGATTACTATTTCCTTGGTTGACTTTCAGATTGTTTTGTATTCTTTTATGTGATGGTCAGTCAGGAGTAGCCTTGGGAGAAGACACAGGAGAGGCTCAGGAAAACAACATTTATTGTACTTACGAGTCCTACATATAAAGGCACAGCACACCACATAGGGCCACATGGGAAAGACACCAGGGTTGTCAGGAGGCAGAAAACAGGAACAAGGGGAACATTTAGGCCAGAGCTTTTATTGGGGTTTCCTTGGGAAAGGCAAGGCAGGGCAGGATGAAAGCAGTTTAGGGTTGGCTAGTTTGAATAACTTCAGCAGGCTCTAAACTATAGGGGTGACACCTAGCCCTGGGATGACCAAAGCAGAGGAATATTGTCTCCTGGGGTATATGGGCCAGATAGGGGAGAGCTGACTCTGGATTGATTAGTTTGCATATCAAAAGCATTTTCCTGACTGAACCCTTGTTATCTCTGAAAGTTGGCTAGCCCCAGAAGGAGCAATCTCTCCCCAGCCAGAAAGCTTTTAAAGTTGTCTCAAACATAATAAAACACAGGAAATGTATACGTGTGTGTACCCAATACACAGATGAAGTAGCTAGTTGCCATTTATGGGCTCAGCATCTGAAATACATGTATTTTTAAAGGCTGGAATCACCCCTAGTATGGCCTGATGATGAAAACACTGAGAGTCTTGAAGAAGAACCTGCAGATTCATGTCTGTCATCTCAGGATACTGTGGGGGCACGTTCACTATGAGGAGTGGTGGGGGAAATGGCCATCACTGTTTAAATTACTTTCTTTCTCCTTCTCCCTCAAGCATTAAAAGTTGGATTTATGTAAGTTAAATGTGCCTGTTATGCAAACTGCACAAATGTGAAATGTAATCTCTACATTGGTTGGGAATTCCTAACCGAATTCTTTTTTAATAATTTGCATAGCCCAAGGCAGTCTGTCATTAATGACAAGGGGGAGGGGTTGCTTTGCTTTGTTTGTTTTTGTTTTTATAACCCTAAATCCTTGTTTTTAATCAGGCTAGATGTGTTTTTTAAAAGCTGAATTCTTGCATCTAATTGTACATTCCATAGCACACTGGACTTGGTCACAACCTATTTTCCCCCTGTATATTCTTTGTTGCTTTGGGAGAGATTCATGCCTATAAAACCTAGTTACTAGAAATCTCAGCATGCTTTCATGAATATTACAGTTCATGTTGCTAATTTTCCAATAATAAAAGAAGTAGAGTTTATTAAAAACCATTATCAACTTACTGCAATATTCCATTAACTCCTATTCTCCCTCCACTTGCATCAGTGTTATTAATGCTCCACAGTGCACCAAAGGTTAAAAGGCAGTTTACACAAAATGTTCAGGAGACATGTTTCAGTAAACACACTTATGTTATTAGACACAGAGATGGCTGATCATTTCTGTATGCAGATTTGTCATTGGAAGTTAATTGGTGGATATTATGTTGCTTTTAGTACCTTGCTTATATCATTGAGAAGTATGTGATAGTAATTTAGTAAATAGCACCCTTGTTCTACTTTAGGCACCACCCAGAGCACCAACTTTATTTCTGGAAGTTGATTGAAGGCAAAGAAAATAATAGATGTCACTATACAACGTACAATGTTCCCCATTCATTATGACTGTCACTAATTAATAAAATCTCGAGAGATGTTTCTGTTTTGTAAGTCTGCTTCCTTCACAGAATCGTGTAAGTCAGCCTGTCTGCGGCCATTTCAAAATCTGAATCATAACCCAGAAAAAATGTGACTAACACATGGTTGGATTTGATGTTGCTCAAATGGATGTAACCCACTCTCTAATTGTAACCTGAATAAATCTTGAGACCCCACATGGTCCGGATTCTGCCTGGAGTCTCTTTCAACAAAACATATCCCAATCCCAGAAGCATTGAAGAATAACCTATCTCTTTAATCTAGGTTCTTCTAAAAGGCATGGCTTAAAGGTTTTATGCTTTATGCTACATAAACAGTTTCTCCAAAATTCTTTGTAGCCACCTTTTCCTCTACCTACCTTCATGGCTTCTGCTGAAACCTCTCTTTATCTTTCTTATCTAACATATTTTCTCATTAGCCATGAGGCTTTCCTCATTTTTTTTATCATGGAGATGTAATTCATATGCCGTTTTCCTGCCTTTTTTCTTTTTAAGACAGGGTCCACTTTGGGAGGCCAAGGGGGCACGGATCACGAGGTCAGGAGTTCAAGACTAGCCTGACCAACATGGTGAAACCTCATCTCTACTAAAAATACAAAAATTAGCCAGGCATAGTGGCACGCGCCTGTAATCCCAGCTACTCAGGAGGCTGAGGCAGGAGAATGGCTTGAACCCGGGAGGCAGAGGTTGCCGTGAGCTGAGATCGCGCCATTGCATTCCAGCCTAGGTGACAGAGCAAGACTCAGTCTCAGAAAGAAAAAAAAAAACAGCATCTCACTGTGTCGCCCAGGCTGGAGTACAGTGGTGCAATCATAGTTCACAGCAGCCTCGGACTCCTGGCCTGAAGGGATACTCCAGCCTCAGCCTGCCAGATAGCTAGGACTACAAGTGTGTGACACTGTGCATGGCTAATTAAAAAAAAAAAAAATGTTTTGGAGACAGGATGTCGCTCTGTTGCCCAGGCCAGTCTTGAACTCCTGGTTTAAAGCAATTCTCCTGCCTCAGCTTTCCTCCTTACTTTTGATCAGACACAAATATTCTCACTCTTCCAAATTTAGGAAAGTATGTGCTTCACCACCTCCAGGCTCAAAGTACCCTTAATGGATTTCCTTTCCTGCTTTCTAGCTAGACTGTACCTCTCTGGGATAATCTGCAGCTCTGTTCTGTTTGATTTCTGAATATCCTTTATTTCCTGCATGCAAAACACCCTCAGAAATAAAGTTCATGGCTCTGCGTGGTGGCTCACGCCTGTAGTTTCAGCACTTTGGGAGGCGGAGGTAGGCAGATTGCTTGAGCCCAGGAGTTCGAGACCCACCTAGGCAACATGGCAAAACCCTGTCTCTACTAAAAATACAAAAAATTAGCTGGGTGTGGTGGTGAGTGCCTGTGGTCCCAGCTACTCAGGAGGCTGAGGTGGGATTGCTTGAGCCTGGGAGGTGGAGGTTGCAATGAGCCGAGATTGCACTCCAGCCTGGGCGACAGAATGAGACTCCATCTCAGAAAAAAGAAAGAAAGAAAGTTCTTTGCTTGACTCTGGTTGCCTTTCTTGTGAGAAATTCTAATATAGATTTCCCGAGAATAAAATTTTCCACCTACAATAGTAACAGTAACCACCGTTTATGCGCTGCAGTGGCTAAACTCTTTGCAGCATCACATTTAATACTCACATTGAATAATACTAAAGTTATCTCCATGTTATAGATGAGAAAACTGTGACCCAAAAGAATAAAGCAATTAATTGCAACTAGTAAGTAATGGATTTGGTATTTGAACCCAGGCAGTTTGATTTCAGAATTCTTTCTTTCGGGAGTGATATGAACTTGTTTACCAATTTTGCCCTGTTTGATGTGCTCCTAAATATGGAGGAGAGGGATGCTCCTGAGTAGGAAGAATATACAAATAGATTATTAATTAGGTGTTCTCTTGGTCCCATGTTACATATATGTGAGGAAAACACAAATTCTGAATCAAAGCCACCAATCTCCATAACGAGAGACACCTTACTGTTCAGGATCACTCCTGACACTTTTCGCATGCTGTTGAATTGTTTACATTGCCTATGTTAATCTCTTCACTGTTCTGCCCAAAAGAAAGGAGCACCAAATGTAAGATGGTGTCTTGCTTCTCAGTACTGTCGTTCTGCTACCTCTGTTGTTCTGTATTTATGAGCCTTCTTAAAACTCACCCTGGATGAATGGCAAGGCTTTCCTATGTGTCCCTAGCCAGTCATTTTATGAACAAGGAAATTTGCCATTTTCTTTCAATGTTTTGGTCAACAACAAAGATGAATGTAGGGCCTAATTATTTGGAATTCAATTGCACAACGTTGGAAAGCGCCAGTTTGGTTGTTGGCATCAGGCCCTGTGTTATGCCAAAGAAGAATAACCCCACTAGGTAGGGCTCTAGCTTTGAAGACAGCTGGTCAAAGGGCTTGAGAATTTTGGCTTAGATCACATCACAATGGTATCAACAAGGTACCAGTGTATAGTCTACCAGCAAGAGAACTTTCTTGACCTTTCAACTTCCTTTAGCTGTTCCAAGGGTCAGAAACAGCATTTGCTGGCTTTTTGCAGGATTGTTAATGAGGAGAGGCTTTGCATGACATAATACTCCAAAAATCCCCCAGGGTCATTTTAGAAACAATTGTCCTGGGGTCTGGCTGGACCATTTGACGTACATTGTAAAGCACAGACCATATCTTGCCACAGTTACCTGCCGCACAACTCATGTGGTGTGCATGGGTTTAAATTTCTCTCAGAGACAGAACAACAAGAAGGCAGTTATGGTGTGTACTGGAAATGACACTTGACTTATAGTCAGAAACGGGTTCAAATTCCAATTTTATCACTTATTTACTTATTTGAACAAATCAATTCTTGGAACCTTAATCTCCTCATTGGTAATATAAGAATAATTACATATAATATTTAACTCAAAGAGTTGTTTAAGCTAAATTGATTTTTTTAAACATGTAATATTAAAACAGAAACACTCTTTTAAGTATTTTACCACACTTTCTCGTGGTCCAAACCAAGGTTTCATTTCAGTAAATCGAGTGACTGACAGGTTTACTTGCTATACCTTTATCCCTATTCCTTCCCCTCTACTCTAGGCTTCTCTATGAAAAATCAAATAAGGAATTTTAATGTTAACTTTCATTCAAACACATAAAAAACCACACAACAATATTTGTATTTTATGGCCAGAATTTCCGCCATACCCCTCCAGTGATATCAAAGCTTTAAAAATTGAAAAGTACTTCATTTTTTAAAAGAGAAGAAAAAAAGATTGTGAATTCTTGTTTACTACTGTGCCTCCTGAATTAGACATTAGGAAACTCAGAATTCTAGCCATTCAGCAGGTCTAGCAACATTATTTTCTCAGTTGAGCTCCTCAACTCTTTAGCAATTATGTTTACATTTTTCGTGACATCACCTAATCTAGAACAGATTCCTCAGTTATGATGGCTTTTAGTGACTGGAAATGAGGTAGTAGGAAACCCACCCTGAGAGCCTCCCTTCTACAGATACCTCTGTAGATCTCCAGATTGCCTGCATGTCTCAGAGTCCAAAATTTGTAGAAGCAGTCCCCAGGATGTTTTTGGTTATGTCATAGCCAGTGGGTTCCTTGCTGCCTCTACCCCACACTTACCCACATTATTTGTGAAAGCTGTAGCTTGTCCTCCATATAGGGAGGGGGGTGGGGGAGTGAATATGGATACCTGGCAGCATACCCTTTTAGAAAGATTTCTGATGCCTGTGTAATATTACAACCTCTTATATAATTATTCTTATTAACATGAACCTACCACTACATTTCTCAAAACAACAGAATGACTTTACCAATTAATAGAGTCCTACTATGTAGTTCTCTGATGTTTATGAAGAAAGGTCACATGTATTTGATCTCTTGAAAAAAGTATTAAGTAGGATTTCTAAACCATTACATATTAAAACACATACACAGCTGGGGTGGAGGGTACTATACTAATTAAGAGCATGATCAGTCAGAAAAAGTCTAGAAAAGAGAGGAAAGACAGGAAGAAAATAATATAACTGAACACATGATAAAATTGCAGGAATAAGTTAAACAAAAATAAATGTGACTAGGTTAAATTCTTCTAATAAAATCAGTGACTCTCATTGTTTAAAAAGATAATCTAGCTATATACCATCTTTAGGAGTCATATGTATAGCAAAATAACACAGAAAGGATAAAAAGGGGATAGGTTAGTGAATGCTAACTAACAAAACAAAAATCAGGACAGTAATATTAATATTTAAAAATGTAGGATTGAATGTAAAAAAAATACTAAATGAGACATAGAATAAGAAATACAAATCCAACAAGAGGATTTAACAATAATGAACCTTTATGCACTGAGTATCCTAGCACTGAAAAATCTGTTAAAAATACAAATAAAATAATACAGGCCAGGCATGGTGGCTCACGCATGTAATCCCAGAACTTTGGGAGGCCAAGGTGGGCAGGTCACTTGAGGTCAGAAGTTGGAGACCAGCATAGCCAACATGCAAAACCCGGCTCTACTAAAAATACAAAAATTAGCCAGCTTGGTGTTGCGTGCCTGTAATTCCAGCTACTTGGGAGGCTGAGGCTCGAGAATCGCCTGGACCCAGGAGGCGGAGGTTGCAGTGAGCTGAGATTGCACCACTGCACTCCACCTTAGGTAATGGAGTGAGACTCTGTCTCACACACACACACACAAAATACATATAAATAAAATTTAAAAATTTAAAATACAAATGAAGTTTTTCATCATGATAGTGGGAGACTAACAAAATGCTTTCAATATTTCATCAAGTAGACAAAAATAAATAGGAACAGAATATTTGAATAGCATTTTTCCATTATCATTATTGACTTAACCCAACAAATAGGAAATACACACAATTTTTTAAAAAGATCATGGAGCATTTACAAAAATTGATTAAATACTCAACCACAAAGAAGATGTCCAATTAACAAAAACTAGACATGTATTGGCCGCATATAATAGTATAGTAGCATTGAAAATTAACACAAGATGGTTCCTTCCCCCACCTCCATCTAAGCACTTGGAAATTAAGGTATGATCCTTCTAAATAATCCTTGGGTCAAGAAAACCAGTACTAAAACTATGGACTATTTAAAAGTTAACAATGAGAATATAATGCATCAAAATGTGTGGAGTAGGACTAAAAATACACTTAAATAAGTTAAGGCTTTTATTTAAAAGGACTGGAAAAAATAAGATTGTGACTTAAGAAGCTAATAAAATAAAGCAAAACAAAGTGGGGAAAAGGAAATAAGAAACGTGGAGGAGGTGCCAGGTGCAGTGGCTCACACCTATAATCCCACTGCTTTGGGAGGCTGAGGTAGGAGGATCATTTGAGGGCAGGAGTTCAAGGTTTCCGCAAGCTATGATCATGTCTCTGCACTCCAGCCTGGGCGACAGAGGGAGACCCAGTCTCAACAACAACAACAACAAAAAAGGCCGGGCGCGGTGGCTCATGCCTGTAATCCCAGCACTTTGGGAGGCCGAGGCAGGTGGATCACGAGCTCAAGAGATGGAGACTATCCTGGCTAACACAGTGAAACCCCTTCTCTACTAAAAATACAAAAAAATTAGCCGGGCGTGGTGGTGGGTGCCTGTAGTTCCAGCTACTCGGGAGGCTGAGGCAGGAGAATGGCGCGAACCTGGGAGGCGGAGCTTGCAGTGAGCCGTGATTGCGCCACTGCACTCCAGCCTGGGCGACAGAGTGAGACTCCGTCTCAAAAAGAAAAAAAAAAAAAAAAAAAGGTGGAGGAAGGAAGTAATGAAGATAAAGCAGAAGAAAATTAGAATTTAAAATAAAATAAAATAAAATAAAAATAAAAGAAAATTAGAATTGACAGGAAAGCAAGAATGCAGGGTCCCTAGGAGAGCTGCTGCAGTGAGAATGGAAAGCTGAGATAAGGGGATATTAAACATTGTCCTTGCCCTCCTTGCAGCTTAGGTTTGGTTGAAGTGAAAGGCATGTGCAGAAAATAGAGAATAGGACTGTATTCAATAAAGTGGTCATTTATGAATATAGCAGTTGGTATTCTATCTTGGTATGGTAAATCTGGTATGGTTGGTATGGTAAATCTCTCTATAGCAAAGAGTAGCAGTTAGGCTCTGAGTCTCTGCACCGATAGAACTGAACCTGTATATTGGCTTCAGACTTATCAAGAGACTCTGGAGAGGTTAGTTAACCACGTAAATCTTGATTACTCTGTCTGTAAAGTGGAGATCACAGTACCTACCTCACAGGATTATAATGAGAATTAAATGAAAATATTTATATAAAGCACTTAGCTCAATGTCAAAGCATGTGGCACAGGCTTGGTAAATGGTTGCTGAAAAAAGTCAGTGCACCATCTCTTCCAGTCCCTCCTGGGTACTGGTGAGATGAGTAAGGCACTATCAGTATTTTGGTACACTTTATACAGGAGTGGGACAGTAAATAGTATTTAGAGTAGCCAAGTTCTGCCTACCTGGATGAAAAGATTGGGCATTTTGTCTGTGACCATTTGTAACATATGCCAGTGGGAAATGGTTGAATTAGTCTCTGTCCATTAAAAGAAAAAAGATCAATAAAACATCATGCTCCCAAAATAACAGCAGTTCATTAGCTGGAGAGAAAATCCTGGCCACAGAGAGGGGACTCCTGGTCAGTCCTGCCACTGTGCACTTATTTATCTGTCTCAGTAGGAAAGCAGAAGCAAGGAGACCTTTGGATCTGCCTGCTGACCAGTCAGCACATTTGCTCCTCATCAGCCAGACTGAAACTCCATTCTTGCAACCCCTCAGCATCAATATTAGGTTGCCCAGGCATGATAATGGACTCATGAGGTCTTGGAAAAGTAATGGAGTAAACACAAAAGGAGTCAGTAAACCCAGAAAAGAATTTAACACCTTCCCTCATCCTTCTGCACATGAATATCCAATGTTCCCAGCACCATTTATTGAAGAGAATGTCTCTTACCCAGTATGTGTTCTTGGCACTTTTGTTGAATGGCAGTTGAGTGTAAGTGCATAAATTTATTTCTGGGCTCTATTCTGTTCTATTGGTCTATGTGTCTGTTTTTATTCTAGTACATGCAGTTTTGGTCACTATAGTTTTGCAGTATATTTTGAGGTCAGATATGCCTTCAGCTTTGTTCTTTTTGCTCAGGATTGCTTTTGCTCTTTTTGATCTTTTATGGTTTCATATGAATTTCAGGATTTTTTTCTGTTTCTGTGAAGAATGTCATTGGTATTTTGATAGGGATTGCATTAAACCTGTAGATTGCTTTGGGTAGGTTGGCCATTTTAACAATATTAATTCTTTAAATTTAAATTCTTTAAATTAAAGAATTAAAATTAAAGCGGGGAGGGATAGCATTAGGAGATATACCTTATGTAAATGACGAGTTAATGGGTGCAGCACACCAACATGGCATGTGTATACATATGTAACAAACCTTCACATTGTGCACATGTACTCTAGAACTTAAAGTATAATAATAATAAATAAATACATACATACATAAAAAATAAAAAATCCATGTACATGGGATATCTTTTCATATATTTGTGTCCTCTTCAATTTCTTTCATCAAAGTTTTTTTTTAATTTTATTTTTATTGTACTTTAAGTTTTAGGGTACATGTGCACAATGTGGAGGTTAGTTACATATGTATACATGTGCCATGCTGGTGTGCTGCACCCATTAACTCATCATTTAGCATTACGTATATCTCCTAATGCTATCCCTCCCCCCTCCCCCCACCCCACAACAGTCCCCAGAGTGTGATGTTCCCCTTCCTGTGTCCATGTGTTCTCATTGTTCAATTCCCACCTATGAGTGAGAACATCTTTCATCAAAGTTTTATAGTTTTTAGTGTAGACTTCTTTCACCTTGGTTAGGTTCATTGTTAGGTATCTCTTTTTGTAGCTATTGTAAATAGAATTGTCTTCTTGATTTCTTTTATAGATAGTTCACTATTAGCATATAGAAATGCTACTGATTTTTATGCATTGATTTTGTATCCTGCAACTTTATTGAATTTGTTTATTTGTACTTACAGTTTTTTGGTGGTGTCTTTAGGGTTTTCTATATCTAAGATCATGTCATCTGCAAACAGGGACAATATGATTTTCTCTTTTCCAATTTGGATGCTTCTATTTATTTCTCTTGCCTAATTGCTTTAGATAGGACATGCAGAAGAATGAAACTAGATCCCTACCTTTCATCATATACAAAAATCAACTCAACATAGATTAAAAACATAAGTGTGAAACCTGAAACTGTAAAACTACTAGACAAAACATAGGGAAAATTCTTCTTGACGTTGCTCTGGACAAAGTTTAAAAATAAGACCTCAAACGCATAGGCAACAAAGCCAAAATAGACAAATGGGAATACATCAAGCTAAAAAACTTTTGCACAGCAAAGAAAACTATTCAGAGTGAAGAGATCACCTACCGAATGGGAGAAAATATTTGCAAACCATACATCTGACAAGGGGTTAATATCCAGGCTATATAAGGAACTAATAGCAAAAACAAAAACAAAAACAAAGAAACCAAAAACAAATAGCTTGATTTAAAATAGGCAAAACTGTAATCCCAGCACTTTGGGAGGATGAGATGGGAGGAGCCCAGGAGTTCGAGACCACCCTAGGTGACAAAGTGAGACTCCGTCTCTACAAAAAATTTAAAAATTAGCCAAGCTTGATGATGCATGCCTCTAATCTCAGCTACTCAAGAGGCCAAGGCAGGAGGATCACTTAAGCCTGAGTTTGAGGCTGCAGTGAGCTATGATCATGCCACTAGACTCCATCCTGGGTGACAGAGCAAGACCCTGTCTCAAAAATAAAAGTGAGCAAAAGACCTTAGTAGACATTTCTCAAAAGAAGACATACAAATGTCCAGCATCACTATTCATTAGGGAAATGCAAATCAAAACCACAGTGAGATATACTTCACTCTATTCAGAATGACTATTGTCAAAAGAACAAAAGGAAACAAGTGTTGGGCGAGGATGTGGAGAAAAGGGAATACTTGTCACTGTTGGTGGAACTGTAAACTAGTACAGCCATTATGGAAAATAGTATGGGTCAGGATCTGGAAGAATTCACAAAAAAGAAAAAAGAAACAAATGAACAAAAAAGAAAGGAGTATGGAGATTTCTAAAAAATATTAAAAATAGCATGACCATATGATCCAGCAGTCCCACTACTGGATATATATATCCAAAGGATATGAAATCATTATGTTGAAGAGATATCCGCCCTCCGTGTTTATTGTAGCACTGTTTACAATAGCCAAGATGTGGGAATCTGCGTAAATGTCCAACAAATAAAACGTGGTATATATACACAGTAGAATACTATGCAGGCATAAAAATGAATAAACTCCTGTCATTTGTGACAACATGGATGAACCTGGAGGACATCGTATTAAGTGAAATAAGGCAGACACAGAAAGACAGATAACCACATGCTCTCACCCATATGTGGAATCTTAAAAAAAAAAAGGTTGATATCATAGAAGCAGAGAATAAAACAGATGGTTACTAGAGATTGGGGAGGGAGGGGAAGATGGGGTCAACAGGTACAAAGTTACAATTAGACAGGAGGAGTGAATTCTGGTGCACTCTTGCACAGTAGGGAGGCTATGGTTAATGGTAAAATATTGTATTTTATAAAATAGCCAGGAGAGAGGTGTTTGAATGTTCTCATCATAAATAAATAATAAATGCATGTGTTAATGGATATGCTAACTACCCTGATTGGATCATTATACAATATAGATATGTATCAAAATATCACATTGTACCCCATAAATGTGTACAGTTACAATGTCAATTTAAAAAATAAAATTAAATAGACTCCCCTTTTTAATTTATATCTATCTGTATTTTATCTATATTTAGGACTTGATGAGAATTTGTAGCTTGAGGTAAAGTTAGAATATGTTTGGAGTAGAATGTATCTTGGGATTTTTTAATGTCTGCACATGCTACACATCAAACCACTTTAGTCAAAATATTTGTTCAGTGGGAAAAAAAATCAGTGAAAATAAATTACATCTCTTAGTCCAAACAAAAAGTAATTGACTGATCTATTTCCTCCATTCTCAGAAAACTATCAACTATAAAGGTATAACATCAAATTAATAACAGGTCAGGAGGAAAAAAAGACATGACATTAAATGCACACTTCGATTCCAGGAATGTTAAAAATATGTAGGGGAAAAAACACTACCAGCACAACCATGCATCTTGGGATTAAGCCAGTGCAGAATTTCACTCACTTGGTATTATGGTGGGTTTTTTTTTGTTTTTTGTTTTTTTGAGATGGAGTCTCGCTCCGTCGCCCAGGCTGGAGTGCAGTGGCGCGATCTCGACTCACTGCAAGCTCCGCCTCCCGGGTTCACACCGTTCTCCTGCCTCAGCCTCCCAAGTAGCTGGGACTACAGGCACCCGCCACCATGCCCGGCTCATTTTTTGTATTTTTAGTAGAGACGGGGTTTCACCGTGTTAGCCAGCATGGTCTCGATCTCCTGACCTCGTAATCCACCCGCCTAGGCCTCCCAAAGTGCTGGGATTACAGGCGTGAGCCACTGGAATTATGGTGTTTTGCAGCTGGTAGAGGCCAGGTAGGTAGGACTAATTTTATGAATGTAATTAAACAAAATTTTTTATTAATACATATGAGCAGAACTAATTAAAATTGAAGACACATGTTTTCTTAGGCCCATCAGTTTATTTTTGTATTCTTTTGTCAAAACAAAACAAAAAAAGAAACCAAAATCATAAACAGTTGGGGAGGTACTATACATGGTGAGCCTGGAGCATCTTGTAGTGCTGGAAAGTGAGGAAGTACTTAAAAACAAAAAAGAAAAAAAGATTGATAGGAGTATGTCAAAGGAGCACAGAAACCAATGGTAAGAGCTCCCAGTGGCCAAAGCTGGAACAATTTGAGCAACAGAATAAAGTACTGTTGAATTAAAATGCAAGACATAAAATAAATATCCATTCAGCCATACTGGTATAAATAAATGATTGAATACATTAATAAATATGTAGAAGAGACATCTTCCATGCAGAAGGATTCCAAATAATTTATATAGACACTCTACCCTGAAGGACTTTCTTCCAAAGAGTATGATATGGAAAGGTGGGGATAAGCAGGGAGCAACTTTACAGTGGAGAAAACTGACATGCACTGCGTCAGCCAGGTGATCAAGGGCAACACCAGCAGTATTAAATCATGTAGATAGTACATATATCTGATACGATGTGACTAAAATGGCACTTTATCTGTGTGATCCTCCTCCAAATAACCCATAACCCCAGTCTTACCAAGAGAAAAACACCCATTTGTGTGCCCAATTGTGGTACATTCTACAAAATACCAGACTGGTATTTCTCAAAACTGTTACGATTGTCAAAAACAAGGAAAGCCTGAGAAACCATCACAGCCAAGTGGAGCGTAAGAAACATGACGACTAAATGTAATGTGGAGTCCTGGATGGGCTCCTGCAACAGATAAAGGACAGCAGGTAAGAACTAAGGACATCTGAATAAACTGTGGACTTTAGTTAATAATTATGTATCACTATTGGTTTATTAATTGGTACTTATGTATCATACTAAATTTAAGAAGTTAATAATAGGGGAGACTGGGCGTAGGATTTATGGGAACTCTGTACTGTCTTCTCAGTTTTTCTGTAAATCTGTAACTGTTCTGAAATATAAAGTATATTAAAATTTTTAAATGCCTAACCAGAAAAAAAAATCATGGACAGAAAGCCAGGTTAGGGATTTTCATGGAAAATTATAAAGCATTTTATTAAGGCCTTTAAAAATTCCACACAGAACACGGCTTAAGCAGAACATATGCAGCTGCTTAGTTGAAAAATGGAACTGGCAGCTTAACCCAGAATGTGAGACTTCTAAATACATTCAAATTGAGTCATCATTTTTCATCTATGTAGTATTTTGTTTTTCCAAAGTTCTTACAGTTTCTGACTCCAAGATGGCAAAATTGTACCATTATTCCTATGTTAAAGTTAATGCCATGTCTGCTATAGCTTGGACAGCCATTTTGACTCAACTGTCTAATCTAAATGTCATTTCAATCAGAAAACCAGCCATCAACTGTCAAAATGGTAAAAACAGTTATGTGTGTTTTCAAAGCCAGAAGTGCAATCATGTGGTGAGACTTCAGGGTTTTACTGTTGTCCACAGTTCTGAGTCCCAGGACTGGTTTCCTTACTCGGTATTCTCCCATGGAAAACTTCATCGGGGAATTATAGGGTAATATTTTCAAGACTTGGAATATGTCTACAGTTACCTTTCTAAAAAACAAACAAAAAAATCCATTTAAAAGCATTTTTAAAAAAATAATCATGCCAGGGTAGCCAAATAGAAGCAACTTTGGGGTTTTTGCAGAGTCAAGTCTTATAAATTGTGGAATATTCCCCTTGGTCCAGGAGATCATTTGACTCCCACACACCACCACTTCCTATATCCACAAATTCCAGTATGTTTGGACCCTCCTGATGGCTGAGAGAATCACACACACACAAAAAAACAGAAGGCACCAGTGAGTAGAACAAGAAAGCTAGATATGGTGCCCTTGGGCTTGTTGCTTAGTCCCTGCTCCAGCTCTCCTCCAGCCTCTCTAGCTGTACAGGGCAGAGAGGGTCACAGCCGGCACTCTTCTGGTGCTCTTGTCAGGCCACCATCAGAGCCCCCATGGCCAGGACTCACATGCTGCCAGGAACCCAGCACCATCCTGGAGGAAGATGATGCCCAGCCCTTTCAAGGGAAGCCAAAATGCTGGCATATTTTGGAGGTCAGCAGGAGGGAAATGTCTCCCAGTTATTTAGCCCTGGAAGGCTGAGAATACAGTGGTTTTGTTTTCCGAACCAACAGTTGGGGCACACTGTCTGACAGCATGACCACATGTGAACTTGAGAGAGTCCCAGGAAATTCAGGGTGTGTAGCCATGGTTGCTGCAGGATCCAGAAATATGAACCAAGGCCTGAGTGTGTTCCCTTGATGTTGGTGCCCTCCAGAGAGGAGTGTGGGGACATCCTGGGTGCAGCACTGTCGAGGGCCCTTCCTCAGCTGCCCTGAGGGTGGCAGTCCCAGGGGCTGTCCTAATGACAGCAGAGCACCCAAGCCCCAGGCTCCTCTGTGAGCGCTCTGCCCCTTCTCAGCTGCTGAACTCCAGTCTCAAGATAGGTGACCCTGGGGCTCAAGACTGTCTCTCCCTTCCCCCTTCAGGTTCCTCTGGAGTCAGGAGTGCCTGGAGTCCAGGCATGACTTCCCCCTGGCTTATCTCCTCTTTACCTGTGTCCTGGGAACACCTGAAAGAAGCTGGGGGAGACAATCATTTCTGCAGACACAGGGTTACCCCCATGTGAAGCAAGCAGCAAATTGATCTTATCACATGCCTCTGACCGGTTAGGGAGGCGAGTCAAAGAAGGTGCAGTGAGGAAGTATAATGTCACATGCAACATTTACAGGAAACTGGCTAGAAGACAGCAGGGGAACTCGAGAAGTTGGTTGTTTTCAGCAGATTGAAACAACACAGGTTAGTGCTTTTTGCCCCCTGGAAAACTTTTCGTAGCCACTCTAAAATACCTAATTCTCTTTCCTTGAACTGTCTTTAACGATTTCTTTAATGTGAAGAACTTGCTTTTTGGCTTTGAATGTAAGAGCCAGCGCACAGCTGTTAACTGCACGTTGTTAGAGGAACAAACACTGAGCCATTATGGTGAAAATGAAATTCTCAGAATCTCTTGCTTCCCTGTTTAGAACTTCTCTGCTTCTGAAAGAACAAAACTTCGGATGTTCTTTAAATAACTTATTTCGTGGAATTCAGCTAGGCCTCTTGTCATTTTTACCTGTTAATGTAAATGTGAAACGGGACAGATCAGCCTGTGTTTGCAGACATCTGTGGGGCATTCAAAGGGTGTTAGAAAATACAGAAATACTGTGCATAAAAACGTGCTTGCGAGGTTATATGCAAAAGTTTGTTGTTTTGTGGGGTTTTCATCTCATAAAACTCATCTTTTGGCTTGTATTTCATGTTAAAATAGTATGTCATTATAAATTCTTAAGTTTCCTTTTTTTATTTTTTCTACTGTCCTCCTTCCCCCTTTTCTTTCCTCCCTTCTTTTACTAACACAAAACAGGAGTAGAGAAGCAGCAGTAGGGACAGCTTGAATATGAGATGAGGAAATCCTTTTCCCGGCACCAGAGTTTAAGAAGCAGGCACAGCCCAGAGCAAAGCCCAGCAGGCCCTGAAGAGGCCGTGAGGTGTGACGGTTGCCAGAGCTTTATGTCTTCAGCCTTGTGCTTCCTAGAGAAGAGTCTGCAAAAGAGCCAGAAAGATGGCTAGAGGGTTGGGAAGCAGCCGTCCAGAAACATAGAAAGGGCCCAAGATTATTCTTCCTGAGGCCAATGAGGGACAGTTTAATTACGCAGTGGCCTGCTGCTTTCAGACCTGTATGTGGAAAAAGAAAACGTCTCAAATCCAAGTTAAGAGAAGGAAGTTCCTACATTATTGGACTGCTGTGCAGCTCTAGGACAGGTTAGCCAGAGAGGCCTGCTGAACTCTTTCTGGGTGTTTTTGGGAAACATACTAGACGGCATCTTTGACTGTGTTATTGTGTTAACTGAGACAGGGAGGATAAGGAGGAGAGGAGAGCAAGATCAGGAACTTCCTGTTTCATGTCTTCATTCCAGCCCAAAGTGTTGTAAAATGTGTCTGTATGATAAACAACGAAGGGGTGAGGGGCTCGTGGACTCACTTGTTTATATCCTAGTAATGCCAAATAACTAGAACAGTGATGAAAGAGAAAAATCATGGTTGATTCTGTCCTCCAATTGCCACATTTTTTTCATATTTTACCACCAAGTTGTACAAGAAAATGGAGACAAAGCTGACAGAGAATAAGAGAAGATTCTAAGCTGGACATATCAGCCCTATGGTTTCAGAAACCCTGTGCTAGCTCTGACAGAGCCAGCCCACATTGTCATCAGGTTTGGAGGGATGGAGGGAAGATTGGATTTATCACTGGTTGGAGCCCTTTGCACAAATGCCTGTAGGAGACACGCACTTGGGAACTGCAGTAGGAAGGCCTCTTGTACCTGGTACTGCCCTTGAGCCCCAGGAAGAGGCTTACAACTTAGCAGTGGCTGGACATCCCTCGAAGGAGCTCTTCTTTCAGTTTTGTTTTGCTTTGTTAGTTGGCTATACAGCCTTGCTGTTCCAGAAGTTTTATATTCTGCAAATCTGCTGCTCACAGTAGAAAGGGACTTTTTATCTTTTTATTTTGTTAGAATACTTTCCAGATGGGCCTGATGTCTTTTTTTTTTTTTTTTTTTTTTTTTTTGAGATGCGAGTTTTGCTCTTGTCGCCTAGGTTGAAGTGCAGTGGCACCGTCTCGGCTCACTGCAACCCCTGCCTTCTGAGTTCAAGCAATTCTCCTGCCTCAGCCTCCCAAGCAGCTGGGATTACAGGCATGCATCACCACACATGGCTAATATTGTATTTTTAGTAGATACGGGGTTTCACCGTGTTGGTCAGGCTGGTCTTGAACTCCTGACCTCAGGTGATCCGCCCGCCTCAGCCTCCCAAAGTGCTGGGATTACAGGTGTGAGCCACTGCACCCAGCTGCCTGATGTCATTTTTGTAAATGCATCCTTCCAAAAACTGTATTTCTTCTGGGGGTCCTTATTCTCTCCTATTTCTCAGCCCCTTCCCCATCTTTCCACTTTCACTGCGCTGTGTTCCATTGTGTTTGAGATGCAAAAAATGGCTTATAAAGTGTCATCATTATACAAAACCTCTGATCCCCAGGTTCTGAAAGAACGAGTGGAGACACAGAATGGCAGAAGGTAACAGATCCTGTTGGGTGGTAGAGAGCACCTGGAGTATTAATCTTGTGTGTAATTTTTAGATAGGAATGACTGCCAAGTTGAATACTGAGTTGAGTTTAAAGGTCAAAGTGGAAAGAGATGAAGTCACCTTTAATCTGGAGAAAAAATGGTGAATTTTGTGGGGAGGAACAGTATGGACACATTCCTGAACTCTCTAAATAGAAGAGGAATGAGGCTAACTTCACAAATCTCTCTTCTTCCTCAACATAGGCAGGCCTCTCCTCCCTGAATCCCAGATAATACCAGAGTGGCACTGCGGGTCGACATCCACAGATGTCTGAGTGACCCTGGTTTCAGAGGGATAAAATGGTGATATATATACCAAACATTCATGCTAGTGGGGAAAAGAAAGTTAAACTCTGATAAGTGCAACTTTTACAACTGAACTCATCCTTGGTATCGTTTTGAGTTGGCATGAACAAATCTGGAGGCCCAGCTCTCTGGATTTCTCAGAAAGAAGTTCCCGGACATTTGTAAGGTATTATTGTTATCACCATCATATTGGGAAATACTAAGAACTATAGGTTTTGGGGGAGTTTTAATTGTGATAAAGGACACATAACAAAATTTACCATCTTAACCATTAAGATACAGTTCAGTAGCGTTAAGTATATTCATATTGTGCAACCAATCTCCAGAACTCTATTTTGCAAAACTGAAACTTAAACCCATTAAACAACAACTCCCCATTCCCTTTCCCCCAGCTCTTGGCAGCCACCATTCTACTTTCTGTCTTTATGAATTTGACTTTTCTAGGTACCTCATATAAGTAGAATTACATAATATTTGTCGTTCTGTTTCTGCTTTATTTCACTTAGCGTAATGTCCTTAAGGTCCGTCCATGTTGTTAGCACGTGTCAAACATTCCTTCCTTTTTAAGGCCAAACACATTTGTATGTATATATCACATTTTCTTTATCCCTTCATTCATCAGTGGACATTTGGGCTGCTTCTACTTTTTCGCTGTTGTGACTAATGCTGCTATGAACGTGGGTTTGCACGTATCTTTGAGATCCTGGATTCAGTTCCTTTGGTATGTCCCCAGAAGTGGAATTGCTGAATCATAGGTAATTCTATGTTTGGCTTCTGAGAATTATCCAGCAATTGTGTCTTCTTATACCACTCTTCCTCCCAAAACACAAACTTGAAGATACGTCATATTATAAGATCATTATCATTTTTCTTCAAGAATGCCTCAAACAAAATGTTCATGTCTTGCTTCTGAGCAGTAAGGATGCAGAGGGGACTTGGGCTGTTGTCCCAGGAAAAGGAGCAAGACCAATGGGGCTATTCTGGAGGGGTGGCCATGGTAGGTGTTTGGATTACAGATTCTGTGCAAGGAAGTGGTAGGAAAGATGTGATAGACGGCCTGACACAGTGCTGTGTGGTGATTCTTTTGCTGGAGATGTTGTCTCCTAACTAAAATATCATGAATACTAAAGTATACTCTGTAACTCTACCAGGGAAGGGATTGCCTATGTGCCTGATTGATTTTTTACTCTGCCATTTCAATTTCCCTCTATTTCGTCATCAGTCAGAAGGTTGGTGCTGTTTAAAGGGGAAAAAAAAGCTCTAAGTGTCCCCTTCTCCCAAAAAAAGGAACCAGAAAATGACAAGAAGAGTTGCATTTGTCTATGAAAGTGCATAGAAAGCTTTTCCTGGAAAAGAATAAACTGGGAAAAGATGAGTCCTTGAAGTAGAACCCTGTCATAGTGCAACAAACTGAATTTAAGAGGCATCCGTTCCCAGCTTATACAACATCCAGTACCAGTTCCACAGTAGGTATTCACATTACCACTCAGATTGTTATTTCTCAATGCTAATGAGAAGCTACTGCTTTGAGACTGTCTAACTAGCTAGATACTTACCAGACTCTGTTTTGATATTTTCTGATATGAATTAGGCTTCCTTTCTAGTTGCGTTCATGCCCAGATTTTAATATGACATATTTTAAGTTAACTCATTGTATTGTTTTGTAACCTAGTGTGGCTTAAAAACAGAGTCATTTGTTATAGTAGGATATGTGTTTGCACACACAAATATACGTGTGTGTATGTGTGTGTGTATAATGGGAGGAATTCTCTAGAGCATATGTTTCCTAAATTAGAAGTCACTAAGTGATATCTTGGAGCCTACAATTATTTGGAATACTGCTATCTTCAGACTAGGAAGTTATGCATGTATTATACATAGAGATTCATTTGGGGGGTTTGCTAGTAAACTGTAATTCTTTCAGTAAGTCACTGCTTTACTGAATGGTGAAGATTTGGAATGTCTTCTTTGATTTCCAGGCCAACAATGGATAGATTTGGTCTTCCTTGAAGCATTTAGAGACCTGTAGAATGAACTTAACTTCTGAAAACTGGGTGCGGGGCCAATAGAGGGGCTGCTCGATACCTCACCAGCCTGCTATGCGGAAGGCTAGATGGAGGGGCTGCTAAAGGAAGAGAACTGCTGTTCCAACTCCGCCTCCTCCCTGCAGTGTGGCTTCTTAGGCAAGTCCCAGTTTAGAAGTCATCTAACTAAGTGAACATTCTTGAACTGCCACCAGACCTCTCCTAAAACTTTTTTCTAAGCAAACAATATATGCTTTCAGACTTTCTCTTCTTCCCTCTTCTTTTCCTTCTCTCCACTCCCTACTTTCGCCTCTGCCATTTCATGCCCATCACCTTGTGAAAGCTCAGGGCAGAATTTACCTACATGGACAGCATGCTTCCTTCCCTGGCCCTGTCTCTGAGCTTTTTATTCCTCTTCCCCAGAGCATTTAATAGCCTTCCCTGCAAAACAGAGGAAAGTCAAGGCTGATGAGCATAGTTATCAGAATAAAACTGTTTAAGAGGTTTTATGTAAGAAAAATAATTTGGAAAATAACAATGTTTTTTATAAGATCCTGATGAATCAGGAAGGATAAATAGTTTACTTTTTTTTGATAGAGAGAGACTCACTATGTTGCCCAACTCCAACTGGAGTGCAGTTGCTATTCACAGGTACAGTCATGGCACACTGCAGTCTCGAACCCCTAGGCTCAAGCAATTCTCCTGCCTCAGCCTCTCTATGTTTTAAAGACTTCCTTTAAGGGTCCGTAAGGAGGTAGCTGTAAGGGAAGGGGAACTAAAAAGGCCAGAGGATAATTTTCTCTAAACGGGAAAAATGTTAGGTTATTCAAAAACTATTTTTTTTCCTCTACTTCAGTGCCAGGAACATCTGGCCTCAGGAAAAGTTTAGGAAAGATGCTGTTGTCATCATTTAAATCTTAAAGAGGTAGGTAAAAAATAATCTTGGATTTTTTACAACTAGAAGGGACCTTTGAGAGTTATATCCTTTTATTTTTAGATTTGGAAACTAAGGCCCAGAGAGATTAGGTGATTTGTCTATGGTCAAAGTAGCTCATTAATGATGGTAGAGGGTGCAGAACAAGGCCCCTGGCTACACACTGGTGACATAAGGGGGAAATGTTGAAGGGCCCCAAGGACTTGGGAATCTGAAAGTAGGTGCGCCTCTGGGATCTACAGAGGCCAGATCTGTGCCTAATGGGAGTAGAGTAACAGATTGAAGATTTGAGGAACTTCCAGAACTCCAGCAAAGTGAGCTCTACGTAATTCCTGGAAGACAGCACAGCCATATGGTTGGAATTTTGTGGGTAGAAAGCTAATCCATCCTACCTGGAGAAAGGTTGTGGGCAATGAACTGGAGGAAAAATTTCCAATGGTTGCCCAGTATTGGCCTGGAAAATAGGTCCTGAATCTTGTGGACATGAGTGTGGATTGGTAAGTATGGATGAAGATCTTTTGTGAAGTGTCTGTTGTGATGCATTATCAGGGCTCACCACGGCATGGATTAAGCAGTCCTCAGAAGGGTTAGCCATCCTTAGCACTGATTCCAACACCCCTGAACCACATTCTGAATGCTAAGTCAACTTCCTGGGTACCATTAGCTCAGAAAGGTATATTCTGGACAATGGACATGGTCACTGGAAAGAAATGGCATTTTTTTATAGATTCCGGGGTGCCCAGCAGCCTCTTGTGAATTTTTACTCAGACATTCTGAGTCTGATCCCTCTGGCTCCCAGATAAAAGGGAGATTTGGGGACCTCTATGATAACGCTCTGTGCTTGATGTAGTGTTCTACCCCTCCCCAAGAATGCCACTCTTAGGGGTCTTTTCAGGGTAAACAGCAGCCTCTCCTAAGTGTCAGGCTTACTTTGTTGTTGCTCCTCTTCAAAATGCCACAAACATTATTAAAATTAAAAAATGAGATGTAATACATGGGTCCTGCTATTAGAAATCACAAGGCCTGGCCAGGTGTGGTGTCTCATGCATGTAATCCCAGGACTCTAGGAGGCCAAGATGGCCTTGAGGATTGCTTGAGCCAGGAGTTCGAGACCAGCCTGGGCAATGTAGGAAGACCCCATCTCTACAAAAAATTAAAAATTAGCCAGGTTTGGTGGCATTCACCTGTGGTTCCAGCTAATCAGGAGGCTGAGGCAGGGGGGATCACTTGAGCCCAGCAGGTCAAGGTCAAGGCTGCAGTGAGCCATGATCACACCACTGCACTCCAGCCTGGGTAACAGAGGAAGACTGTCTCAAAAAAAAAAAAAAAAAGAAAGAGAAAGAGAGAAGGAGGGAGGGAAGGAAGGAAGGGAGGAAGGAAGGGAGGGAAAAAGAGAGAAAGAAAGAGAAAGGAAGAAAGAAAGGAAAGAAAAAGGAAAGAAAGAGAAAGGAAAGAAAGAAGGAAAGAAGAAAAGAAAAAGAAAAGAAAATCATAAGACCTTTTTTTGGACACTGGATGTTTTCAAAGTTTTTTCTCTTTGTTTTTCTTGTTTGGCATTTTCCCTTAATTCAGATTTATTTATTAAGTATCTTCCATGTGGATCTTATATTCAAGTTAAAAGATGTGGACAAAAAACAATAAATCTAAAAAATACTAGGTGATGTATATTAGGAATTTAGAAGGGATACATGCTGTGGAGAAAGAAGTCTAGCAGGGCTAGGAGGAGCAGAGCACAGTGGTGGAGGATGGGTGTAGGTGAGCTGGTAAGGGCAGCTGTCATGGAGAAAATGGTGAGATAATTCACCATGTAGCCACATGGGGACAGCCTGAGGACGCAGAAGCGGAACATGCCTGGCGTATTCAAGGAGTAACATGGAGCCAGTAATTTGGAGGTGAGATCCTGGAGGGCCACGTTGGTCATGGTAGGACTCTGGCTTTCCCCCCAGAGTCTGGGAGTGAGGGGAGGATTTTGATCCAAAAAGAGACAATGATCTGACTTTAAATTTAACAGCTCCCTTTGGCCACTGTATTGAGAACAGACTGTGGGAGCACAAGAGTGGAAGAGAGGGACCAGTTAGGAGGCTATTGAAATACTCCAGTGAGACATGCTGGTGCCATGGACAAGGGTTAGCAGTAAAGATGGTGAGGAGTAATTAGAGTCTGGTCATTTTGAAGGTAGAACCAGCAAGATTGGCAGTTGGACTGAAAAATAATAAGCAAAAGAGAGGAGTTAAGGAAAATAGGAAGTGGCCTAAGTGTAGTAAGAATAGAAATGCCATCAGACTGAGATGGGGCGGGCTGTGAGTACGGCAATTTGGGGTGGAGGGGAGATACTAAGACTTTTGTTTGGGATATAGTGAGTTTGAAATGTCTATGAGACAGACAGCCAAGTGGAGATGTCAAGTGGGCAGTTGGATATATGTGTCTGAATATAGGAGTTAGAATCCTAGAAAAAAGTCATCTTTCTTAATGGTCTTGGTTTAATATCATTCCTGAATTCATCTGTAGCTTCTAAAACTTCCATTAAAAACATGGAATGTGACTCTGCATAGTGATGTGTTCACTGGTTGATTTCTGGGACTGAAATCAGAGAGAGAATGTTCTTTTGGGTAAACAGAAGTGAAGAATCAGGACTCTTGTTTCGAACTTTGCTTCTTATTGCTTAAAACTTAATGATTCCATAATTCTTATTTTAAGAAAAAGAAGTTTTTTTAAACAAAATGGGCAAAAGCAATACCTTAACAAATCAAGCTTTCCTCTGCTTTTATGTCAAGGTAGTTGAGAGTATTGTGAGACGGTTATAATTTTTATGTTTATGTAAATGTCATCTTAAATATAATTGAAATTGCTTTTTGTCATTGAAACAGATATTATGTAGTTTTACAAATTTTAATGAATTAAACTATGCCGTCTTCCTGTAGAAAAGGAGATACCGCTGGCCCTCCATATTCACAAGCTCTGCATCTGTGGGTTCAGCCAACTATGGATCGAAATATGCAACTTCATATTATCTTCATTCAGGAGGGAGAACCCTGAGTTCTTCTGGGTTGGATCTAAGCATGTAAGACTATTGAGTTACATTTGACTTCTGAAGTCAGTTTTTGTCTTTACTTTTTAGTCAGCTTGTGAAAGCAAAAAGCATCTTATTTTTAAAATACCTGTGTTAGTACCCTGGAATAACACTGGCATTTCCTAGCCCAAACTGAGACTAAAAGTTTTGAATTAATCTTTCCCTCAACTTACAAGAAAACAGTTATCAAATTAGTCTTCAAATTATCTCATTAGACCCTCCACCAGCCTATGAGGCAGGCACTCCCATGAGCCCCATTGACAGAGGTGGAAATTGCCTCAGAGAGGTGAAGTGAAGTGGTGATG